>NW_025106677.1:600000-1108953 GCF_013123115.1 Colletes gigas
TGAGAAATGCGTCTATACGTCGGTATGTGTCACTTATTTTAATCTAGATGCAAATATTCTTGTTATCAACGTTATAGGAAGAAAGGACTGAAAAGATGCTCGAGTTAAACTACTTTAAGTACGTAACGTTAAAGTAAATTTCAAAATAAACATAGAAGACAGCATAAATAATAATAATTATTGATGAAATACCCTTTAAAATGAGCGTTCTAGTCGGTAACGCAATTAGTTCCAGAGATATAACGATTTTTGTTTCAAGTCGATCGCGATGTAGCATCAATGTTGATTTCAAAATAAACATAGAAGACAGTCTAAATTATAGTAGTTGGTACAGTCATCAGATAGAGGATGAAGCACCCTTTAAAATGAGCGTTCGTTCATGTCGATAGCGTAAATAATTCCGGAGATATAAGGGATCGAAGCGTTTGTTTACTTTTCATTGTTGACATCGGCGCGAGGTCATTGACCGCGCGCGTAGATAGTAAACAATGGTAAAAATTACCTTTTATATAAATCACGATATCTCCCAAATGGAATGCCAGATAAACATAAACCAAAAATCATTTTAAAGAGAAAGGTTTGCCGCTCCTAATGATATCTCAATTATGGATAAAACACTAATATCTTCGGAACTGCATGCGTCTAAAGTTTTAGTATTTTTAATACGCCTTGTTAGACTGTTCCAAGACAGTGGAGACTGAAGATTCTGTTCTTTCATTATTGCTATATATCTATTTCCTATTTACATCGGAAGCTAACCAGAATTTTATACCAAATTTCGAACAAATCGCTGCTGTCATAGTTGCTAAAAGCTGACGAAATAATACAAATAAAATCTTATGACACTGTTGCACATTTTTTAAAACAGTATGGCAGTAGAATAATATATGTAACAGATTTTTATTAAATCTTGCGTAACTATGCAAATAAATTATCATTTTCTAGAAAAGTATTATCATTAGATCCCTGTTGTCTTTCTCTGTAAGGCTAAGAACGAAGGAATAGGACGATTTACGAGTCGAGAAACTAGTTCAGCGAATGTTCTATTCCTTGTTCGACAACGTACACCCACCGTGCACGAGTCCGTCGAGTGTCATAGACAAACGACGTAATGGATACGCATAATAATAGGAGAGCCTTAATTAATACAGTCGTATGTAGTTTCGAAGCAACCGCGCAAACTTCATAAGCGAGTGGTGTATCGCTCCATTAAAGTAACAAGAATGTATGCAGTGGCCGATGAAGCCAGCAAGAACCAGAACCCTCAACATATGTATTCAACGTCGTGGACGGTAGTCTTCGTTGAAAAAAGAACATCTGCAAAAGAAAACACGGAGCTTCGAGCTTACGAATGCGTCCCAGCTGAGTAACCAGAAGATGTACTTTCTATGCAATTAATTAAAACCAATTCGCGGTTATTTCTTAAGACGTCGCAGGCATCGCTAAATCAAATGCAAATATAAAACTTGTAAATTTTTTCTGTGCAACGTAATTCCTTCCATCGTTTTCTGAAAACATTAGCAGCGTCTTAAATATCACACGGATGAACGAAGTTTCTATAATACCAAAATTTGACAAAAAATTGATTTATTCTATAAATTCATATTTGCTTAAACTTGTTAGAACACTGTTCAATTTCATTCGTTGAGAAAAATTACGAGGATAACGTTATTTTTCAACAAGATGGCACGAGAATAATTTGGACAAACTTTTAGAAGGTTTACAAAAGCAGTGAGACTTTACTAAAATTAGTTTGTGGTATGGAAAATCGAATATTTGAAGTCATTACTCTAATTATATTGATGTAATTATGATAGGACTGTACCTTAGACTAACTTGCCTACAAATTCTTCTCAACGAGTTTCAACCTGGCATCATCTGTTTACAGGAAACCCACCTCAAACCTCTTCGAACCTTTAAACTAAAAACAATATCGAGTATATTACCAATCAAAATTCTCAAATTGCAAATAGTGGAGTGGTCATATTTGTCAGAAACTCTATTTCAAATCTGTTTCTTTTTTATTCCTGTCCGCCTGAAATTTCACGAAATACTGAACAGTTTGTGAACATACAAACACAGTGCGCTATCATTTCATCGTTGGAACAGTTTTTCTTCGTTACTCACAAAACCTAGCGAAGTTGTGGGATATAACCATTCTATCTTAAGTGAATTCGAAGAGTATAGAAGCACCAAAACAAATCTGGGGTCGCTTAGGCTATAAAGATGAAGATCTTCCGGCCTGTAAGGTACATAGTTAATAAGACTCCAAGGGTATTCGAAGTCTTTTCCCCCCGCGAAGTAACTTAATTTGTTCAGCGTTCGAAGGGTTAACGCTTTGGGCAGGAAAATAGAAGGCTTCCGTCGAACGGATGGGTGTTCCAGGAGAGGATGTCGGTTACGCACTCCGGTGTATGTGTACGACGGTAGCGGCAAAGCCTATCGATTTGCTCTCACGCTAGCGAGATGGACGAACGAGACCAGAGCGAAATAGAATCAACTTCTGCATTCTCCCGTGAATGCGGCTTTACCAGCCCCTTCCGAAAACCGCCTTCAAAGATCAAAGACTCCATACCGACAACAACGAGAAAACGGAAAAAATAATATCTTTTGCCCTCCCTCGGATTCCCAGTCGTTCTTCGACCATGAAAAACGGAATTATGATGCTTTAAGCGAAACGATAAGAAAACAAGTCCAGCTATGAGTAAATGTCCCAATTATTTACACTTTTTTCTGGTTATAAATAGTAACGCATTGCCAACCGATTTGGAGAGATCTCCATCTTTGTGCCACAGTTAATTCATAGTTCATTCAACTGACAGTAGATAAACATTAATTTTCAAAAAATATTCCTATTTGAGATCATCAATTGTACTTACAACATAATTTCCCACTTTTAAGAAACACAGTTACCTATAAATTATTCCATCAGGAAAAATCTTTTTTAGTAACACTGAAAGAATTATATACAAAATAGCCTTATGTATTTAAGAGATTAATGATCGCTAATTTCAATAACAATATTTTTAAATCCGATATGTTATAAATAATTCAAGTATTAACTTTGCAGTTTCATCATTAAGAAGGTAATCCCATTTAGAATTTTCTAATGGTCTCATCGAAATTTTTATTAAATTAGAATATTTTGTTCATTCAGTTTAAAACCATACTTTTAGCTTTATGTTTTAGGAATATTCACAATTTTTTTCGTACAAGAATATTAAATTGCAGGAGTTACAATAATTTCAATGACGATCACAATAAGATAGTTTTACTTTTAGATTTTTTTCCGAATTGCTCCAAAAACGTATACAAAGTTTAAAGTAAAATATACAATTTTAATTAAGTCAGATTTTTTAAAAATGTTTTAAAATATATTTAAAAAATAGTATATTCAATAAACTGAAAGTGTCGATAATTGAGTCAGTATCAAAATTAGGTGTATTTGCCTTTATAAACAACGAAAAGAATATAATCGAAATTAAGTTCATCGTGTTCGGACAAGAACATTTCGCGTAAAAAGAAATTGTTAAATAACAACATGAGTTTTATACGCGGAAACTATTATTATCCGTAAAAAGAGAAAGCAAACAGAATCGGAGAAAGCTAAACGAAATAACAATTTGAGGAAAGATTAATTTTAAAATGAATAAGAAACGTGATGTATGACGAGGTTTTCGACCTATACCACGCGAGAACCGAGCACGTAATTAACAGAATGGCTGCTGATATCATCAAGATGCAAAATGAAAACGAAAGGAAGATCAAGGTGAATGATGGCTACGAGTTCGTTGTATCGTAAAGCGTAACACGGAACGTTTTACATTTTTATGAATAACCAGTCACGCCAGATGAAATATTTGTCGAAAGACGGATACAAATTCTGCTATGAATAATGTTAGAGACTTTAAAAGCCAATGCCAATTAATTGATACTAAAGTTTTATGCGCAATCTAATGCTAAATTCGTTTCATCGTGCATATGCAACGAGAGTAGCACACGAAAGGATCTGTGAATTCTTTAAGATGAACAATTGGAAATTTAATTTCTATGAAAATATACACTACCGTTCAAAAGTTTAGAGTTGAGTATTGTAAAATCATGTTACAGATACGCATGAAAAATAGTAATGACTTAAAAGCAATAAAAAAAACTTTTATTTATCAAAATGACTACCTTATTCCAAATAAGTCCCAAATCTTAGGCATTCCATTCGTTAATTTATTAAAATATTTTGTATCTAACACAAAGATTGGAAACCTAATCATAATGCTTCGAAAGAAATGACGAAATGATAAAAATATGGATTCATGGTCTTATAAGATCATATTCACTGAAAAATCTGTTTTAGAGAAATGTCCTTTTCGTAAGATTACTTTAATAAATTGTAGTTAATAAGAAATCGAGATTCTGAAGACTGATACAGAATTTTTAAATCCTTTATTTGTGTTCTACATTTGTACTCCAACATCCTCGATAGTGATTGCCCTATCGTAAACACATGGATATCGAATCTATACGAATGAATATACTCACGATAATTTCTGAATAGAATCTCTGGCTTGCAGAAGGTATACACAAAATACGAAAACAAAAATAAACTCGTGGATTCAACGTTACGCAACTCACGACTGTACAAACACTGCATCGATACGAGATTCTAGTAACATCGGGACGAGATATCGTCATCAAGCCTTATCATAATTCGTTAGTCACTCTTTAGCAAGTCACATGGTTTCCCTTATTTCTCTTTTCATGAAATTACATTTTAAAACTTTGACTATGTATCCATTAAATCCTCTTTTGGGAATTTTCAGCAGTTTAGGGTACGATTGCCTACACACCGCTATTTTTAAAAAACGAACGAAGAATGTAAAACGTCTCTGCGTGCAGCATCTCTCCTTTAGAGCAAGCAAGACAATTAATAATTTGTTCCCGTAGTTTCCATCGAGCAATGATACCTCGTTCTAAAATAAGCGATGAATAATCACACTGATACTTAAAAATGCGTTTGTTACAAGAAAGAATCATTGGCATAGAGTGGGTTATTAGACTTGGCGTAAATTGACCCTTCTACAAATACATTCATCCGGTTAACAAAAATTTTAATGTGATCTTAAGATAATAATAAATAAGCTGCTTAAATGTCAAAATGATAGGTAGTTCTGTTTAGAAAAAATTTCTCATTATCGTCTTAATTTCGGGCTGTTAGTGTATTGGCCACTTAAATGTTCGAATATTTTCGTGAGCCACTGTCTATATTATCGTTTCTCCAAATCTCGAAAGATTTAACTATTCAAACAATACACAATGTGACTGATTAGTTGTAAATTTCATTTACGTGGATTTTAAATATTAGAATTGTAAATGTTTACTCACTTTTGCAGTCTGAGGCTCGATGTCCGTAAGCCGTTGCGCACGAGGCCTCTCCTGAGCCGGTCCTGGCATCCTTTGCAGCCTCTCCGTGGACGAGGACGAGGAGGACGAGGATCCAGGCCTTTGGCCTGGTTTGCCACGCGCCAGGATGATGGCTGGATTTTACTTTCCGCTCGATTGAACCATTATTCCTCTTTCGCGTTCTCCTGCGCAAACAATTTGCCACGATACTCAGACGTCTTTATAGCGACTTTTATAACGGCGAAATATTAACTCACATATACTGAACGCGTAAACGTTGAATAGCAGACGGCCGTAAATATCACGCAAACAAGTTACATTTACGGACAGAATTAGGTGGACAGGCAAAGGAAATAAGTATAAATAAAATTTAACCAAAGTAATATAACTATCATGCACTTAAGTTTTCTATATTATGCAGGGTGTTCGGTCACCCCTGGGAAAAATTTCAGTGAGAGATTCTAGAGGCCAAAATACGACGAAAATCAAGAATATCAATTTTTTGATTGAGGCTTCGTTAAAAGTTATTAACAAAATTAAATTAAAAAATTTCAAATCGTTCTGGAAAAATTATTTTCGGTTGCGGGGATCAATTACAATCATTTTGGGTGAATACCCCTACCTACGAAATCCTACTTATTTTCGAGAAAAAAATTCATTACTGAAAATATAATGTCTGATAATAACTTCCTTATTAGAAATTTTTCCGGCGAAATTAATATTTTCAAATCATTCTGAAAAAATTATTTTCAGTTGCATGGGTCAATTGCAATCATTTTTTGTCAATATACATACCCCCGAAATCCTATTCACTTTCGAAAAAAAAATTCTTTACTGAAAATATAACTGGCTGCTTATCTTGAATAAAAACAAATTTTAAATCGGTTCTGAGAAAATTATTTTCGGTTGCGGGGCTCAGTTACAATCATTTTTTTGTGAATAGACACACCCCCGAAATTCTACGCACTTTCGAAAAAAAAATTCGAGTTAGTGAACAAATTTTATTTAGAATTTCAAGCGTTAATAAACTCCCATTTGCGTTTTATTCGTAATCCAAAAATCCACTAATGGATTTTTTAAACCAACATTCAAACGAGCGAAATAGTCGCGGGCAAAAACGACTAATGCGAATACGAATTTAAAATTTGTATTCGTTAATCAAGAATAAAATTTGTTCGAATTCGCGGTGTGAAAATTTATGGAGTGAATCAAATGTGAATAAAGAAACGTAAGAAATTTTTTAATTGAACATAATCGAGCAACAAAGTCAGTCAAGTTCCCAATCCTCTATTTCAATTAACGCGTATGTTTCTTATAAATAATTCTAATTAAATTTAATGTTGATACTTCATATGTAAATTTCTTAATCGATAGAAAGCAAGAATTTTAGCGTCCAAAGTAGCAGCTCCGCAAATACTGTCCAGAAATTATAAAGCAGGCCGTCTAGCGAATAATTCAATTTTGAACACAAGTTGCTTCCAATATTGAATTCTAGTCTGACGTTCGCTAGCGAACAGAACTTTCGCAGCGACCTAATAATATCCAAAATTTATTTTTGTCGTATTGTGAAGGAACACCACAGTTGCTTAACCTACACGCTGATCACAAGCATGTTCGTGCGTTTTTTCTTCAACTCGCGAGGACTTCTATATTTCATGTAATTATAAATAAATTTTCGAGACCGTGTTTATAAAGAAACCAAACTACTTCCTTACGTTTATTCGAACGTATATCGTTACGAATAAAGGAGTATGTTTTAAAACAATAATAACGACGATAATACTACGCCTTTATCGTACCAAACTAATAAACGTTACGAAATTAGACTTGAACGAAAAGAAAAAAAATAGTAAACATATCTGTATACGTTAGGTACATACTATTACGAACCTAACCTTGAGTATATTTTAGATTCTAATAACTGAGCCGGACTATAGTTCTGTTCGAAATTAAGAAAATTTGGTATGATTTTTTACCTCGATTATTCTACGATGCTTCTTTTCCTAATAAATCGGTGCTTGCAAAGTGTGATTCCATGATCCTTTTAATGGAATTATGTGATGTTTTTACATAAACCAATTTTTTGGATCATTCTAAGCATAAAATGTAGAGAAATATTTCTCAGCTCAAAAGATTTTATTTTTCATAGTATAACAAGTAATATGTACTCAAACGTTTCTCTATTACATTCTAATTATTGAACAATTTACTTTAATTTTATCTTTACAGTTATTTTCCGAAACAAAATGATACAAATATATTTAATTTTTTTTTAGAGAATCCCACTCAATCTCCTAAAACATTGAACTTTCGATTAAAAAAAAAAATCAGGTAGTTCCATTAAAAAACGGAGTACAATTGCAAATGCATCTATACACTTGAGAATAAAATCGTGTTATAGGACAATAGACATTATTAAACTATACAAAATGATCTACGATTTTGTAGTAACTTCACTTAAGAGTGAGATAACATTTTTTCGTACAAAGCTTCAAAATTATCCTGAAGATTTATGGGTTAAGCGTGTCCTTCGCTGATAAGTTTGAACATCACGGATCTCTGTACATATTCTTATCGTATATACATGCAAAGCATATAGAGTTAATAATAATAAAAATAGCACTTCTGCTTATAAATCATTTTATCAATCACACAACACCTAGAAGTAAATATTAAAAATGAATGTTCCATTCAGGGCTGATTACAGAGCGCTTTACATCCTCTTTAATTTAAACACTACCAGGTGGTTGGAACATTTCTTTTGCATTTCCACCAATTAAACTAGTTAAGCATTCCTTTGCCCTGGAAGATATTAAATTGCACACGTTCTTCTTTAATGATTAAAATGATAGCAGGACCCATCTTGCGGCATATTATAGTTTCTCCCTTAAACGTGCCATTTAGTATAATTCGTAGAATATTAAATATCATTGCTGCTCGTGTTAATGTTATATTTTTCACTTGGAATTACTATTAATACGTCTTTCATATTTTCTTCTGAGTAAAACAATCCTTTTTTGCAGTATTGCTTATTAAAAGGAAAAATTATAATTATAATCGTAATTACCTATTATAAAATAGAATGTTTATTTTTTATCAATATATTTAATATGAATATTACCCACATTTCGTTGCGAACTTCAAGCTAAATTAGGTTGTAAAACTTTCAACCTTGGTACAACATTCTCTGTGTACAATTTTATTTTTATTTGGTGAATAAAGTCGTTAATCCTCTACAACTTTGAAATCACATGCCTATTATTTAATTTTTTTGAGTCTGATTTAATCCTATTGTGAATATGCATAAATTATAATTTAAAAATAATGGTATTTTAAATATCTTACAATATCATTTATAATATTTTACAATATTTCACACTAAGGTGGATACAGTTGAAAATGTGTGTTTATTGAAATTTACCTTCCACATGAGGTGCAATATATTTAAAATACTATTGCTAATTTGGTATCGTTGGTCATAACGATTGACATTGTCTAATTTGTAACACTGCAAATAATAAGGTCGAATTACTTGTTAACTAATACCACCTGTGGTCAAACCTCGATCTGTAGAAAAGTTAAAAAGCAATTTGCAAAAGTTTGTCAGCAAATATTCAATCCTTGCAAACGTTGCCTGATCAATCATTTTATTAGCTACACATTTTTTTAAACTTATTAGGCGAAGGTTATTTGGAATACAAACAAAATCGTTATTTTATGTCACACTGCAATTACACCAAAGTTTCAAATACTTCTTGTTTTTCATTATTACTGCGAACTAAAATATGAAAGTTTCGTGGTTGGTTTCTCCACGATAGTATGTAGTTTTATTTGTTTTTATCCTCTGTCGTGATTTTGTATTCATCTGGAACAAACTGGTATTCCAAATATGCTACATTTTCTGTAAACATTGGTAGTTCTAGTAACTTGTTAAAACCGTCGCGCAATATTTTAATCGCCTTTATTATATTGTTGGTCAAGGTGCTCGAAGTCAGAGAACGGATGAAGAAAAGTGAAAATACTGACGATAATTAATTTCCACGGATGCCCGAAGCCCGATCTTATCTGCGAATCGAGAACACAGCGAACAGATGAAAGTTTCGCGAACGTAAACACACGACTGACTCACGACTAGGTAAATGTAAATACGCGATTGGATCAGAGTGGGCCAAACTGCAAATCTAGTTAGAAAAAATGTCCTACCCAACAGAAACAGCTTCCTATACCAACTTATACAATGTTGTCGTGAAGGAAAGACCTTATTTTTAAAAAGAGAAATTTTTAAGCTATTTATTTTAAAAATTGACAAATGTGTTATAAACATTGTGAACATAAAATCAATTCTCTGTCCTTTACCTATATTTGAAAACGTAAAAATTGGTGTTTATTATCATATCTACTACAATTTTTTATATACAGAGGCCACCCTTGGGAAAAATTTTAATGGAAGATTCTAGAGGCCAAAATAAGACGAAAACCAAGGATACCAATTTGTTGATTGAGGCTTCGTTAAAAAGTTCTAGAAACATTTCCGGTCACACAGTAATTTTCGGTAAAGAATTTTTATCTCAAAAGTACGTCTATTCACCAAAAATGATTGTAATTGACCCCCTCAACCGAAAATAATTTTCTCAGAACGATTTGAAATTTTTTTTCAGGGTAACCAGACAGTTATATTTTCAGTAATGAATTTTTTTTCCCAAAGTGAGTAAGATTTCGGGGATATATCTATTCACAAAAAATGATTGTAATTGACCCCCGCAAACGAAAATTATTTTTTCCGTGAATGAATTGAAATTTATTAATTTAATTATTTAATAACTTTTTAACGAAGCCTCGATCAACAAATTGATATTCTTGAGTTTCGTCTTATTTTGGCATCTGGAATCTCCCGTTAAAATTTTTCCCAGAGATGGTCGAACACCTTGTATATACATTTGTATTTAAATATTTGTATCTGAATCATATAAACTAGAAAATTTATCATCAAACTCATCGTTAGAGTCATCATCGCTCGATAAAGGCTTGCGGAAAGCTACAGCTTCTGAATTCGTTAATAAATTAATAATATCTGTATACGGTACCTCTCCTTTTTTGCTTGCAATTGATACGCTTCTTGATAAAGTGGATATAATTGGATCCAAAGAAAATAATAAAATATTAAATAAATCTTCCACTGTGTTTTCGACTTGTGTAATTCTCTATATTTTTTTTGTATTTTTATTTCTAGATTCTAGGACTTCTTCTAATAACATTCCTATAAAAAGGTCAGCATTTTGTGTAATGCTTGTTCCATAAATTAAAACCACAAAATTACAAATTTTACAGTCTTACATGGAACATAATAAAAATTATGGAAAATTATTCAAACTGAAAATCCGATTTCAACAAAAAATATGCATTTATCACACAGTGGGTCGAAATCACTCTGCACAGTTGTCAAACATACATATACATATAAACACATTTCCAGCGACCTGGCGTAACCGCCAGAATCGACAAAAAATAATTGAAATTAACAACAGATGGTACAACTAGATTACCAGCAATGTCTTGAAGATATCTTTCTACAAACTTCAACTCTGGATCATTTCAACTCATTGTCAGGGTGACAACAGAGAGTTAAGCTTGCTAATTCATTCTAATATTACATTCTATAATGTCACACTATTAAGAACCTTGTTTTATTATAACAAGAATTATTTTCTTGTAAATATGACAATTCAAAATGTAATTAAGTCCCTGTGAAACGACAGTATCAAATTTAAATAAGTCTCTTTAAATGAATTTCATTGGAATATTTTAAAGAAAAATTAGGTTTTCTGCTCATTATCTTTTGTTAATACGCAGACGCATTTCCTGTACTCTCATAATGACTCAATGAAAAGCAAAACAAAATTAACTCCGTGTTTACGACAAAAACATAAAAACATAAAAAAAAAAATTAGTAAATTGAATTACAACAGTCTCAGAAAATAGTTTTGATTAGAAATATAATAAAAGTGAAATCTTTCCAACCAACAGAAAAAAAGCGTATTGTATGGTGCAATAAAAATAACTATAATATTCACATCAGTATATAATTACACTACCTAGAGGAAGTGTTATACAATTAACATTAATTTTTATAATTTCTAACTTTCCAAACCAATTAAGATAGCAAACTTGAAAGTAAAACTCAAACTGCAGAAAAAAATTTAATCCGCCTTTACTACTCTTTTCCATCGTCTTGGCAATACCCCGTATCTATTAAGATTTCCATTAATTTCAAATGAAAATGATTTCAAACGCATGTATATGTATCATTTAATCCTTTGCAGACAGTAACTGTAATTGTTTAGAAACTCGTCCCCATAAATTTACAAACATCGATTTCCTTAATACTTATATAACAATTCACGGAATTAAAATACTGTCTCTACAACGTATAAAAACATTTTTAGATACAGGTTTATTTTTACCCCTTTCATTTCATTTCCATATTGCTACATACAGGGTGCTCGGCCACCTCTGAGAAAAATTTTAATGGCAGATTCTAGAGGCCAAAATGAGACGAAAATCAAGAATGCCAATTTGTTGATAGAGGCTTTGTTAAAAAGTTATTAACGTTTAAAGTTCCGCCCATACTGAATTTTTTTCTCGAACATGCGCAAGATTTCGGGGATATGTCTATTCACCAAAAATGATTGTAATTGACCCCCGCAACCGAAAATAATTTTTCCAGAACGATTTGAAATTTTTGAATTGAATTGTTAATAACTTTTTAGCAAAGCCTCCATCAACAAATTGGTATTCTTGATTTTCATCTTATTTCGGCCTCTAGAATCCCCCATAAAAATTTTTCCCAGGGGTGGTTGAACACCCAGTATGTACATAGATGATAGATAGAATTACTGACTGAAATATTACTATCATCTATATTTTCAAATCTATGAATACCTATTAGATTCTTTTAATTTTGTATAAATGATAGTAAACATATAAATAGTGTATCTATCGTCGTATATTTAAAAAATATAAGTAAAACGTGTTTTTTTTATGCTTTTTGAGGGAATTTTTTGTAAATAAACTATAAGACCTTTTGCAGTCAAATTTACAAAGTTTATTTATATATATTCCAACGACATTTTAAAATCTTTTGGGCGAAAAAAAACTTAAAATTGGTGACACTGCATAAGTATTAAACAAATGGACAGTGGTACAAGAACTTCTGAATGGAGATTATTATAAACGTTTGCAACAAAAATGAAATGAAATAATCCTTAAACGTATTTACAGTGTTCAATTATTTTCATAAGTCAAGCGTTACCTAATGTGCATGAACAATATAGACAATATTTTTCTTTGACTTTTTGATAATTGGGGAATAAAAAAGTTTTTCATCGATTAAATTTCATTTAAAAGAAAATGATACTAATTGAAAAGCACTAGTTTACTTTGAAACGAAATGTTTACCAAGCTTCGAAACCGGGCCGAGTCTTTTTATTCAATGACCAATTAACAAACGTTCTGTTCTTTCACGGAGAAATGTTTTTCATGGTAAAGGGAACATCCGGTTGCACATTCATGAGTGAAACCGACAGTCGTTTCTTCTTCGTTCTTTTTTTTTTTCTTGTTTTTCTTTTTGTTTTTACTTCGGCAGAGAGCGTGCAACAGTAATACGGTTGCGGAACGACGAAAATAAAAGTGTAACAAAGCCACAAGTAAAAAGTCTATGCCACATCCGCTGTCGTACGTCGCGATCTTACATATTCGCGCGTGAAACTTATTAGATCGAGTTAATTAAAACGGCGCTTGAACAAAAAATCGTCGGGTAACATGTTTTTCACATTTCATTCGGGATTACAAGAACCATCGAAAAATTCATCTGCCCGACAAACTGAACAAGAAACACTGAATCGGTTCACATAAACTCGAATTACCGACGCTTAAACGTTAAATAAAAAAGTAACATCTATTCTTATTATTTATCGTGTTATTATCAATAACAGGTTTAGACGATATAAAAAAAATATAAATACAAATTCGCGTTATTATAAATAGTTTTGTGCCTTACTTTTCTGGTCGCAAGAATAAATTTTATTAGAAAATAATATTAAGATATTAATGGTTTTCAAGCTTCATAATTCAATAGTTTCATAACACAATAAATAAAGAGTGTTCGGCCACCCCTGGGAAAAATTTTAATGTGAGATTCTAGAGGCTAAAATAAGACGAAAATCAAGAACACCAATTTTTTGATACAAGCTTCCTTAAAAACTTATTAACGTTTAAAGTTCCATACTGAACAGAAATTTTGTCGTCGAAATTGAAAAATTTCAAATCGTTCTGGAAAAAATATTTTCAGTTGCAGGGGTCAATTACAAGCATTTTTGGTGAATAGACATATCCCCAAAATCCTACGCAGTTTCGAGAAAAAAATTCGAGTATGTGTTGAAAGTTTTGGGTGACAAAAAAAGAATATCGAATCGTCTTCGAAAAATTTTTTTTAGTTGCAGCGATCAATTGCAAATATTTTTGGTAAATAGACATACCCCCAAAATCCTACGCGCTTGTGAGAAAAAAATTCGTGTAGGTAGACAAATTTCGTTAATAATTTTATTAATAACATTTTAACGAAGCCTCAATCAACAAATTGATATTCTTGATTTTCGTCTTATTTTGGTCTCTACAATTGCTTATTAAAATTTTTCCCAGAGGTAGCCGAACACCCTGTATAATAAAGAGATGTGAAATTAGAACTTACAGAAACAAAATGTAAAATGAAAAACTTGTTAACAATTGTGGCGAAATGGGCCAAACTAGTATTCATATTGTCATATGTACTTGTGCATAGAGTAATATGCCGCAATTAATCATATTACTGTTAATATAATAACAAACACAGCCTGAATTCATTTAAAACTGAAATGTTAAAGTTTCAAATATTATTATATAAGTCAAGGACAAAAAACGTGATACAAAGATTATGAAATAGGAATAAATAATAAGAGTAATATTATAAGTAATAAATGAAATTAAATGCCTGGTTAATCTTAAATGAAAATAAGTAAACAAAATAAAAATTTTTATTTGTTTCATGCTACATCGATTTATATTTCCATATTATGAAATAATTTTGTTCAAATAGGTAGCTGTAAATAAACAATGACACGAAAGTGACGGTCATTTGTTTCTTCCAAGTATACAATTTAGATTTTAACACTTTCACAATAATAATGTTAGTACATAAAGAAATAATAAGAAAAACACAAAACCCTGATAGGCTATTAGTTATTTAAAGGAAAAGTTAATTTTCTAATAAAATTCGTTCTTGCGTCCAGAAAAATAAGACGCAAAACTATTTGTAATTGATTTATCAAGAATTCAAAATATGAAAAAATTATCAACTTCGTAGTTTATAACGCAGTATTATTCGTCATAGAACCAAGTTGGTCAGCTCAAGTTTCAAGTACACGAATATTAAACACTCCGCGCAGCTCTAGTTTACAATGACGCGACGGATAAGATGCGCATAATCCGGCGAGCGAGCCAAGCTATCTGGCTAAATAATTTTGCGAACTCATTGACTTAATAAAACTCGACGAGCTTGATAGAGATGAATCAAGGTGGGGTTTTTCAATAAGGAGATGATAACTTTACTATGCCAAGGTCACTATCTTACTTCGCGTAGTGCAACTGGAATGCGAATGCTGCGGGGGTTAACCTTTTTCTTTCACGAATTCCCGCCTTTGAGTATTGTTATTCTCGCTGTGATGTTCCAACGCGCGTAACCGCATCCATTGCTTAATTACAATCCGCACGGATTGTTTTTCTCTATTCCGGTTATGCAACGTATACAATGAGAACTTAATTAAGCATCGTGCACACGAGAAGCCCTTATCGCGTTACACGCACTTCAATCCTTACATCGTAACTGAATTCTCTCCTTTTTACATTTACACACGGTAAATCACTATTATTTACTCTTTGTCAACACACTCTCTTTTTTGTTTCCAGTTTTGATCGAGGCCTGTGAAGATTATAATATACTTTTAGTAGAAACCTATTTTTGTTCAAATTTTGTTATCTTGTATGCGTAACGATTAAGAAAGTATGAAATTATAAACATACTTCATTATGCACGGATATTTACTGATTTATGGCAAAGTGTAAAAACAAACATTCCTTTGTACGATATAAATTGAATTACTGCACTGTTACTGGTTACCGGAAACGTTCGCAGCAAGTAATATTTACTACAACGGAATTCATGAATTTTGAGGTTATAAAGTCCGTTAAAGGACGTTGAAGCTTCCCGACGATTCCTTCCATGCAGTACCGTGCAATACAGGGTTAGGTGCAATGAACTTTGGTGTACAAAATTGCACGACGTCAATGGTTTAAATAAATAAAATACCGAGATGTATTTACATCGTACGTTTGGTTGATAGTGTCGCATGAGAAAATATCGTACGTGCATGGAAGAAGAAGTAACGGACAACTGGAATATCGACTCTCACCTGAAACTACGAACGAGAGAAGTAACGGCGGTTATGTCAGGGGAACGACAATACCGATAATTCTCTCCTGGCACATCGTAGACTCAGAAAGCCCTTTTACATCCTCCGCCATTTATTGCACCGTTACACGCGCACGCATGCACGCACGCACGGACAAACGAGAGAAAAAGAAACACAGAGAGACACGATATTTGTAGGGATGCTCGGGGATTAGACGATACTTACACGGGCCGGGCGTTATATTCCAAAAAATCTGGCGAAAAGTAGAGCGGTCATTTTGATTCGTTTCGCGCGCCGATTGGACGTGAGTGCAAATAAGGCCACGTAAGGGGCACCGAAACGGCACTTGCATACTAACAAGCGGGAAGCTCCTCTTCCCTTTGCCGTTGCGTATATTAATACACGTTGAGTCGCGTGTATGCGCCGCGTTTTATAATGCTTGTCTGTGTTACGTACTTGCGTGAATATCACCACTCCCGAGGTTGAGGATCCCTGTCCCGGTGAGACAGAGAGAGGTTCACCACGAAGAAAAACACACGTCTGCCGGAACACGATCCATGTTTGTCCCTGGCTAATTCACCGCGATACTTCTAAACCAATACGGAGATCTTGTTGACAGTTCGCCCGAAGCATCGCCCTCGTTCTTGTTCACGGTTTTCGCTGGATTCGCGACAAAGTTAACCTTCATTTATGAGCCACAACGGTACGCTCTTTTCGATGCGTTGTCAGCCCGACCTGCCTAACCTGACCCTCACGTCTTGACTGGTACAAGACCGAATACTACGCATCTTATGCGCAACTACGCTTGCGCAGAATTCTGCCGGTTACGCTAACGCTGAGCGGGAATATTCGAACTTTACAAGTTTAATTGCGTTCTTCTTTGTTATATTTTTTAAAAGTAATACAATATTACATCGATCGATAATGCGAAATTTTGGTGACAGAATACACATAGAAAAAGTTTTATTTGATCGGTATCAGAGACGATTAAGTCGTTTCTAAAAAAAACTGTTGAATTTCAATGGCGATGTCAAAAGAACAACTGTTATCGCTTGAAAATAAAAACATGTTATGTACATCGCAGTTAATAGTTTTATCGGTGTTTCATATTCTGTCGTTATTTCTGTAACCTTTCAAGCATGAATGAAATTTCCATTAATTAAATATACGTTTTATAAACTATTTAACTATTATTAGAAGAAGTATCATTTTTATGTATTAATGGTAACAGTTTAACCATTAGAACAGTTTTTACTTGATGCGAATTATCTATTCTTAACATAGAGAAACAGCTTTCCTTGAATTCGAGATTCAAACTATGTTTAACTACATTTGTTAAAGCAATAGCAAGCACTTGACATGATTTATAATCATTGTCTAATACGATCTGATTATCGTACATTACTTTTTGATTATAGTATAATTTTCGTGAACTTTTCTAAGTCACTAGAAATTGGTTTCTGCTGCAAGGTACAAACAAAATAAACCTATGCACATAAATACGTAAATGTTTATCTTTAAATTATATAATCTGATATACTATCTTTCAATACTATTAATAACGAAACTTTTGTTAGTATCTTTCATATAAAATTACGTACCTTTAATCTGTGATATAAGTAGTTCTTTTAATGAGAAAAATCAATACAACTCCTATCAGTTGTGTTTGTATCTAATGATAAGCAATTTTAATAAAAACGAGAAATCTACTGTATTCCAAGCATTACTGCATTCATTCTTCGAGTATATTTGTGGCAACAAGTGAATTCTTCAAAAAGTATCATTTGTAAACTGTTCATAATTCGTAACTTGTATAATTCATTGTGTCTTTTTTAAATAATGCAACGTCTATGTGATCGTAGCACGTCTTTTCAAGTCAATTTTTCAAGTAACGCCCGACCAAAGGTTAATTAACGAAAATTAAGCCACGATAGACTAAAAATATTTGAAATTATCTTAGAAAATTAAAAATATTTTATGTGACAATCAAATATTAAAAATTAGTTGCATCGATAATCTTACTACAATTCTTCGGCTAACTTGATAAATTATTTCGAATAGAATAATAACAACCCGTACTTTCTTAACGACGCCTATAATTGAATTTGTATCAAATACAGTCCCGTCCATAAAATTAGGGAAATTCGTTTGAAACTAACAGTACCTGTGAGACCCTGACCTCTAGGTTCAAAGAGCGTTACTGAAACAGTTCTACCTATCGATAAAGAACCTCCACCGTACAGGACCAACAGCGAAACTCGAAGGTGGTGTGCTGTCGGTATATGAATTCTTCATGTTGCGCCATGGTGCATCTGCCTTAGCGGAAGTAAAAAAATCTATGTATAAAAGGTGACAATAAGTTTCTACGTTGTGATCGACTACGTTCGATCGTTTACGAACAATAATTGGGCATAACCAGTGCCGTGTGATATTTTTTCTCGTTGAATTGTGAGGAAAAGCATATCGAATGACAGAACACGAACGGAAAGACGAACCTAACCTCAGTGAGGAGCGTGCTACTCCGCCGCGGAGGATTCGTCACCGGTGAGTTGTATAGTTTTCTTCAAATGGTGGTTTTACGTTTCTTTTCTGGATTAGGAATCATTCGAAAGGTAACGCGATAAATGTTGTCCACTTATGATTGTATTAGAGCTGCGTTCAGTATACATCGGTTGGTAACGCGTGCTCCTTGGATACACCGCACGCTTTGTACGGACCAATCAAAACACGTTATACGTCGCCTGACTTGCTAATTAACCAATCAGAGTGCTCTGTCAATTTTTTGATTGCCTCGTGTGAAAATCCATTGAGCTGCAGCCGCTAAATATATGTAAATAATTATAAAGCGCGATGAGAAAAAATTAAGTTGCTCGTTATTATTTTACGTAATATTTTTGATAAGATTATAAATCAACTAGTTGAACAAGAATAAATGCACTTTTATTTAAACATATAATGTTAAAAAAATCGAAGCGAACGTTATGTATAACCGGTTAGGATTCATTAAAAACAAAGTAGTTTTGTAAATTAATTTCTTATACCAACAATGCATACCATTACAGATCACTAACATACGATTTATTTTTATCCATAGTTTTTTCACTTCCTAGTAGCTTCGAGTGGCATTAATTTTGTATTCGTGATGTCAGTCACGATTAGTTAATAATATTGTTGCATATTAATATTGTCTTCACGGAATGACGAAGATATTTCTTTAGAAATAACTTTGTTCCTTTCTCACATTTTACGTTCTTTTCGTTTCAAGTGATAAATAACACACTAATGTGTATAGTATATATATATATATGTATATTACCGTTCAACATTTCACAGACCTCATTTCAGACTTTTAATAATAAAGCCACATTTTATAAGAGTCAAATACAATTGCAGACATATTCGCATTGTAATTTCAAGTTCATCCATACCTGCCTATCTATAATACGATGAAAATAACTTGTATGCTTTACACATTAGCGCGTGAACGTAACACGTGTTATCATTAATCGTACGTGCGACGTCAGTTACGTAATAAATGATATTGCACTTATCAATGACTGTTGTATACGAATTATGCGATTTTATGGAATTCTAAAGTCACATGACTAATAGACCCGTTAATTTTGTTTATATTATTCAATAGTCTGAATCACTGGATAATTGCATTCGACATTAATCGTACTAAATTATGAGCATAAGCGACTGTTGAATTTGAAGTTGAACAGTCCAAGTTTTCCAAATTTGAAAAGTCTAATTTTAAAAACATTTATCGAGAAATTTGAAAATTTGGAAATACACCAGTTTTTATGGCGTAACAAATGGAGCATTTTTTATTTTCTAATATTCCTAATGCCAATGACATTATTAGAAAATTATTACAGATATTAAAATTCATTTATTATAAGCGTTCTAAAGATCAGTCACCTGGCAGTGAACGGGTTATAGATTGTATCAGGATTATGCTACAATTACATTATCGTCGATCATTTTCCAGCACGCGTTACCAGTCTTATCGGTTCTAAACTATGCTATTAACATGATACTCAATTTTACTCGACGATCGTTTGGATCATATGTTACAGACAGTTTTAGTACACATTTTGGGTTGAGAAAAATATTTTATAAACTTGATTATCAATGGAAATTTAATTCTTAATTTATTAATTTCATTTTCTGCGCATATGATACATTTTCTGCAGCACGAAATCTATAAATAATAAAATGGAGGAGTCCATAAATACTTGATAATGTTTTTGTAATAAATATGCCGGTTATTATGAAACCTGGCGTAACTAAATTTCCCGTTTCAAGATAATTAAATATTTATATTTTGATCAGGTTAAAAAATATTTTAAAAAGTTTAGCAACTTGTGAATAATTTGTTTGAATAGTTGAATTACTTATGCCAGTTTCAAAATTAATAGTATATTCTAACTGATGATTTATGATAACGAAAACTAATGAATTTTATTGAGAAAACAATTTACATAATAACGAATTTATTTTACGATTGTAACTTTATAATTACTTTTTTAATCTATTTTCAGTCACTTTCTGCATTGCATACTTGAATAGCTTTAAAATGTTTGTCATCGCAAATTGGTGAAATAGTAAGATAATAAATTTATTAAAAGTAGTTAATAATAAAGATAAGTGTATATGATAAAATAATTTTTAATATTATAACAATGAAATTTTTTATGTGACGGTGTGGCATAAATCGAAAATATCAATTTTGTTGGTTTCGCGATTTAGGCCACTTTCATAATAGCCAACACATATTTACCTATTCTCATCGCTAATTAATAGTATCATACATCACGCATTTCAACTTTTAATTATTTCTTATTAAACAAAATGTAAAAACAGACGATGTCGAAACTTTCATTGTTTTCAGTGTGTTTTTCTTTATTAAAAAAAAAAAAGGAAAATATACATTCATATTTATAATTAATGTTATAAGAAAGCTATGTAGGATGAACAAATTTATCAAAGAGAAACCGTGCTCGTAACTACGATAAAATTAAAATGTACAATCTGTTTATACTCCGGTAATTATCATGGTGTTTTTCATCAGATACGCGGCTCTATTCTCGATAACTCGAGATCATGTCTTTAGCCAGTTTTGATTCGTGGCCCAATATCGTATGATTCGTCTTCGTAAAAGTCATGAACCGTGCACGCGGCATTCACAATCAAGAGCGGAATAGTCTGCGTCTTCGTAACTGTAATTATCAGAAGCATTGGGCATTCGCGCGATAACCGAAGATTCGTCTCTAATTGAAAAATACCAATAACTGTTTACGTCGAGCTATTTCACGAATAACAAATGAAGATGCAGCCATAGTATTCGTAAATGATCGTTAGAGGTAATTGCTACGATAAACCGCTTGTTAACCGATAAAATATATATGTCAAGGATAAGACCAACAAACAGAAGGATTTCGTGGGTTCGGTCGAAGGAGTTTACTTAAATATTTGTTTTCTAACACGTTTCTCATGCAGTTACTTCGCATTCAGGCGTCAAAAGATATTTTACACCTATTTACATACACCGTAATGTAATAATGTAACACGTATTACGCAACGTTACACAGAGAATCCGCCGATTGTACGTATATGCCGCGTGCGTGCATACACTCGTACGCATAGACGTCACCCGGCAGGCGTGCGAATAACTATACTTGCGTCCTTACTCGTCGTGATAATGTCCACGTTGGACCGCAGTGCGCAAGAATGAGACAAATGTGACGATTTGACTTCGTTAAAGCGACGCAGTATTAACTCTGGCAAACAACATCCTGGTTGGAAAGGAATCGAATCGAATGGAAACGATTGGAAATTCGAAATCCTCGATTCATGTTAAAAAAATTCGTGAAAATATGGTAGAGGAAAATTGTTCGATTATATCGAGCAAATATTGCAAAAATTAATTTCATTCTTTATTCGCGACGTTACAAGTAATCTTGAGCATGATTATAAAAAAAAAATTAGTGCCAGAGAAAACACATTAGTAAATTGCAAAATTACTGGAAAAAAACTAAAATAAAGTTTCTCAATAATGGTGCAATATAGTAACGTTTTTCATCAGACCTACTTCTTTACAATTGTTATCAAAAGAATAGAATTAATTATAAAAAAAAATTAATGCCTAAGAGTACACATTAGCAAATTGCAAAATTACTGGAAAAAAATTACTAAAATAAAGTTTCTCAATAATGGTGCAATATGGTAACGTTTTTCATCAGACCTATTTCTTTACAATCGTTATCAAAAGAATAGAATTAATTTTCAGAGTACTTGCTTGGTTATAACATAAACTTCCCCTAACAAATTTCGAATAACATCGAGTCGAAACAGGATCGCAGAAAACAGGAAGAGTCGAAAAATCATTGAAAACATAATCCATCCCAGCGTTAATTAACGTCAATAAACATATAATTAATGCAAAAAATTATACTTTTTGTGTTGTGGTTATTTACTACAGTAGAGTTTTCGTAATAATCCAAGTTCTAAGGAAGAGTTTATTATCGATATTCTCGTAAAACCGTAAAAATATAATAAAAAAGCATCGACTATGGTTAAATAAAATATATGTAGGAATTAATAATTGCAGAATGAAAGAAAGACAAAGCTAAAGATAGAGAAGAAAATATAGAAAGATTGTGAACGCTAAGTTGCTACATGAAACAGTTTTGGCCAGAATTTCTAGGTCAAAATTCAAAAACAAACTTTTGTACACAACTCAGGAATTCTATTCGAAAATATTTCACCATGTAGCCCAATCTTCGCAGAATGAGAACCTCGGTAATTTTCGTATTTTTCTTTTCACTGTCACTGTTTTCACTTTTGCGATACAATTCAATCATATACTTATGTTTTTATTTTTCTCAGAATATTTTTTACACTTTTCCTTAGAACGACAAGGAAAGAATAAAGCAATTCATTTCGATTGATTATACATTCATTGACGTTAATCGTTATTGATTGAAAAAAGATAAAATGGTGATTCATTCTTTTTGTTTCGTTCGATCCCTTGGTTCTTCGTACTTATCTATCGTTCCCAAATTTTCTACAATAGTTTGATTGATGTTAGGCAGTATCGATGAAATATAAATTAATTGATAACTCTTATCTTATCTTTAATATTTTATAATTACTGCAAGATTAATTAAAACAACCTTGAAAACAGAGGAAGAAATGTAAAGCAGAAGGAAAAAGCTACTAGTAAACTGTAATCGTAGAAAACAACGATTTTAATTCGGTCTTAAGTCGGTCCTAATTCGGTCGTGTCGACGAAACTGGAGCAACGAATCGCTAGTTGGATAGGAATTAAAAGCGCGTAGCGTCGACGAAGGTAAGGGGAAAACGATAAACGCAATAATATTACGGTGTGGAAGAGGAACCCGGCGATAATTGGCGCGTATCGACGTGTAGACGCGCGTGAGCTTTCGTCGATCGACGGTATCGGTGGATCCACCGTCAACACGGCGCGAAAAAGTACAGTGGAATCCGTCCGCGTATGGTGTCGTCGTTGTGCGACGACCCCTGAACCCCGGCGTCCGGTTTTTTTTTTCTGTATCGTTCGCGTGTAGTGCTCGAAGTCGATTTCCTCTCTTTTACGTACGATATCGCGTGAAGCGAACACGGCCAGTGCGTCGTCATATCTCATTTCGTGCTACCCGACGTGAAACGTTCTCTAAAACCGTCGACAATGGCGAGCACCCGTCGTTCCAGCGTCTAAACGCGCGGCTAGATTCGAAAACAGACTGCCGGTTACGCAAACGATCGCGCACAGACGAGCAGCGAGTGCTCCGAAGAGATTCGTAGCGTAAACAAGACCAAGCCCAGTGGCGGGATCGACGCCTCGAGAGGATAGAAAACGTTTGCCGTGGAAGTATTCGAACCTGGAGACAGAGGAGGAGTCCCGCCAGAAAGGGAACAGACCCTCCATCGGGCCCACCCTTCGGTACAATTACTAATTTCGTAATCGTTTGTGACACGGAAACGGTGTCGTCGAGCCGGATGGGTGACGTTCCGACTATTACTCGAACCTCGATATTCCGTACCGACCCCGACAGATCTTGACGCCGCCTGTGAAAGTAACGACCAAAGAAGTTCATGTTACGAATCGTTAGACGCTTTATCGCGGCAACCGTTCGGCGTTAGATTCATTTCGTGTCAAGGCCCGAAAGTTCGTGTAATATTCCATTCGTTCGAAGTTCAATTCAGGAATTGAACGCGATTTTGTATAGTTTTCGTTATCAACGCGTGCGGTACGCGTGTCGCTGAACCGAGAGTTCGGGAGTAACCGTGATATCAAGGGTGAAGTGTACACGAGTGTGGACGTAAGAGAGAGTCGCGGCCGAGGATATGGAAAGGGGCCCTTGATCCTTCTAATTGTTCCAAGGTCTCAATCACGATCGTCAACGTGTCTCCCGAGACGATCGCTCAGCTGTTCTACTGTCTGCTACCTTTCGTCGTCGTGTTCTCGTTCGCCGCGCTAACGCGTCGATACGCACGCCTTGGAAACATTTGGCCGGAACGACTTCAGGAAGGCCGGCTACTCGACATTCTCCGAGTGTTTCGTTTCGCGTGCGATTCTAGGGTGATCGAGGGTGAGTAACGAGACTCACAGAGTCTGGGGATTTATCGTAATGTCGCTTCCTCTGGGACTCTTTGCCGCTCCGCGCGCGTCGAATTCGATTTCGATTAATCCATTGTAATCGTCTCAGTGTTGATAACGGATTTGGTCCCGTTCTCGGGTTTATTGTGCTCCATGTCCCCTATGTGCTCTCCTTTTGTTCAAAGTCCTGAAAACGAAGAAACGCGGGTACGCCTGGGTAACCTGGAGTGATTAATCTTCATTCACGAACCATTCCCACTAAAATGTTGCTAAACTGGCTGAACGTACACACGCTCAAAAAGGTTTCCGTACACCGTATACTCGCTGCTCCGACGGGTTGTAAATTTTATTCAATCGTTCGTAAGTAAATCATTGTTTTATTCATTATTTTTACATAAACGAATATCTTGCAATTATTATTCAACGAAAAACAATCAATCTTGCAATTATTAGAGTTTCACAAAAATCACGAAAAAAAAAATGTCTTCGTCCATAATCATGGAGAAGCTTGAAATTATAAAGTTTTTTCTTTTCTCTGCGCGTTGATAAGCAGTTGGGCCATCGTTAGCCTTGAACACCGCCGCCATTCGGTTTTTTCGTACTATCAACTCAATTATGCATTTACATAAAATGCAACATTATTCCACGCTATTAATATAGTTTATTTTTATTCGCTTTATTGCTCATATTGTACAGTACATTATTTTGCTGGAAGATAAATGTTTCTTTAAGAACCCAATTTTATTGCACTGTTCCGCAAATTATAATAATAGTTATTAAATTCCATATATTTTGCAACAAACTTTACTGTACTTTACGATTCCACGTAGATATTTACAATTCATTTGTGCATTCTTTTTTCTCGAAATTAATATTATAATTCGCTAGGATAGCGAGCATAAGATGTGCAGAGACTTTTTTGACTGAACGTACGTAAGGTATTTCTTACAAAGGTTGTATGGTTTCGAAAGGGACACAATATGGTGGCAATAGTTCCTTTGTGTTCGAAGGTACAGAAGTGATTTGAAAATCAATCTCTTTCTTTTTGTAACAAAGTGATAAAAACTAAATAAGACTAAGAGTTTCTGATATATTCAGTTGTTAAAATATCAGACTGGTGATCTTTAAACTGCTATATTACGTGTAGACTGACTTTAAAAACGTCTTATGCATACTATCGTAAACCCATTATTGTAGTCTACCAATCGGAACTCGAAGCGTGCCTATAAGTTTGACGTAGGATGATCAAGGTCTTTTGAAACCAGTCTGAAACCATTATAATCTCGGATAAACGCTATTTTAGAAGTTGAATATTTTGGAAACTATTAGTTGCTTTATGGATGTAACTTTACATTGTCTTCTTTTTCCAATCAAATCGGGACCCTCAGATTTCGTGCGAGATTAAAGTCGATAATTGTTCGAGCTAGAGAAACATAAACAGTGATGCAAGAAGCGAAAAATATTGTATTTTAATTGATAACATTCACTACTCTATCCAACTTTATTATGAAAATTTTCAATTTATAAAACCGATGTTGACCTTCAAATCTCTACGATTACAAATCTAGAAGTTATACAACTTTTGTAAGTAGTACTTCCTATTCTTTGAAATAGTAAAGCTATTAAGGAGTCCTGTTTGTATTACAAATTTCGTAATGTATTTTATTTTATTTAGAGTTCATAAATGATGTTTGAATACACCAAAAGTAATAAGCAACTGATTTAACAGAGTTTGCACGTTTCGTAATGTTCGTATTGTCATGTTAATCGTTGAGTCGTTGAAACTAAAACCAAGGAAACACGATTTTACGTATGTGCGTCACCTTGACAAAGAAAAAATTAAAATACAGTTAGTCACAACAGCTTTCTTATTAATAGTTTAAGCAACGTATAGGTTTTTTACGTAAGCAACGCACGCACAACATTAAAAAATTCATACACATTACTATTGTATAACGAAAGCTAGTATCGAACTTTCGTGTCGATTTTTATTTCTAAAAATAAAGCATTTTTGCAAAGTTGAATTTTTTGTACAAGTAAGTCATGTTCGTGTAACATTAAAATATTTTATAAGCAAAACTTACTATACAATTTGGAAATTATACAGAATGCTCGGCCACCCCTGGGAAAAATTTGAATGGCAGATTCTAGAGGCTAAAATAGAACGAAAATTAAGGACACCAATTTTTTAATTGAGGCTTCCTTAAAAACTTATTAACGTTCAATGTTCCATACCGAACAGAAATTTTTTCGGAGAAATTAAAAAATTTCAAATCATTCTGAAAAAATTATTTTCAGCTGCGTGGGTCAATTACAATCATTTTTGGTGAATAGACATATCCCTAAAATCTTACGCAGTTTTGAGAAAAAAATTCGAGTATGTGTTGAAAGTTTTGGGTGAAAGAAAAGAATTTCGAATCGTCTTGGAAAAATTATTTTTAGCTGCAGGGGTCAATTACAAGCATTTTTGGTCAACAGAAATACCCCCGAAATCCTATGCATTTGTGAGAAAAAAATTCGTGTAGGTGGACAAATTTTATTAATAATTTTGTTAATAACTTTTCAACGAAGCCTCAATCAACAAATTGATATTCTTGATTTTCGTCTTATTTTGGTCTCTAGAATTGCTAATTAAAATTTTTCCCAGAGGTGACCGAACACCCTGTATAGTATAAAAAATAGTATTGCTCAATTTAAATGATTTATAAACTAACCGATAGATATACAAATAGCGTTCGTATATCACTGTGTAGTGGATGGCAGAGAAAAATAGACATATCGATCGATGAATAACTGTTTAAGTTAATGCAAATAAATTTACATTTAACCTAACTAATAACAATAGAATCATGATTCCTAGCGCCGAATCGAATCATTCATTTGGTGGTATCCACGATTCACGTGCACGATCATCATCCGCATGTCTTCCATCCCGATTTGGATTCATTGTGTCCCGACATTCGTCGACCGGTATCGTTCGCCAGGCGAACGTTCGTTTCACGTGGGATTAATAAATCGTAATCGGGTTATTCGTTGGCCGGAGAAACGCTTGGAAATTGCATGCAGCTTGTTTGGCATGAACCATGGCTGGATCATTCGGAAGTTTTGCCTCTAATTGAGGTTCCACGACGCAAACATTGAGGGCCACTCTCCAAAAGTTTTTCGCGAATCTTATCGAGATCGCCCAGAGCTACTGACGACGCAGCATCGAGAAATCGATCTTCATTGAAATTCGTTAAATTTCGACCCTCGTAGTCCGCCAAAAGCACAACGATATCGAACTCGATTCCTACTTCGAACGTACAAACTGTAAGGGACAAGAATGAATTGTCCAAACATCTCGACGCGTGGCATAAAAGTAAATTCTAACGTCCGTGTCCGTACGAGACGCTAAACTTGTTCGTGAGTGGCCCTTGACACTTAACATCGAGGAGAGGACACAGCACGGAACGCGTTTAAAGTTCGCTATGGGGAGAACGCGGCGGAACACTTGTAAATAACATGCAAATGCTGGATAATAAGTGTGCGGCACGGGACACGGTCGGACCAGTTGATCTTGACACGTACACATAGACTGTTTTGAAGGTAACACCAACCGCGTAGACAGAGAGCCTGGCGTTCGAGGATCGAGAGAGGACGAGAACGATTTTGTCGATTCCGTCGTTACGATGTCCGAAAATCCAGTAAGCTTCGTGGTCGGGGATCCCGACGCCGATCCAAACGGGGATTTGGAGATAGAGGAATTGGAGACAGAGGATAGCTTTCCAGACGAAGGGTCCGAACACAGCGTTCTCCAGGCGCAGCAGAATGTCCTTCCAGGATTGGTCGAACGCCGCAAGCGGCTCAGGTGACTTTTTATCATTTTTTTTTTTTTTTTTTCTTTCTAAATCAAACAGCTACATATTGACTAGAACGTAAGCAGAGACCCTTAATTTTTTTTGGTGGGGACAAAACACATCTAAAGAATCGGAAAGTATACAGGTGTTCTTGCTCGCCGAAGACTCTTCTAATCTCTTGCGAAAGGCTGGCCAGAAAACGTGGACACAACAAAGATAATCCGTTGAAAAACTTGGTTAATGTGTTTAATAGGATGCTGTGCATTAACGAACCGGTTTCATGAGGCTTTTGTACGACATAGGCGTTGAACAGATTCGATGGAAGGTATTATTGTCAACGATTGCATCAATTCATTATTATCGAATGGAATGAGTATTCTTTATGCGTGGAAATAGGCGTTCTTCGTGGTGATGATTTTTAATTGTTTAACAAAGACTCGCTGCGATGTTGAGTCTACGATTGTAGACGCTTGATACTATACGATACGGATCTATTATAAAGTCATTATCAAAACAATAAAGCACATTTGGATCACGAATATTATTTCTCGGAAAATATTCGTCCCTTTAATCGGTGTTACGCGACTGTTTTTTAATTATACGTATAACCAACGTTACTGGGCTTTAAAGTCGTTGGACGGAACTAAGAATACACGCTTTTTACATCGAAGCCTTTTGCTATTTTTCATTTGCTTGAGCACAGAGCTGCAGTCATCTTACGACTTGATCAAACATTGTTGAATATTCATGAGCAACACTGTTTGTAAAATGCAAAGAACCATTCTTGCGTGCACGTGTAACTCGTGTGTCTCTAAATACACTGATTTCCGCAAAAAATTATGCAATTTGAAGAGAAACTCCTCCCGCTTTTACGGAAATGAATAAAAGCTCATTCTTCTATGCGAATAAAGAGTCGAATGAAATGGAAATAAAAAAAGAATAGAAATGAATTCTGTCGTAAGTTTCTTTCCTTGACGTAATACTGCGTGTTGGAAGTCTGGAAAATGCCGATGTGACCTTGAACGATGATTTTCGATGGCGTGATCTTCGATAAAATGTGGACCATGGCTTAGAAATCTCTGCTTAAGTGGATCACAAAAACAGTGTGCGTTATCTAAGCCCATGAAGGAAGTATAGTTTTTTTAGACTAGATTCGTCGAATAATCTAGATTAAGACATATGGTGACTCTTTTTTTTCTTTCGCAAATGGAAGTAAAACATTGAATTCGTTTAATTTGATCATCGATTTTCTTAATTCGTTGGTAATCAGTATTTATTAAAATAATTTAATTAGAAAATTCTTTCAATAAGCAGAAAGCTTATTCGTTTAACAGTTAAGAGAGCATACGTTTTAAATGAAAATTAATTATATTTGAAATACAGTGTAACTGTTTACGAATGAATGAAGAATTGGAAAATAAACTATTCATAGTTTTTGTGGGGATCACATTTTTTATTACTATCTTATTAAGCTCTTTAGTAGTGTTTAAAAATTATACGTGACAACTTGTTAATGAACGATTGAGTTTTTTTCTTTGTTATTGTTGTAACTGTTTTTGTAACTAACGAAATTAAAAAATCTAATAATCATCACATCGTACATGATACGTGTATGCTACCGTAGTCTGTTATTCAAATTTTATCCAGAAATCAAAGAAATTACCGTTTTATTTATAGACGAATAGTTGAAACAGATATTTAAAACACATATTTAGAATGATTTTGCATGCGTCGCCTTTGATAAAATGTAATTACAAAATTTATATCATTTCGAAAGTGGGACATTCAAAGATAATTATAAATTACCTGATAAAATTATTATCGGCACGTCGAATAAACTAAAATGAATCATGGTTGCAATTCGACTATTATCTCTGTACTTTGAATTTTAAATAAAACATGAAAATCGTGACGTGTATATAGTCTGGTTCTTGAAAAATAAAAAATCACAACATGACATTTTACATTAACGAATGTCGATAATCAAGTTTCATCATGTCAGTCAATTATATAACTGTAGCGACATTAAAAACAATTTCATAAGTTGTTAATTCTTTCGCGTGCGTAATATTAATAATATCATTACTAAACGTTTGCATTATTATTATTTTCATTTTAAATAATACTTTAATCGAGATTGACTTTATCGAGTATTTTTTAACAACTCTTGAATCGTTTATAATACTTTTCATACGAACGGATGTCAGAGATTTATATCGTTAATGTGGAATTTATTTAAACGGTTTAATAAATAAATGTAGAACCGATTTATTTTAGCGTCATCTTTTCACGTTATACGAACGTACATTTACGTCATATCTCAGCTGGTCTGCTATAGTGCGAACATACATATACATACGTTTTGAATTTTACGTCACAGCTATACTGTCTTCTAATTAATTTCCAACCTTGATATTTTTACGCGTTACCATCTCATCGTTTAAACTGATTTTACAAATCATGAAAAAACGTCACTTCAAGTGGCTAACTAGCACTATAAAAATTACTATCCTAAGCTCGACTTATCTATCCTCATAATTTATTTTAATATTGTATATTCTACTCTTCACAGTTTATTAGAAAACAGTAAACAAATTACTGTATTAAAATATTCAAAGATACACATTCCCGTCCATAAATCAACATTTTAGTTTTTTTCTTTAAATGAAGGAAATGTAAATCATATTGTGTATTAAGAATTTTACCAAAAAGTTACCAAAAACTCGTACATTTTTATTTCACCAATGTTTTTGCCTCGTTTGAAAATGATTTCTTTAATATTTAAATCCAACCTTCTTGTAATATTCTCTACAAATCCTTCCTTAATTTTAAATACTTCGATACTTACTTCCTGTATTTATATTTTAAATTATACATAAATATAAACTATGATAATTATATATTTATGAGAAATAGAAATCAATTTTCGCCAAGTTTCAACTTTATATCTCGAAATTAAAAATCAAAAATAACGTTTTTGACCAATTTCTCTTATCCTGTTCTATGCAAAATTTCGTAAAAAAAATTAGAGGCATTTTAGTTGTCAAGGCAGATTTAATACAATTTTTTCAGACTTTTTAATTGAAAATCCAAGTTGTACAAAATGAGAAACCTTAAAAAAGGCTGAAAAATGCTGGTTTTATGTTGAAGCATTCGTGGAATTATGATTATACTTTTACAGAAGGTATATATTATTGTTACTATTATTTCCAACGTATTTTTAGATTTTTTAATTTGGTACCCCGTAGTTAAACAAATTTAAAACCGATATTTAAGTCGCTTTTACATACATTCTTTATCTAATATGCAATATTTAATATCTTGATATTCAGCAGAACACCATAGTAATCAAAGAAAGTATTTATATTTAAGCAGTTTATATTTAAAAGAATCTGCTTTATTATTTATGGTACCGATAGCAGAGTGAGTAAATTGTTCGACCGATAATCTGCTGCAAACTTTGTGAACGTATCAAGTCTCCTTCAGGTTCATTCTATTTTTTTTTATCAATTATATATTTTTTTTCAATTCTTAACTACATAACAGTGAGAAATACTTATTTACAAATGATTTAAAAATATAGTAACAATATTTTAACCTTAAATATGTATAAATATTATTTCGATGTTTTGAATTTAAAAATATATTCAAATATAGTATAATCAAGATTTAGGAATTACGAAATTATTTTGAATACCTTTCTATTAATTCTGCAATTCTAATATCAAAAATAATGTAAGTGACTTTACATTCTTGGAAAAACTGCTTAACCCATGTGCAAGTTTTTCGTGGAAAAATCTTATAAAACAAACACATAAGCTGTTGTAGTTCTTTTATTTAAATTGCGTAATCAAATCGCATGATAGCATCAATTCCCAGATTAGAATGGGAGCAACTAGTATATAATTTTTGTAATTTTTGTCATTACTTCTTTTGAAAGGGATGAATTACCTGTTTATTTAAGGCTCGTGACACTTTCCCGTAAAAACCTAATTAAAAATAAAACGTCTCCCGTTGCCAAGAAATTATATGGCATAACAGATCAATTAGCACTGATTTACAGCCATTTACGAAACTATTCAGACATCAATGGAAGTTAATTTTAATACTCTGTATTTACAAAATAAAAAGGTCATTTTACGTTACAATATAGTTTATAGACAACAAAAACACAAAAGCTTTTTATTTAGAATCATTCTGTTTATTAAATGATAAAGCAAATACAAAAAGCTACACATTTCTATGTCACAAAAGTATTCAGACCATATGAAAGTTCAACTTATAAAATTAATATGTTGTATAACATGTCTTAAACGTGTTGGTATGTTAGAAATAATTTTTTTAGATAATAACTTCTATTGAAGTTACAACATTTTTTTTAATTTGTAAGGTTTTTTATTTTGTAAAACTTGGATTTTCTATTAAAAAGTCTGAAAATATTTTATTAAATCTTGGCAACTAAAATTCCTCCAATTTTGTTCGAAATTTTGCATAAAACAAAATAAGAGGAATTGGTCAAAAACGTTATATTTTATTTTTGCCCTTTAATCCCCTCCCCCAGTCGAGATACAGAGTTAAAACTTGACACAAATTGGTTTTTGTTTATTAGCTATCGGATAGCTCATCGCAAATTGAATTTGATTTAGAGGCTCTTGTGACCATCTTAATCAGTTATGGCTTTTGTTTTTGATCTGTTTTTTCACTGTACGCTAAGAATTCTGCAGAATGTTAGTAAACAAAGTTTTAGAATATAAAAATACGTTTCACAAGCGGACGTACGGATTGCAGTTCGTGAATTAATTGTACGATTGCGGAAAAAAGATTCCTTGTTTCGAAAAATTACTGAAACCATGAAAATATCTCATTTTTTGGTACAACACATTTTAGAAAGACGCAATGAAACCGGATCTTTTCAGAACCGGAAACGTAGAGGTCGTTCTCAAATTGGAGTCACGCCATAAACGTAATATCTTACGAACAATTAGGTGTGAACCGAGAACAAGTTTAATAAAACTCATTGATAGTGTTGTTTATGGTCGTCTCGAATGGCTGATGGTAATTAATGGTAATTAGTTTCGCGGTTTTTCAAGTCGTGGGGAAGTACGCATAATTTAGATAATTATCAAAAAGGAGTGTGCAGTAGTATATACATTGTAATGGTAGGTTCTTTAACGCTATGTTAGAAATACTATTCACATCTAAATATTTGAAACTGGTCTTTAGTTTATCGAATGATGTAAAATAATTGGAATGGATTCTGCTTCTGGATTGTTTGCAGTGTTTATGTTTATGAAATTATATGTTCTATCGATGAGTTTGTCTTGTTATATTTCTTGTTTTAATGTAACTATTTAACGTTTTACTGTGTTGGATTGTTTTTCTTTACTCATGTGTGTGTTTTGTGTGGGTACCGATTCAAAGTAGGCTCCTAAAATGTTTAGTTTATTAGATTATTAATGAGTACGTTGTTGCATGTGTCAGTGTATAAGTCTTTGATATTTACATTAACTTTTTCAAAAATGTTTCCGTCGTTGGTTAGAATTTCGAGTGTTTCTATGGTGCTATATTCTTTGGGTATAAATTTATCGATGGAAAGAGTTCTTTAAATCTGTGTTGCGTAATGTTGGAAATTTTGTTTCTCCAAAAATTGCTGACCGATTCCTGGAACGCTTTTTTAATCTCATATCTGATCGCCCTAAGGGCTTCTTTTAGTATACTTATCATTATGTCGTTTGATGTAATGTATAATGTTACCAAACAACTACATACGCTTATACAATCATCAAATTTGAACCCTATCGAACATCTGTCGAGAGTGATAAAAAACAAAAATGACAAAATTTAAAATATCGTTCGAATGGAAGTAGTCGTCTCTAAAAACTAGTCAGTACACTCCAAAAAGAAATACAAAAAATTATTGAAACGAAAGAAGAACCGAGTGACCATTAATTAAAAAAATGTTAAATAGAATTTACGTAATTAATTTGTTGTAACCTTACACGTTTTATGCACTTTAATTGTTAAGAAGTAAATATAAATTATTTTTTATTTGTTCAATATAGGATAATGTCTGAGTAAAATAACGTAAACATTATTTATTTATCGTCTTGTGTATTGATGTCATAATACACGAAATAAATTCTAATGAAGTATACAGTAACTATTTTGACCGACTGTTTTATCGATTTCGAAACTTAAAAATGCTTAACTAAATAGGTGGTCCAAACGTTTCGTTTAATCTGCTAAACAATTATCGAAGAAAATAGTGCAAAATTAAAAGAAACTCTTCCTCAACTTAACCTATTAAATTTAATAAGTCAATAATTTCAGAATAATTCAAAGTAATTAAAGGAACGTACTTTGAAATATATATAAACAATATCATTGAAATGATCTTGGTGAAAATTGTACAACAGAATAAAGTAGATCATGAGCTTCGGCTCGCAACTTTCTAGTCCCGTTTATCAAATGTGTGTATATATTTTTCGAATTGCTTTCATTTATAATTGCATTAATGATATGCATGATACCGCATGGTGGACATCATACGTGAATTGAAAATAAAAACTGGCGAAACCAGGAACACGCAATGGATGCTTTTTGCTGAAATTATACTTAAAAGTAGTATTTTTCACTTCTTTCGAGGAAGCAACTCTATGTTACAAAATATTCCCTAGAGCATAATTAATTTTGCAACAAATTGCTGTAATGAGATAAGTGATATTTGAAAAGAAGTAGATATTACATAAAGCAACTACGTACAAAATACAGCAGAAACAGGGAAATGTTTAAAGATAGTAGTACAATAGGAATGATAACGTTAATAATGTAAATACAGTTTCGTAATGATTGTACCTGTTCAGAATATTTGGAACTATACATATTTACAGCGTTCTATTCATTTTTCACATTTCACAAATATACTGAACTTATCAATTTTCTTGTTATTTAAAACCCCCTAACACAATTAATATGAAAAATCTGTAGAGCAAGAAAATTTTAAACACAAATCTATTGTGGAACGAATGAAATATGCTTGGAAATCACATTGTTTACCTGACACTTATAATCATCGTCATCAGTGCTACCTGATCTAGTATGCTGCATGCAGCTTCAATATGACAATTGAATTCTTGAATACAAACTGTAGAAGTAAATCACTTTGAATTAATTTTTTTACTAGACTTCATTTTAAACATTTAGTGTTTTCGTGAAAGTTAATTATATGTATAAGTGATAAAGGTAAATACACGCAGTATTATTGTTTAGTTTAGCAGGTATTTAATAATTATAATTTATATTAATTATACTTTGTCAATTAATAAATAGTGTTTTGTATGATTCTTTTATAAGCTTTTCGTTCATAAATCGATTAACTATAATTTATTTAATATAAATACCTGGGCACCCAGATTGTGCAACAAACGTATAATAATGATTGAAGCTTATTTATTTAAAATTGTTAGCATGCATATCTTTTTCAAATGTGAATCAATGTAAAATTTCACTTAAAATAATAACTTAATATTTAAACACGTTTGTTTAGAACTATGTAATCTTTTCCATAGAACACGTTCGACATTTATGGTTTTTTGCAAGCTATACCTATGTACATGTGAAGTCGCACATTATATTTTCGGTAAAGAATTATTTTCTTTAAACTGCGTAGGATTTCGGGGGTATGTTTATTCACCAAAAATGATTGTAATTGACCTCTGCAACCGAAAATAATTTTTTTACAATGATTTGAAATTTTTTAATTTCGACGAAAAATTTGTCCTCTTACTGAATTTTTTTCTCGAAAGTGGATAGGATTTCGAGGGTATACCTATTCACCAAAAATGATTGTGATTGACCCCTGTAATTAAAAATAATTTGTTTAAAACGATTTGAAAGTATAGTGCTCAACATTTAGCATGCTGGTCTGAGTTTTTCACTCAGAAGTTAAACAAATTAATTTTTATGGTCAGATATTAAGGAAAATGAAACTGCACAGAACCCATGTCTACAATTTTCTACGAAGTTACGTAATTCAAAAATTGTGAATGTTTCGGTCAAGCGTCATATTTATGATCGATAGTATACGTGTGTAAAAAATGTTTGGTTTTTTACAGGGAATCTTAAAACATGTTTTTCTGTTAAAAGAATTTTCTCGAAATTTATCTTGATATTTCCCTTACGCGCGACGCAGTAAATAAACCTCAAACGAAATTTCGTAACTCTCGATTTCCATCTTCTCAAGGGCTCCATAATATATTCTCTGTATACATATACATACCTATTGTTTACAGTATATATACAGAGTGTTCCGCATTTTACACACTTCAGCAGTGTGTTCCACAAGTAAAAATAAGACTAAAGAGGTTATATAACAAAAAATTCATAAATATTTTGTTAAGAAGTTATGACAATAATATTAAATGTGACGTTTTTTTATTTACTAAAATTTTGTTTAAAGAGAGCAGTTGCTAGTTGAGGTACGAAGAAATATTTTTGACGTAGAATTATGTGGATAAACATTTTGGATATAGTATTCTTTCTTCAACGATAACTTTTTATTGTCATAAAATTTTGAACTGTTGTCTAAATTTATGTTCTGTAAATTGCATAGAAACTCACGATATTGAATGCTTGCAAAAGATTTATTTTATTTTATCAATCTCAACCGAGTTTCACAGTTCATATTTTTGTTATAACTTCTTAACAAAGCATTTATGGATTTCTTGTTATATAACATTTTAGTCTTAGCTTTACTCGTAGAACACACTGCTGATGTGTGTACGGAAAAACGCGTAACACCCTGTACATATATTGTATCAAGTTCGAAACTCAAATTGGTTCAAAACGATAAAACATTAATAAGCAAATGTTATTTCCGAATTAATTAAAATAATAATATCTTGTGACACGTATCGTTCGTAGAACGCGTTTTATCTTCTTCCGCATTAATCAGCTAATTTAAAATCCCGCGCGGTTGCGTCAAATGGTGCTCCTTAAGAATTCAAAACAAAGCACCGCGCGTTTGGCCGACATAGTACGCAAGAAAGACAACCGACTTCGGTTGGCCGTTCACTTCTCTTACAGAAACGCGTTACTTATAACGCGTATAACGTGTTGCAAGGTAGGGATAGACATCGAATGGAAAGAATGGTCTACCTTGCAGGTTGTCAGTGACCACAGGTCTTCTAAGACCGGCAGACGATCGTTTAAGTTGCATCGGGATCCATATTGTTTCGCCTCACTGCGACGCGCCTCGACCAGTCCCTTCAACAACGAGAATCCTGAGTGTCGCGGTTAACGTCATCGTCGATCATCGAAATCGAGTCGCCAACTCGTGTCAAAATTCAAAGGCCCTTCCATTGAAAAATGAAATTCGCGATCGATCGCGTATTTAGAAGATTACACCGACACACGCGACGAACACTGTTCAGCGATCGATCGTCGACTGCAGTTAGGAAAACACAAAATCCAACAACGCTGGCAGGACTCGAAACTTTATTAAATGGTAATTCTCACCCGACCATGATGCAATCTCATAAATGTTAATCGACGATCAGTGCTAACGTCACAGACGTTTTTCTTCCGCCGAGAAATGAAAAGGACGTTGTGGAAAACTGGCTTCGCGAGGAGAAAAAATGATCGGCTGTTCGCGCACGGATCGTCAGAGTCGCGCGATATAAAATTCAACCTATCATCGGCGACGGATTACAATCGAAGCGTACCCGCGAAACATTCGCGCCATCCTTTCGCCGCGATACACCTGAGAAAAACAGCCCTTCGTTCGCGACGAAACGTGCCGAACGCCATGGCGCGTCTGTGTTTCGTCAGATCGACAAAAAATGTGATCAACATGTGACACGTGATTTGGGGGAAAAAATTTTGTACACCGGAAAATTGCCGGAAGGCAGAGCCAAATCATGCGAGATTCTGTGAGCCTTGGGATCAAAAATTTGGTCCACTCTAGCCCAGGATGCTTCGATCCAGAGTTACAGTATTTCTGGACGAGTGCATAATTTATATGACGAACGAACCACCAGCTGATAACAGGAAAAAGGCTGGTTGACGGGTTTGTTATAGATCGAGGAGGAATCAGTTGAAGAACAATCGTAGAGATTCGCATTTCGGAAAGATCGAGAAAGTTTTCGAAAACTGTCGCGGATGGAAGAAGTAGAAGAAAATCGATCGAGCGAACGCGAGGAAGTAACAAGTGTTAGGTGTTGGACGATCATCGTTATCCACGCAGTGCATTGAAATGTTCTTGTGTAAGATCCTTGACTTCTTGATACTGAAGCCACTGGGAAGGGGGTTACAGAATGAAACGCATAAAAAGATTCGTCTTGGCTCAAAGAACAGAGGAAGATCCGATTTGGAAGAGTTCAGACAACTTGATGGCCGGCACTAGTGCATCAAAAATGAACCCGATAATTACCGTGGATGGTAATCCTTATTCGGAGGATGAGCCGCCCCAAGGACAAAGGACTACGACCGCGGGATTAAAGTAATTCACTTTACTGTTTTGACATTGTCGCAAGATGATTGTTGGTGAATTAACCCCTTCGTACTCGTGCCTGGACGCAGTGAACATTGTTTCTCATTTTCATTTTCTAACGCGCGTCAAAAGCAAATTAAAATTTGGAAAATGATTACCAGTGGCGTATAGTACAACGTTAAAGAATAATCCTTAAAACGCTCTATTGATACTGCGACTGGCGTTTATCGTAAATGATACGATAAAGTGGGCATGAAGGGGTTAAAGTCAAAAATCGACTTTAGAAAAATTATATGGACCGATTGAAATAATTTTAACGATCTACCCTGCAGGGAACCGGTGGATGTAATAAACGATGGTAATTAGAAAATATTGAAACTATTATTTGTTTAACATTGGGAATTCAGCTTCGCAGAGGTACGAGTTTATCGTGCAATTCGGTGTGGGGCGAATATTCGCTTTCGTATTCGTCGTTGATATCGGAAACCTTCGCGTTATCTTAGATTTCGTTGACGTATAATATTTTTATTTTCTGGGTTTAGAGTCGCACAACTAAGCTATACTAGCTATACAGGTCCTTGAAATTCTGAAAGTAAGAATTGCGAGGGAGACAGGTTGAACTTTAAAACGTGAGCTAAAATTGTGGGTTTCGTTTTTTTCACCTCGAAAGCAAACCTGACAAACAATCGATCGAACTACAACGAACGAATAATTCGAAGTCTATAGACAATAATTCCGTTAAGACGTCGAAACGATCAGGAAAAATTGAAATTCGAAAGAATGTGTTTCAACCTTAGCAGGAATTAAATTTGCTCGTCTCTGGACTGTAAGTAACGATTACATAACTTCTCCAAATTTATATGCATGTCCGACGATTCGAGATCACCGAGATCCATGACAAGAAATTTGTCGCTGAAATTCGATGCTCGATAAAATGTTCAACCTTGTCTTATTGTAATCGAGCAAACGCGATGTTTAAAAATTTTTTTAATTAAAATAAACAGTGTAGTATTTAGCGAGTTCGCGCGTACTCGTACGAATACTGATCATTCACGGTACAAATTGCAACATAATTTAACAGAGGAAGAGAAATGTTCGTAAATGAATAAGAAAAGCATATTTAAGGCGAGATACATAGAAGGCTCAGAAAGCGTTACGAAGTTGTAGGAAAGGCATTGCGTGATCCGCCTAAATTAACGGTTCATATACTTTCTCTGCTGTCATTCACATGTTCCCCACTAATGGTCGTGCATTACCTTGAAAAATTGAAGAACACGATTCCTTCCATTTTGCTCCAAAATACGCTTCTTCGATTATATCAAAACTGAGTTTACTTCAACTAGAAAATTCACCACTCGACAATATTTATTCGATATCTATTTTATTTAACACATTGACCTCCTGATCAAATTCGTAAAATTTTCACATGGTTAATATTTCATTTTTAGACAACTGGGAACTACTTTGTTGCAGTATTTGCTTCTGTAACGTCGTCGAAATTCATAATTTCTATCCAGATTTATTTGCATCAATATCTAAGATCAATTTGTTTAGCTCGTCGATGAAAAGTCCTGTCACCCACGTTTGGATAACGTTGCTATCGACGTATTAAATGTGTAAAACGTCTTTAACAAAGATTTATCTTACAAAAGATCGTAACTTTAATAATAATAGGTTAAATTCAGGACAATGTTATGAACTGGTGGTCGTGTTATAGACGATCGCCATGAAATCCTTTCAATTCTACAGTGTCGATTTCAGAGAATGATCGACACATGGATTAAAGTAGTTGATACACGTGGCTTGTACAGTGAAAAATATTCCGTGTTTAATTTAATTTCGTAGGCCCAGCATGTCGCAGGGCACGGTGATGATCCAAGCGCAGAGTAGGCTCCAAGAAAAGGACTTCACCATCGCCACGCCTGAGGAATTTGTTCATCGTTTCGGCGGTAGCAAAGTCATCAATAAGGTAAGACGTCCTATTTACCCATGTTCTGGAATTTTTCTATAAAGTGTTCGTTCTCAACAAGTGGAAAGCTAACACGCTATGTCTATGTTTCATTTATTAATAATTATCGGTCTATTTCATTATCAATTGTCACCTTCGATCTATTTCATTTATCAGTAATTACTAATTCTTCGCGCAAAACTTTTTTAAATTTCCTTTTACTTTCATTTTTTTAACAATCGAACGCTTAATCAATTCGTCGAAAATTACCGATAATCTTGCTTTTGAAATAAAAATTATAATTGAAAATCAGCGATATTGTTCGCAGGCGATGATAGAAGTGCAAGTTTTACATCTGTCGTGGTATATACCATTCCGACGTAAAACTACATTCCTTGATATCTAGGCGAGTCTTGAACATTGCACTTTAAACTATTCTTTTTACGTTTACGCGCTTCTTATTAAAGCGTACATATCTTATCTTTTTATCGTTTGCCACAGTTCGACGTTCGAATCCGTCTAAATTATGTGGCTCTCGTTACACGTTTGGAGAGAGAGAAAAAAATATTTGAAATGAAAGTTGGTTGGCGTACAGGAAAGAACGGTCGCATGGTGGGAATTTTTTATTCGTAGATAAAAGTGTCACGATCGTTACTTTTTAAATGAAATATTGGATAACCGAGCAACGTTCCATGTTGGATTCCGTTTCGAAATAAACGTAACTACGATAGGTAGAAGGCCCTTTTAACAAATTAAGTAGCATTCGCGTCGATCCACAAAAGAGTGAACGAAATATACTGACGCGATGTACGCGTGGAAATTACACACTGTATTAATATTTTTAAAAATAAGTCAATGATAAATTGTAAACCAAGAAAAAAAGTAATTTAAGTATTAAGATAGAAAAAGGAATCTACAAAATTTGGCAATTAAACGGTAGCAATTTCAATTGTGATAATACTATTAATAATAACAATAATAAAGCAGGTCATTCAACGCGCAGATGTATCGCTCTACTCGAGTATGTTCACTCACTCAACGTACCGACTCCCAATGAACATTAACCGGCCACAGCTTCATAACTGACCTTGAATGACCTTGAATAATACATTCGTATATACCTGTTCCAGCGTCACTCAACGCAATATAAATATATAGACATATCATTAGATTTAAAAAAAACCATCATCAGTGTGACCTTGAAGTAACTAAGAATTTCACCTAGAAATATAGGATGATCCAATACAAATAGACGTATCTTCAAACGTATTAAAAAATACTGACGGTTTTTAAGAGTCGTACCAAATTATTTTTATTCGCAATATTCTCCCTCATCTCTGTAAATAGACTCAAATGACTTACATTGAGTACCTCATCTTATATTTTCGTATTACGTAATGCTACTTTAATCCTTTGGGTGCGATGGTCGCATAGAAATTATAATAGGAATTATGCAATTATTTGAAGGATAGTAATAGGAAATTTCTTTTTTCATCATTAAGAGCATTTTACTTTATTTCGACAAACTAGTTTTGTACTTAACATTTTCGTCGAAATATGAACTTACTTTCTACTTGAATAGTTCCAGACATCCTTTGAATTAATTTTACGATTGTATTTTTAAAAATATGTATTCTTTCAACATTCATTTAGTAATTTCCACAATTTTTTTTTACAGAGAACAATGTTCACGATCGTATCGATCAAGTTCTTCTCACAACGGTTTAATTAATGACAAGTGACTGTGGTGATTACTCATATTTTTGTTTAGATTTCCCTGTTGTTCTTGATTTTGCACACAGTCTCTAAACATTTGAATGTTGTATCGTGAAACCTCGGTCCGTTAAATAAAATCCAGATAGTACTGCATGCTGTTCTAATAATCATCGATTCCAATGAGAGTTCCAATTTCATTTCTTTACTTGATTGTCGATTATTATGTATCAAATATTTCAAAGTTAGACTCGACGATCTAAAATCCCTTTTTCCACTCCTCGATTATCCAATTTACATATTCTCTAGCTTACTACAAATATTTCTTCTAATTCATTGGTCGAAGAAGTGGTTTTCCGAATGACAACACGACCAGACTAGTTCGCGTCTCTCAAACGTTTTTTAACGGTCGTCCGGGAACATATCTTGATTTCGATTCATTTCTGACCTAATTTCCAGTGCTATTAACTTTCTATATCTTTTGCTCGCGATGACTATGAACTTGAACTCCTGTTTAGACGTTACTTTTGGACGATTAGATGGAAATATAGAAATAAAATATGAAAACTACGTTTTTTGATACGTTTAATTCCTCAGCGATATTTCTCCCACTTTTACCGTGTTTATGTATTTAAGTACAGATAAGATTCTGTATCTTTCAGGTGCCACTATTAATTTTAAGCTACATAATTCTTTATTTACAATCTCCAGAGGCACTTCTCCAAAGTTCCAAAACACAGTAAAGAGAACTGCGTGTCATAGTAGAATACTTCCTTAAGAGGGACGTACTGTCTACTACTTACTGTCTGTCATTTTTTCGGCTCCTTTTGTAATTTTTTTCTTAATGATAGGTGGGCTGTTTTATTCTGAGATATTGCAGATATATTTGTTCATCTTATAAGTATGTACAGTATTTTTTTCATAAAAAAATATTAAAAATTGTGGGAGTTATAACTTATTATAAATTCAAATTTCGAATTTCTATTCTTTAACCTTTCTTTTGTCTCTAGCATATTAGAAGAAATAGTAAAACTCAATATTTTTTCAAATCTCTCATTCCAGCTATAAAGGCGTGTCTGCTGAATATTCTCTCCAAATTTAAAGTCAATCGGTCAGCTAGATCTTGAAACATCATGGAAGCCAGTTTAAAAAAACGCATTTAAACAAGAAGTTATAACTCTCAGAATTTTTAATATTTTTTTATGAGAAAAATACTATACATAGTTATAAGATGAACAGATATGTCTGCAAAATCTCAGTACAAAACTACCTATCGTTAAAAAAAAAATCACAAAAAAGGTCAACAAAATGACAATCTGGACAGCAATACCCCCTTAAGTTTTGACAGTCGCAAAATTTCATTGAAAACGCAAGGCGAAATGTTGTTCTCGATCTCATCGATGATCTTGATTTGCAGATCCTCATCGCTAACAACGGAATAGCAGCGGTGAAATGTATGCGTTCGATTCGTCGTTGGTCCTACGAGATGTTCAAGAACGAACGCGCTGTGCGCTTCGTCGTGATGGTCACCCCGGAGGATCTGAAAGCGAACGCGGAATACATAAAAATGGCGGATCAGTACGTGCCTGTGCCCGGTGGAACGAACAACAATAATTACGCCAACGTGGAGCTGATCATCGACATCGCCATACGGACCCAGGTTCAGGCGGTGTGGGCGGGATGGGGTCACGCTTCTGAAAATCCAAAGTTACCGGAACTGCTTCACAAAAATAACATCAGTTTCATTGGTACGTCGATAACATGCAATATCGTTGCTGCATTTTCTATTAAATCACCTCACTTTAATTGTACGCTTAATCGTTCAATTTGTCATTGACCTTTGTTCAATGTTAGTTCCGCCATAGAAGCAAACAATAGTTCTTACCGCGATAATTATATTTGTATTATACTATTGTAAATTATAATTGCGTTATAATTTATTAAAGAAATAAACAATTCTTTTAGGGCCATCCGAAAGAGCGATGTGGGCTCTTGGAGACAAAATCGCGTCCAGTATAGTAGCGCAAACCGCGGAGGTACCAACGCTTCCTTGGTCAGGATCAGAACTGAAAGCTCAGTACAGCGGAAAGAAGATAAAGATATCTTCCGAGCTCTTCAAAAAAGGATGTGTATCGACAGCTGAGGAGTGTATAGCAGCGGCCAATAAAATAGGCTTTCCCATAATGGTAAAAGCCAGCGAAGGAGGTGGTGGTAAAGGTATCAGAAAAGTAGAGAATGCTGAAGAATTGCCTACGTTGTTTAGGTAAGCCAAAATATCTTGTTGCAGAAAATGTAGTCCGCGTAATACTTTAATGAACATTTATATTAAGAGTCCTGAAAACTGTTCTCAGGCAGGTACAAACTGAGATACCTGGATCTCCTATATTTATTATGAAACTGGCAAAGTGTGCGCGACATTTGGAAGTTCAATTGTTGGCTGACAATTACGGGAACGCGATTTCGTTGTTCGGTCGTGATTGTTCCATTCAGAGGAGACATCAAAAGATCATCGAGGAAGCTCCGGCCGTGATTGCCAAACCTGAAGTTTTCGAGGAAATGGAGAAAGTAATTATAAATTCAAGTATTCTAAATATAATTCTAAAAGCAGTATAACAAATTGCAGTCATACTTAGTTATTATTCAATAATTATTCAGTTAACTTGCAAGGGCGCAAGATCCTCGGAATACCGATTTAACTGTAACTTTGTATACTGGTAGATTTCGACACCCTCCTTGCAGAAATATAACATTATAGGGTCAGAAACTCAATATTTTATAGTTATTAAAACTTGTCATGTTGACTGTTACATTAAAGTAGGGCATCGATCAAATTTAACTTGCATAAATTGCTAACAAATAATATTGATGTGTTCTGTAATCTTAAATATGGAATCCAATAATGGTCAATTTGACAGATTCCGTAAATCTAATGTTGAGAAACAAAAGACATATTAGAGGAATATAATGATTATTTCATAACTAAATCCCTAACTTTCACCCTTGGCTGTAGGCCCTCTTTAACGAACTGGCAATGCAGTCTAAATGTGTATCTTCCCAGTCGGTAGTATTGATGTGTTCAAACAAGCCATTATCATAATTTAATTCTTTGTACTCGAGAGCATTTTAAGGTTTCATGAGATTTTATCAATTATGCATGAATTTATTAATGTATATTTACATTTCATAATGTTTTAAGGTGTGATATCTTTTGGAACGATTGCCTGAATCAAGCCCGGATTTTTTGTTACAGCTATCATAAAAACAACCTGTTTGTATGTTTTCTCCAGACTTATGTAAGCTTTCCGCTAAGTAATTGAAACATTGTTTGTTGTCGCTGTCAGATACTGGCTCTGTTCATAATTCGAATGCTTGGAAATGTACAATCAACTGCATTAACAATTTCAGTTGAAATACATAAGCATTTGTTTCTGTCATAATTATACTCGCCTTTGGCTACCAACGTTTGCCCTAAAGAATTTATCATTTTCAGTCGATAATGTAGTAGAATTTATGATATGATCTCTTTTTAAGCTCAAAGCTTGTAGTACCAATGATATTTCTTCATTAAAATTTCGTAAGGATACTAAATCGTTTCTAAATGTATTTTCATTCGGATACACATTACATCTAGATGTAACAGTTGTAACTCATTACAATTACTTTGATATTTAATATCTTCACACGCATTCTGTTTTGTTTTACTGCACTTTTTTATTTCACTTTTATCACTCAGTATAGTAGAATCATAAATTTTCAAATGAAACTCTCTCCGTCGATTCTGATAGTAATTTTTTTCTGTACATATCTGTACACTATTTGTTTATGTCTAGAAAGGATTTGTTATCCGTCTGATATCTTGAGTGATCACACACCATTTATTTATTTTTTACGCTATAAATTCAAGTGTTCGTGTTCAAACACTATAAACTCGATAATACGTATCCATATCTGCCATTGATTAAAATCTCTATAAATAAATCCTCCGTGTCCTCGTATACTTGTGTATAATACGACGATGCAAAAATATTCACGTTCAGCTCGACTGCCGGAAAGACTGCAATGCCAGTACATCTGACATTCCGAGTGATAAATATCTCGAGATATATATATTATTTATATTAATGTGCTTGTATAAACTGCAATACGTTTATCAAAATAAGGAAAGAGAAAAGAAAAATATTTTATTGGAAGTAAATGACAAAAGTAAATGGTCAATAAACTAATCAGATTTTAGAGATATTGATCAAGATTAAATGAAACTTATTTAAATACCCCTTTTTGAATCATTTATCGTCTTTTATGTTTGTATATTCATATTATGTTCTTTCGAATTCATTACTGAAAAAGACCCAAATATCTATAAATATAGTATAGAAACGCATACTTTTATTAGACTGCATTAATTTTCTAAACATTTGCAAGTACAGTATATCTGTGTAGTTTGTTTATTACAAAAACGTATATTAAAATCATCGTGGCTTTTTGCTCGTTATAGCCATGATATCTTTATATCCATGCTCTTGTTATAACCGAATCGACTATAATTATAAAATGAACTTGTTACTCGTTTGAAAAAATAATTTTTATTATATTTTCTTTTTCGTGATAGGCTGCCGTAAGGCTGGCCAAAATGGTTGGGTATGTCAGCGCAGGTACTGTCGAATATCTTTACGACACTTCCGGGCGGTATTATTTCTTGGAACTAAACCCACGTCTCCAAGTGGAACATCCTTGCACGGAGATGGTGTCGGATGTAAATTTACCTGCGGCCCAACTTCAAATTGCCATGGGATTACCGCTTCACCATATTAAAGATATTCGGCTTCTTTATGGTGAAAATCCGTGGGGCGACAGCGTCATCGATTTCGATCAGCCGCAACATAAACCTCAGCCTTGGGGTCATGTTATCGCGGCGAGAATTACTAGTGAAAATCCTGACGAAGGTGAGGATTATGTTTATACAAAGTAACTTTGTGATATTGAGATTAAAGAATATCAAGGAAGAGAGAAACGTGAACGTCAACAACGTATTCTTCAGGTTTCAAGCCAAGTTCGGGTACTGTTCAAGAATTAAACTTCAGATCCTCGAAGAATGTCTGGGGTTACTTCTCGGTAGGAGCTTCAGGTGGTCTTCACGAATTCGCCGATTCACAATTTGGCCATTGTTTCTCCTGGGGCGAGGATCGTAATCAAGCTCGAGAAAATTTGGTCATAGCATTGAAGGAGTTGTGCATCAGAGGAGATTTCAGAACGACCGTCGAATATCTAATCACATTATTAGAAACGGAATCCTTCCAACAAAATACTATAGATACAGCTTGGCTCGACTTGTTGATCGCTGAACGTGTTAGGAGCGACAAACCGGACGTATTGTTGGCGGTAACGTGCGGTGCGCTTCATATCGCTGATAGGACTATTACTGCCGCTTTTACTGGATTCCAAACAGCATTGGAAAAAGGACAAATACAAGCTAGCAATGATTTAGAGAATGTCATGGACGTAAGTAGCACCGTTTTTTTACTTCTATGTATAAAAAAAATTCTTGCTAAATATTTAAATAACAAACGAAAGAGTTTATTTAAAAAAAGACTAGATTTCGAAACGACAAACAAAAATCCTCCTTTAATATATTTAACAAAACTTTGAATCACGCTTCTATTTTAGGTTGAACTCATCAATGATGGATACAAATACAAAGTACAGGCTGCCAAGTCAGGTCCTAATAGTTATTTTCTTGTCATGAATGGTTCCTATAAAGAAGTAGAAGTACATCGATTGTCGGACGGAGGTTTGCTGCTCTCTCTGGATGGTGCTAGTTTCACAACTTACATGAGAGAAGAAGTAGATCGTTACAGAATCATCATAGGAAATCAAACGTGTGTCTTTGAAAAAGACAACGACCCCTCTTTGCTGAGATCACCTTCGGCCGGAAAATTGGTTAGCTTTTTGGTCGAGGATGGCGGTCATGTTAATTCTGGGCAAGCCTATGCAGAAATCGAAGTCATGAAAATGGTAATGACAGTAACGGCAGGCGAAGCTGGCAGTGTTTTTTATGTTAAAAGGCCAGGCGCCATCCTCGAAGCCGGTACGTTGATTGCACATTTGGAATTGGACGACCCATCATTGGTAACAAAAGCTCAAGAATACCTGGGTCAGTTCCAGGAAACTGAAGCTCCCGGCGTATCTGAGAAATTGAATCATCTTCACACTAAGTATCGAAGCTCTTTGGAAAATATTTTGGCAGGATATTGTTTACCAGATCCGTATCACCTACCGCGAGTGCGCGAGCTGCTTGAAAAATTTATGAATTCCCTTCGCGATCCTAGCCTGCCTTTGCTCGAGATTCAGGAAGTGATCGCAACGATATCGGGTAGAATTCCAATTTCCGTTGAGAAGAAAATAAGAAAACTGATGTCACTTTATGAAAGAAACATCACCTCAGTTTTGGCTCAATTCCCAAGTCAGCAAATTGCTGCTGTGATCGATGGACACGCAGCCAGTCTTTCGAAGCGATCTGACCGAGATGTCTTCTTCTTAACCACTCAGGCTATAGTTCAGTTAGTACAAAAGTATAGAAACGGAATACGAGGAAGGATGAAGACCGCTGTTCACGAACTTCTTCGACAGTACTACACCGTTGAGAGTCAATTCCAACAAGGGCATTATGATAAGTGCGTTTCAGCTTTAATAGAACAGTACAAAGATGACGTGGCTACGGTAACGGCTATGATCTTCAGTCACAATCACGTCACAAAGAAGAACATCTTGGTAACTATGCTGATAGATCATCTATGGGAGAACGAGCCTGGACTTACCGACGAATTATCAAGTACGTTAACAGAACTGACGAGCTTGAATCGTACGGAACACAGTCGGGTTGCATTGCGTGCCAGACAAGTCTTAATCGCCGCTCACCAACCAGCTTACGAATTGAGACACAACCAAATGGAATCGATATTCTTGTCGGCGGTAGACATGTACGGTCACGACTTCCATCCAGAAAATCTACAGAGACTGATTCTCTCTGAAACTTCTATTTTCGATATACTACACGACTTCTTTTATCATTCTAATCGTGCAGTTTGCAACGCCGCCTTAGAAGTTTACGTTCGCAGAGCATACATCAGTTACGAATTAACCTGTTTACAACATATAGAACTATCAGGCGAAGTGCCACTCGTACACTTCCAATTTTTGTTACCCAACAATCATCCCAATCGTCAGAATCAGTCTCTAGTTAATCACAGAATCGGTGCTATGGCAGCTTTTCAAGACATGGAACAATTTGTCCGGTATTCGGACGAAGTACTTGACCTCATGGAAGATCTGTCTTCGCCAATTACAATTTCTACCAAGGTTTTGGATGCAGTGGATGCAGCGGGAAGCGAATCAAGGCACAGTACATCTATAAACGTGTCGCTGAGTACTGCAGAAACTACTGGTCCGATCGTAGAAATTGGCGAGAGACCTGCAGAACCAGTACACATTTTAAGCATTGCTGTCCAAGAAATGGATAATTACGACGATGCTATTATGGCAAGTTTATTTGGTGAATGGTGCGCCACAAATAAGGAGGAATTGATATCACGGGGTATCAAAAGGATCACGTTCGCTGCTCTAAAGAAAAAACAATTCCCAAAATTCTTTACGTTCCGTCAAAGGGACGGTTTTATGGAAGATAAGATTTATCGACATTTGGAACCTGGTTGTGCCTTCCAATTAGAATTGAACAGAATGAGAACCTACGATCTCGAAGCTTTACCTACCTCAAACCAAAAGATGCATCTCTATCTTGGTCATGCAAAGGTTGCCAAAGGCCAACAAGTCACTGACTATCGTTTCTTCATTCGTTCGATCATACGACACTCCGATCTGATCACGAAAGAGGCTAGTTTTGATTATCTTCACAACGAAGGTGAACGGGTTTTGTTAGAGGCCATGGACGAATTAGAAGTTGCATTCTCTCATCCATTTGCGAAACGTACAGAGTGCAATCATATTTTCCTGAACTTTGTACCCACGGTTATTATGGATCCTGCGAGGATAGAGGAAAGTGTGACCAGTATGGTACTCAGATACGGCCCAAGATTATGGAAATTACGAGTACGTCAGGCTGAAATCAAAATGACAATTCGTCCATCCCCGGGAAAACCAATATCTACTATACGCTTGTGCATCGCCAATGATAGTGGTTATAGTATAGATTTACATCTTTATACAGAGGCAACCGACCAAAAGACTGGTATTATTCGATTCGAGTCCTGTCCTTCGGCGATGGCAAACAATACCTGGAGACCAGGACCTATGCACGGTCTACCGATCTCCACGCCATATTTAACCAAAGATTACCTTCAAGCGAAACGGTTTCAGGCTCAGAGTGCTGGTACAACTTATGTATATGATCTGCCAGATATGTTTAGACAACAAACAGAAAAGTTCTGGCTCAAATATATAGAGGAACGACCAAATTGCAACATAAGTATTCCAAATCCCATTATGGACTGCGTGGAATTAGTGTTGGAGGGTGATAATCTAGTGGAACAAAAACGTCTTCCCGGCGAGAATAACGTAGGCATGGTAGCTTGGAGGTTCAGACTTTACACGCCAGAATATCCGGATACTGGTCGAGATGTTATATTAATCGCAAATGATTTGACGCATTTAATTGGTTCTTTCGGCCCGAAAGAAGATTTACTATTCTGCAGAGCGTCCGAAAGAGCCAGACAGCTTAGAATTCCCCGAATTTACTTCTCCGCGAATTCTGGAGCACGTATTGGTCTGGCGGAAGAAGTGAAAGCGTTGTTTAAAATCGCTTGGGACGACGAGAAAGAACCAGAGAAAGGCTTTAAATATATTTATCTTACACCGGATGATTACGCGCGTTTAGCACCACTTAATTCCGTGAAGGCTTCATTGATCGAGGATCACGGTGAATCCCGTTACAGAATTACAGATATCATCGGTAAAGATGATGGTCTTGGTGTAGAGAATTTGAAGTATGCTGGTATGATCGCTGGAGAAACATCCAGAGCTTACGAGGAAATAGTCACGATTTCCATTGTATCCTGTCGAGCTATTGGTATTGGAGCTTATTTATTGCGTCTTGGACAGAGGGTCATTCAAATAGAGAATTCGCACATTATCCTAACTGGTTATAAAGCATTAAACGCGGTATTAGGTCGTGAAGTATACGCAAGTAACAATCAATTGGGTGGTATACAGATTATGCATTACAATGGTGTTTCGCATACGACCGACGAAAGAGATTTAGATGGTGTTGAAACTGCTCTAAGATGGTTAAGCTTCTGTCCTAAACATAAGGGTGCGCCTCTTCCTATTTTACCATCGCCGTGCCCCGATCCAATCGATAGAGAAACTACTTACGTTCCCACGAAAGCAGCCTACGATCCAAGATGGATGCTCGACGGCAGATATTTGCAAAATGAAACAAACACTTGGGAAAGTGGATTCTTTGATCGTGGCTCTTGGCAGGTACATTAGCATCATTATTACTTGTATTACAGACTATTTTAATTTCAATGAATAAATGCAGGTATTATTTTATTCTATAAATGTGATCTTCAGCATCCAGCATTTTCTACTCAAACTGAGACGACTCGAACATTCTAAGACTTTCAATAATATTTATAGGAAATAATGAGACCATGGGCTCAAACTGTGGTAACGGGACGAGCCAGATTGGGTGGAATACCATGCGGCGTTATCGCGGTAGAAACAAGGACTGTCGAGTTGCATTTACCTGCTGACCCTGCTAATTTGGATTCAGAAGCTAAAACCATATCTCAAGCTGGACAAGTGTGGTTCCCTGATAGCGCGTATAAAACCGCACAAGCTATCAAAGATTTCGGAAAAGAAGAACTACCACTTTTCATATTCGCCAATTGGAGAGGATTCTCTGGTGGAATGAAAGGTATTTATTATTTTATATTTACAAAGAGTATCGTTTTGATGTTTTCTCTATTAATTGATAATCACGCATCATTGTTTTACAGACATGTACGAGCAAATCATAAAATTTGGCGCCTACATCGTAGATGGATTAAGAGAGTATACCAAACCAATATTTATATATATTCCACCGAATGGAGAATTGAGAGGTGGTTCGTGGGCAGTAGTTGACCCAACTATAAATCCCAGATACATGGAAATGTTTGCTGACAATACAAGCAGAGCTGGAGTTCTAGAAGCTGAGGCAATAGTTGAAATAAAGTTTAGAGCTAAAGATATACTTAAAACTATGTACAGGGTGGATCCAATAATTAAAAAATTGAAAGTAAGTGAAACTGTTCTCGTGTGAAATATTTTAACTAACATTTCTAAATGTTAAATGATAACACTATGTATAGTATACGTACCTGTTTTAAATAGAAAAATGCAAATGTTTTGTAAACAATAGACAAATGCAAAAAAGTTGTTTAATTCGGTAAAAGTTGTTTAAATGGAAGTAATACACAGACTGAAATTTTATAAAGCACGGTTATTTTAGGAAAAATTGTCTGGAGCCAATTCACAAGAGGAGCGAACAGAAATCGAAGCTGAAATACATAAGAGAGAACAACAATTGGATCCTATATATCACCAGGTTGCAGTACATTTTGCAGATCTCCATGATACACCAGAGAGAATGTTCGAGAAAAACGCGATTCATGAAATTATTCCGTGGCGAAAGGCGCGAAAATTACTTTACTGGCGATTGAAAAGGAGACTTTTGGAAGATCAATTAATGGAGAAGATTCTCGCGATTCAACCCCGTCTCGACGTCAGACAAGTCGGTGCGATGTTGCGTAGATGGTTCATAGAGGACAAGGGACCTACAGAATCTTATTTGTGGGATAAAGATGAAACGGTAGCAAATTGGTTGGAGAGTCAACGTGAAAACGAAAACAGTGTCGTTTCGCGTAACATTACTTGTGTAACACAAGATGCGATCGTCTCTCAAGTTAAGGAAGCTCTCGAAGCCTGTCCAGAAGTAAGGTTAACTGCAATTCTAGAAATCGCTCACAGACTACAGCCAGCGGAACGTGCAGAACTACACAGAACTTTATCGCAGTTAGAAACGACCACTCAGGAACACCACAATGACTCCAGCGCTTCATCCTAATATTTTTTAAATATCACAGAATTTTCTGTCTATCCACGTACCTGGTGTATGTAACTCCGTTAGAATTAATTGTACAGACACTCGTTTCTCATCTTGTCAATAGTAAATTCTACGGGAATAGTATAATTTCGCAAAGTTAATAATTGCTTCTATCGATAGAGTTACTTGAAGGTAGGGAGCAAAATGAACTTGTGCTTAGTAAGGTTCAACGGTGATGCTATCGAGTGTCAGACAGTATCACTGCCGATTCCTAAACCGTGGCAAAGTATGCCCATTGTTTATAATAAGTGTATTCATGAATATAGAAATGATGTATAATATTATATATATATTATATAATATATAATATTATATATATACATATATATATATACACACACCATATATATATACATATATATATATATATTTATTTTTAGAAAAGTCTGTTCGTTGCGTTTGATTTTACCGAACGACTACTAATAGGCATGTATATCTCTCCATTTTGTTGAGAGAAGAATCAATGGGTAAGTTTAAAGTATTAAATGCTGTTTTTCGATCGTAATACAAAATATCAAAATTTATCTACTCTTTAGAAACAAATTTATTAAGAACAGGTTAATTGGAAGGAACAGATAATACAAAATTTTATGAATCTGAATATTTAACAAAATTAAGGTGTTTAATACAAAATAGTTGCTATATGATCTTTATATATACATATATATTTTATACTATTTTTAATTCATTAATATCAAGGTAAAATGTATATTATACACAATCATATCCTCATAAAGAGATGACAAAAATTAGGAGTAACATCTGTTCGTATCATTACCCTTAAAAGACTAGTATTTGACTTCGATGTACATCGACTAGATCGTCATCTAGGGTAAGCAAAACCATAAAGGAGAAAAATATTGCTATGCCAGATAAAAAATGCCAAATGTCATGGTTGTCAAAAAACCTTAGGAACTTATAACAGGGTTTGTTATAAAGGCGAGATTTGGCTGGTGTAACCGCCCACGAAATAGTTTTGTTTATAAAAAAATACATAGCTGCAATCCAGAACGCAACTGCCAAAATAATATAAATTAATGGTTGAGGAAGTATCTTCTCTTTTTGTAACATCTGAAATATTACACAATTCATTAGTTCGTAGTACACTAAATTTTGATTATGCATCTATACATACCTTCATTCCAATATAAAAAATAGTATACAACATTAAATTGAACATTAATATAATTAATAGAAATGTTGCAAAGTTTTTTTCATGACTTAAATTTCCGAATACTGCAAGACCAACGTTACATAAATTTGCTATGGCAAGCAGTGTAAATCGTCCTGGGTACAAAGGTTTAAATAAATTTTTAACTCCAGAGTGAACATCATATTTACAAGACTGTAAAAATATGAATTCGGTGGTCAATAATGAACATAAATTATTAAAAAAAGTAACTCGATCGATACAAAACTAAAAAAATAATACTGAAACTTATGTATTAAGTGCGTAATATTACCTCTACGATTCTTTTGGAGATACCTTTAAGTCTGCATCGTCCCATATAGTAAAATTGAATAGTCACAAACAAGCAAATTAGCAAATACATAATCGTAAATATAATCCAGAAAGTAGTGGAACCATCCAAAACGCCGATTAATCCTGTTAGAATGATTAAAGCTAAGACTCCAAATGTAATCGGTGCTCGAGCGTTTATATCGGGATGCCGCGTTTGATAAATTTTGATCATACAAAGTATTGCTATGATGTACATATAACTTGTGTCTGAAAGAATGACAACGAATTCTATTAACATCTTATTAAAAAAAAAAAAAAAAAATACAGGGATGCCTTGAAAATTAACCAGGATTTTCCTTTAGAAATTGTCCCCCGCTTGTCCTGGTGGCTAAGTATATTTATATTTTTAAATCTACTATGAAATTTCGATATCCCATGTTTATGCATCTCTATCTTACTCGCACTCTCTGAAAAAAAAATCACTCGATTTCCTAGATTTACCTCTCTTCAATTTTGACCAGTTTCAATCCTGCGTTACAGTTTAGAGTTCCTCGGTTTCCCCCCACTTCTCACGCCTGACAATCTACATTTGTCCTACCCTCTCACCAGCATTGTTCAATTACGCTTGTTAGTCTCAGACAGTTGGGAGGAAAAGCGGGGTAAGCAAAGAACTCTGAGGTTAAAGTAAGAGAAATGGTAACACCATTTCTCGACCTGGCAACCCCCTCATTCTAAATGTCGGCCAATATCCAAGGCATTACTGTACATAATATATATAATCTTACCGAATTGAAAATTACTTCGATTCGGACATACATGATAACTTCCTGAAAGTATTCCTTCCATGATAAGAGCAAATCCAAGTGCATAAAATAATCCATAATGTTGCGGTATACCGTAAGACTGGTTTTTTACCATATTTGCATGCTTTTCTCGAGTATATGTTACCAATATAAACAGAAGACCTAATATGATGTATCCAAAATTCGAAAACACGTGATTGAAATCCGACAGCAATCCAAGTGGATGGGCGCATAAAAAATTATAGTAACATATATCTTGATTTCCAGTAATGTGAAGTATGTTCTGGTAAGTTACTACTAATTGCAAAACGGGTAAAGTATAGAAGATGGTAATCGTTATTAAATAATAAAGATATAATCGGGACTTATGCCGTAAAATTTTTGGATGTTTGCGAGCCAAATCGCTAACTGAAAGTACAAGTTTCGTTCGTATTACTGCTTTATCAGAATGAACATCTTGCAAGATATCAATATCATCTTCATCTAGCGACGAATCTTCTTCTGAAGATATTGACACCCGAGGCTGTATCTAAAATGTAAATAATTCATATAATTAATTATAATAATTAACTGTGATTAGGAATATTTCTGTAGTACATGAATCAATTTTTTATTAGATGTAAAGCATTTTAGACATAATATTTATCTTACCTCTTCTATTGTAAAAGGAGTCTGCATAGGATCATTGTTCTCACATATTTGATTATCCAATAATTCCTGGTGAATTTTTTTACCTTCTTTAATTACAGAGAATGTTATGCCCATAACATACACTATGCAGAAACCAAAAATAAGAGATATCACTACACTTGATGCGATCACGTAATCGCGTTTGGTAACACCAGGATTTACTGTTATTGACACATTTTTATTCCGTACAGAGACTGTATTAGGTGATCCATAACAGTCAGTATCATCACCCTTTACTACAAGTACAACAAAAAATCCCATTGGATATGCTTCTCTCTAGAAGATTATAATTAGACTTCAATATTACTTCTAATCAAATTCTACTAAAAAAATATTTTACTCTTTTATGTATTCCATATTTTGGAAAATACATAATAGAATTACCCATTAACAACTGAGGCAAATACATACAGGCACAGTAATACCACCCTGGCGACTAACAGTTTGCCAGTAACCAGCAAATTGAATATTCCTTTCTAAATCAAATACAGGACACTAAGCAAGAAAATATTTTAGAATCCTACAATATTATAAATATATTATTATAGAGATATGTTAAAACCCTCTTACCGATATATTTTGTATCGAGACTGTCATACAAATATCACTCTCAGATTCAACATGGACAATAACGACAGGACTTTCCATTTGCTCTTGGAAGATGTAACCATAATAAATAGGTTCAGATGGAGAAATTTCTGTTGAACGTTTCTCTCCTGTTCTATATAGAAAACAACAAAATAATTGTTATTCTTTCTTGTTTTTTTTGTTTAATGACATAATAAACTTATTAACATACTCCTGATTCAATACCAACATTTAATACTCTATAATACCTCAAGTAAAATTCTGTATAATGCGTTACATTCAGCTTGAACAAAACATTTCTGTCATCAGCAGTGGATAAAGTGATAGTAACAAATTCTCCTCTAATATTCTTCCATTCACTGTTATAATTTTCTGTCGAACACAAAGTCCGACTAGTTTTATTATAAATTGAATCATTGAAATATAAACTATCTACAACTAGAGGAATTTGCCATGATAAAATTCCTTTCTTGTGACGTGCTACTATAATAAGAGGTAAATCATGAGTGGCATTGCTTTCAACTTTTATTCTAGCAGTTTCCATCCATATTTCCTAAATATGTAAAAATAAATAATATAAATAATATAATTAATTTTTATAATAATAAAAATAATTATGTAAATTAATTAATACTTGCACTGTTAGTTGGGTATAAAAATTCATATTCAACAGTAGTGTTTATGAGGAGTTCATATTCTTTTTCGTACTCCGCCTCATAAACAATGGGTAAGAATGTTAAATTTCGGTAAGCAATAATTCCATGGAGGTTAAATAATAATAATACAGTAGTAACTATAAAAATTCTCTCCATATTTAACATTTTAAAATTTAATCTAAACATAAAACTTTGACTTTGACTTCAAATTCATTTACACAATTCACTTACACAAAACATCACATATGAGATAACAAAAGTATTGAATTAAATTTTTTTCTTTATGTTATTTTGTCAACGATGCTAGAACACGATCTGAGAAAAAGTTACTAGCAGTTTCAGTAACTCCAGATTGAAGTTCAACAGTTGGACTGAATATTACTGGTTCAGCTTTGGTCATTGTTATTAAAAATGGCGACAGCCGTGGCACCGAAGGATGTTAACACATATTTAAATCAAAATCAAAATGTTGCAGACAAAGAATTGGCTGCTGAATGGGCGCAACTTGAAAAACTATATAATAAAAAGTATTGTGTATCACATATATTAAATTACATTTATATTACAATAGAATAATCTGATCTTTTTTCGTACGGTGACTTGCAGGCTTTGGCATCAGCTGACACTTAAATTAGAAACATTTGTAAAAAATCCAGCACTTCTGAAAGGAGATAATTTGGTACAATTATATGTTAACTTTTTATCTACCTTTGAAAACAAGTAAGAATAATACATATGTTTTTTTAAAATATTATATCATAACCTCACTCTTTTATATGAATAGAAAATAATATTTTTCGATAAATATGATAAAAAAGGAACTTATAAAACAATACTATTGCCAGGTTTAATTATTTATGTTTTATGTTTAGGATAAACCCTTTGTCGTTGGTAGAAATATTAGCATATGTAATACAACAGTTTCAAGATAAGCAGGAAGCAATTAAATTCTTGGAAAAAACTGAAGCCAAAGTTAAAAGCAGTAATGAAGCCGTGGCTCTCTGTAAGGTCCTTACAGGGCAAATTTTGTTGGATAAGTTAAATAATCAAGAACAAACAAAAAAGATAATAGAAGATGTAGAAGCGATGTTGGATAATGCTGATGGTATTACCACAGTTCATGGTAGATTTTATTTGTTAGCCAGCCGTCTTTACCGTTTACAAGGGAAACATGCAGAATATTATCGCACTGCTCTGAGGTATTATTACATCTAAGATTTTTAAGTTCTAAATTAATCTCTTAACATAATCTTATAACAAATATTCTTTACACTTGATTCTTTAGATATTTGGGTTGTATTGATTTAAACAGCTTAAGTAAACAAGAACAAGAACAACATGCATTTTTCCTTGGTCTGGCTGCACTTTTAGGTGAGGGTGTTTATAATCTTGGAGAACTATTAGCTCATCCAGTTTTACAGTCTTTAAAAGGTACACCAAATTCTTGGTTGATTGACTTATTACAAGCTTTCAATGCCGGCGATATTGCGGCGTTAGAGAAATTAAAACCACAGTGGAGCAAAGTTGCTGATTTAGCTGCACAGGAATTAAAATTAAGACAAAAAATCTCTCTTCTGTGCCTTATGGAAATGACTTTCAAACGGCAAGGTAATAACAGGTTTGTATTTTCTTTGTTATAATACTAAATTAATACTAAAATTATAAAATAACTATGCCAAATAATTTATGTTAATTAAGTGATAATATTAAATATTTTTTATTACAGACAATTGACATTCACAGAAATCTCTCAAGAAACTCGTTTACCTCTCGGTGAAGTAGAATTACTAGTAATGAAGGCTTTAGCTCAAGGTTTGGTTCGTGGCGCCATTGATCAAGTAGCAGGAACAGTAAACATGACATGGGTACAACCTCGCGTATTGGATCGTAGTCAAATAGCTGGGATGGTTCAAAGACTTGATGGATGGTGTAAAGATGTCAGCTCAATGGAACGTTTATTGGAATCTCGAGCCTCCGAAATTCTAACTCTTTAATATTAGGTTTGATACTCTTTCATCGATTCATTTATAAGTTGTACTTCTGTATTTCTAATAATTCATTGGCTTACCATTATTTTAAAATGTCCACAAATAATAAACCAATTGTGATAAGTCAATAAATTAATATAGAAGAAAATATAAACTCCACTTTTTTAAACACAAAATTATAATACAATTACAGGTGAATGTAAAAAGGGATGCAGATTTGTTTTGAACTTAATATTCTAAAGTAAACAATTGCATAAAATTTCTATCATACATAGAGTAATCATTTCAATTTCTTTGTGTTCACAAACTTTGTACTATGATTAAAATAATAATAATGTACATTAACATTTATCGCGTTTTTTATTTAAGAATGCATTTCTACAGGGTGTTGAGCTACCTATAGTCATCTTTTGAGGGGATGATTAATGATAGCCGAACACCCTGTATTTAAGATATGAAGAATTTTGATTATATGCATATGCTATTATTTGGATATCTGTATATCCCATAATAGAATCATGGTTTTCATGATGTATAAATACAGTAGTATCCGGTTTAGCGTCTGTTGGCCACACTTGTTAGTATCGTCCTTCCACGAGAAGAAGGCACACAATGCAGTGTGGCCAAATTTGGCATAATTGAGTGCATCGACGTCGTCATTAGTAACGACGAACTTCCTTAGCGTTTAACGGAGTGGTGGAGAAAGCAGACATATCTTACCGCACGAGCCACATGTTACGCCCGGTCAACACTTCATGCAACTTCAGAAAATTGATAAAGAACGTGAACAGAAGCCTTTCCTTCTTGCTCTTGAACAGCTGAAGTCCGTCTTCGTGTCAATGGCATACAATTTCGAATCTCGACTGCTCAGGCATTTTTACGTTTTGAGCTATTATAGGCACATACGTATAAGCAAAGTCCATAATGAATGAAAAATTTTCACGTAAATACACGTTTTAAGACCCTCTGATCATGTTTGAAATAAAACAATACTATGGAAATAAATCGTTTGAATATAGTTTATCAAGTAAGATTTATTTTCTAATTGTTCTATTATTTCAAATAATAATTCTTTAATTTTATAACAAAGAATGTTTATTTAATATTTAATTCAATTTGTATTTGTATATTTTTTGCCTATATAGGCAAATATACCATGTTCGGTTTTATTACATAAGTTGTTCCGTAACAGAGATGTTCAGTTTAGGTGTTATTCCCAAAGATGAGATTTTCTTCGTCTTCAAAGAAACCCGGGTTGACCGCTGTTCGTGAAACATCTTCTTGGCCATCTTCGATCTTGATTGAATGTAAATCTTTAATTAAATTCTTCATTTCGCTTCACGATCCGTCTTGCTTGGGGGTGAGGGATGACTCCTGCGAGCGCCCCAGGGGGCTCTCGTAACCGCCAGAGGCTCTGGCTGTGCCTTCTCGTGGAAGAATGGTAAGTAGGTTTGGGTTATTGTGTTTTACATGTTAGGTTAAATAGCCGAGGAAGAAATGTTTTATTACCAACGTACATCGAGTTATAATTTTTATATAAAAATCAACATAAAATATACTTAAAAGTGTAACATCAGCGAAATCCATGTTTAACAATAAATAATAATATATGTTGTAAATAATAAACGCATCGATGGTATTCATAACCTAAAAGTGTTTAATGTCAAAAAACTAAGGTAATATCCATAGACAGAGATTATAATTTTTCAGACACTGAATTATTAAATGTGTTCATAAAATATTTAAAAACTATGGATGGTGGTCCGACTTTAAAGCGGCCTAAGCCAACCGATGGTGAAGAAGAATTATTTCGTATGCAAGACGAATTTTTGATGAATAAACAACAACCATCTGCAAAAGTAATTAATTTACGAGGTTCGAAGGCACCTTTTGATATTACTGCTTCTGATGAAATGCCTAAAAGTCAGCCAAGTAGTGGGAAAATAAGGTCAAAATTTTCTGAATTGAAAAAACATAAAATACACAATAGGGTGTATACTCATCAAAGTGGTGGCAATGTTTTAAATCCTGCGATCAAGGAAAATGTTCAGGAAAATTTAAAACCTAAATTACAGGATTCTGTTCAAAATATAGAAATTGCACCATCTAATATAATATTAGGAAATATTATTGAAAAGAAATATGGCCTAAACAACTTTAAATTGAATGAGAAGTCTTTTTCCGCTTTGGACAAAGGTTTCCCTGACGTTTTTGTTTCTGATTATATGGTACTTATATAATTTCATATCCCTATTTAATTCAAATTATACAAATAGTTGATCAAACAAATATTTAAGTACTAGTAAAATATTGGTAACTATGCTGCGTAATTGAAATAAATATACAGTGTTCCCAAGTTAAGTGGCTACATTTGACGTATGCACTTTTGACACAACATACTTTTTTTACAAACTAAAGTTTTTGCTTATTTGTTAATGCATTAATATACGATTTTCTTCATGTTATTTATAAATATTTAAACAGTTTCAAGAACAAATTAGCACTACTACAGTGCTACTGCAAACATGTGAATTGGAGGAAGATTTTAATTTTAGTAAGATAACAATCTAAAGCTTAAGGCATGAATTGTGTTAACATATTTACTTACATCCTTGTAAAAATGTTTTATAACTATTTTTAAGATTCTTTGACCTGAATCCTATTAAAAACTGGTAAGATAAGTATGCCAAAATATTTAAAAAACTATAGTAAATTTATAAAAAAAGTTAAAAATGTTTTACAGAAGAATGACAGAATAATATACTGACACACTTATAATATGTACAGCAAAATATTAATATTTAATTCAAAATTATTATTTTAATTTTATAAATTTCATTTATATGATGTCCAAATATTTTTATAACATTATTGAATAGTTTCCAGTTTCTCTTATATTATTTAAAAAACTGTATTAATAACTGTATAAATTTTTATGCTTCATTGTATATTTACTTTAACTACAAAGCATAAATAGCAAAACTATACTGCTGTCCAAATATTTTTGTGACCAACCGTGTACTATTGTTATAGAAACAGTTGTGTAGGTGTTTAAGTGTTAATCTTTTGTAGAAAAATGATGGTAATCAAAGCTTATTTTGGCAACAAGTTTCCCCAGAAGAAAATGCGACACACAAATCAGAGGATCCTCAGAAGTATGAACCTTCATTTAATAATGATAATACTATTATAGAGAAATCATGGGCAACTGAGATACACAAAGAAAATTTAGAACGATTAAATAGAATGAGTCAAGAAGATATATTAAGAGAGAAAAGTAAGCTTGAGATGATGCTTAAACCAGAATTAATCCAGTTTTTAAAAGATAGACGAAATAAAAAACAAAAAGCAGAAGGGGATCAAGATGAAATTGAAAAATCTAATATTTTGAATAAAGATGAAAATGTGACATATATGGATGAAGAGAAATTGTGTACAAAAAAAATTTCTAACAGGCACGATAAAGAATTATCAAACAATAATGATGTTACATTAATGCAAATTGTTAAACTTGAAAAAGTCGTTGATAAATACAATAAAGATATGTCCAAGAATATTGATGATACACAGATGCAAATAGACGAATCTGAGGAAACTGTAACAGAGCCTCCTATAGAGTTAATGAAACTGGCTAAAGAAAAAGGTTGGGTACATATGGATGCTCTTGAACGTGAAAAGTTAAAGTGGATGGAAGATATACCAATACAGAAACAAGATGAACCTTCTCCAGATGAACCATACAATGCTCGTTTTGATTTCAATGGTAAATTTTTTTATGCTGTTCTTTAACACTCTGGCGGCAGGACTCCGACCTGTGTACTCACGCTTTTTCCTTTTTATTATCACAATTTATGATATAAATAATAGCAATCATTAATAGGGATCAAAAATAAAATAAATAAATGCAGATAATATTTATTTCGATTTGGTACAACGATATAAGATTTTACCCTATATTTATTATTAAAACTGTTTCCTTTCTTGGTTTGTTATGGCTACTTGTTTTATTATTTTTCGCGACTAGAGTAGGTTCAAACGGTCTTAGGCTTTGCCGTCCGAGTATTGATCATAATAACTTATTTAAAAGTATACAGGGTGTTACTCTACCTATAGTCAATATTTTGGGGGGTGATTCTACAGGCGAATATAAGTCGAAAATCAAGAGTGATGAAATTGCGGTAAATGCTTTGTTTATTAATTATCGATGGTTAAAGATTGGCGTCTGGAGCGCCTGAATGACGGCAACTTAAAATAGGGCCGGTCAGTATACCAATATCGATCGGCGGCAACGTCGAAGACACCAACGAAAATCAGCTGATGGAACAGCCCGGCCGCCGATCGATATTGGTGTACTGACCGGCCCTATTGTCACCGCAGTTCGAATTTTAATTATTTCTCTATTAACCCTTTGCATTCGAGGAATGTTTCGGTACGCACAAATCCAGTCTGCTTTTCCTGTACAGTTTTTAATACCAAACGGTTACAAATGGTTCTTACCGTATTTACCGCTGTCCGTCAAGTTGCCGTCATTCAGGCGCTCCAGACGCCAATCTTTAACCATCGATAATTAATAAACAAAGCATTTACCGCAATTTCATCACTCTTGATTTTCGACTTATATTCGCCTGTAGAATCACCCCCCAAAATATTGACTATAGGTAGAGTAACACCCTGTATACTGGAAACATGAAAAGTGTATTAAAATTTTAATACCTTTTGCTAGGTTTATTATTACCATATGAAGACGAAAGTGTACCAGTCGAGAAAGGTCTTCATCATCATGGAGAAGAACCTGAACGACCTGGATATTCCTTGCAAGAACTATTACAATTAAGCCGATCAGCTGCACAGCAGCAACGTTGCATGGCTCTTACAACGCTGGCAAATATTATAGATAAAAGTCGTAAGGGCTGGTATGATAAAGCATTACATCCAGCACCTTTGCCTGTGCTAAGTCAACGAAATCTCCTATTATTATTGAGGTTTTCTTTAGATGATACATCAGTAGCTATAGTAACAGCAACTTTACAAGCACTTAGAGCTTTTTTATATAGCGAAGAAGATGAAATTTGTTTGGATAGATTGTATGGTTTCCAAAATTACGAAGAACCTAATATAACGCCACCAAAAACTGATATTACTAATACAAGTAATTTGAAAGATCATGAATTGGTGCAATTAGACGCAATAGCTGCGTTATTAAGAACTGATATATTCATAAGGATTAGGTATTTTTAATAATTTTATTTTTGTAACTAAAACAAAATGTATGTGTCTGTAGAAATTTAGTTATAAAGTGAATTAAAATTATTTGCAGGTATATTTTGCGTGAAATGCGACCACCGCCTGTTGGTGTAACATGTGCATTAGAAATATTAATCAGACTCGCAAGATATTCAAATATAACAGCATTAAACATTATGAGCATCCCGAATTTATTAGAAGCAATCGCTGAATACTTTATGCCATTATCTACTGATCGTTTAGGTTTATAAATTTGAAATATTAATCACTTCCCGTACTTCAACGAGACTCGTGATGAAGATTTTGGCTCAAACATGAATATCACGAGCCAGATTCGCGAACAGCAAATCACGATCGTGATTGAGTTTTAGTTCCTATCAGTACGCCACAATAGATGGTCACGATTCTTATAATCTCTGTTACAAAGCAGTTTAGCATCAATCTGGTCTGCTTACCGCGCATTGACGCCTACCGTTTGGGCCTGGATTTCGACGAGCTAAATGGCACGGGAAGGGGTTAAAATATTTCATATACAAACACATACAATAAATTAATAATAATTTATATTTTTATTCGTAGCAATGCAGAAAACTATAAATAATGTTTATGGAGTTCCTGTAATTCCTGCTGTTAGGTTTTGTCGTATTTTACTTTATTATGGAGGAAAACCAGTTGCCCAAAAGTTGAACAACCTTAACATTAAACAACGCATTATTTCGTATATCTGTTGCGATGCAGGGTAATTTTTACATATATTTTACATTTAATTTTTATTTGTAACAGACGTCGTTGCATATATAAAGAATAATTAATTTCTTTTTAAGAAATGAAAGTATTAATCTCAGCATCGAAAGTTTACGACTATGGAAAACTTTACTACTTCACGGAGAGGCAATGGACAGTTTAAATGGCGTACAATTAATTTTATTGTCTCAGTTACAACTTCTATTAAGTAATCATGATATTCGAAATGCATCCGAATTATCTTGTGAATATGCAGCAAATTTAATTGCTGTTGCCAGTTGTTTGACATCTTTAAAAGCAAATATATCAATTTTATTGTTGAAATGGAGTACACAGTTATTATCTTTAACTAATGTTACAGTATGTTCAAATTTAATTTATTGTATGAAACATTTATGATCCAAATATTATATAAAAGTTAAATATCTACTCAACAATTTTTATTTTATAGTGGGGCAATACAAAACTTCTTGCAGAAACATTATTGGCAGTCAATGATACTTCTGTAATTCAAAAATTGATAATATCTCGATCACGAGTATTTTCTAAACTTAGGTAAGTTACGTTTGACTTATTTTTAATTTCATATTATATTAAATCTTTTTTCGTAAAAAATGCCGATGCTTATTGACTCGTTAATGTTATTAAATTTTTGTAGCTCTTCTTCAAATTTATTGAGTGGCTATAGACCAGCTATTGAACGCGATCCTCCTTCTCTACCTCATCTAGGTATATTAACAGAGGATGGACAATTACAGCCTATAGTATCTCAACAATCTTGTATACCATTTCTTGCAACCGTTTTAAAAGTATTCATTAATCATTGTTTTATACAAGAAGTTCAAGCAATTCTCAGCCTTCCACAACTTTGTAAATATTTAAAAAAATTAGAAACAACAGAATGGTGCTTAGAAAGATCATGGTACACAAGATTTGAATTATCTTTCTTGATTGCTATAGTGAAGGCAGCTTCTCTTGTTAAAGATAAACTCGACAAAAGTACAGCGCATATTATTTGGAAAATTGCAGTCAAACTCGTATCATCTTTACCTGCTGATTTTTCATCCGATGTAAAAGATATGCTTCGGATTGCATTATCAAAAGAGAAATTAAGTTTAGCAACGATAGCAAATGAATTAGAGAAATTAAACTTGAGTCCAAACGTCGAGAATATTAAATTAAATTTAAACAGTGATATGGCTGCTTTATATGAACATTATGTAGAACTGAATGGCGAATGGGATCAAGCGGCAATGCCTAAAGATTGGCTTTATCTCCCAGTAGTACACATTTATACAAAATGTAGAAACAATAGCACATGCAATGATGAAGATAAATCTACTATCTTGACTGTACTGAGTTTAGAATTACTATTACCTGATTTGGTTGAAAAGTTGTCTCAAAGTCTAAGATTCAGCAGATTAGTTCTGGTATACCTATGTGATACAGTATATTTAAATAGCGACGTATCTGCTTTACTTACTAAAGCCATTGTATCTTTATTGAAAGATAATTACGAGAAATTTAATTTTACAATAGATTTGCCAGGACTTAACTCGTTTACTGATTTATTCACGGTCATGTGCGAACATTTTTGTTCAACTTCTTATGGTGATTATGGTTTTTCGATGACTATATTGCTGCTAATTGCACAAAGGCACGATGTTCACTATAGAAAACTATTATGGTCGGAACATGCGGGTTTGTTGCGTTACATTAGATTACCTTTAGAACAATTGGTTATTCCGTTAAAAGAATATTTCTATCCACTCGAAGAAGATACATCTTTAATAGAAAGTTATATAACCGCTCTTGTTAGAGAAATTGTTAAAAAAGATTGGTGTCCCATTCCTTATGCCATTGCTGTACATCATTCTGCAATGTATTTAAAACAACCAAATAAATTAGCAGTACGAATGAGAATGAAATTAGAGAAAATACCCAATAAAGATTTAGCTGTAACGTTACTAGAATACAAAGAACCTACATTATAAGTGTAGATAATTGGTGTATTAGATTTTTAATAAGAGATTCGAAATTAATTACGATCAATTTTACGAATGTTTTCAGTATGAGCAATTTGTAATAATTTAAAATTAATAAGTTTGCATTTTGAACATAATATGTATATGATTTATATTATGTAATAGAAATTGATTTCTAATTTGTTGTATAAATTATAACCTTACACTCCTTGCAGACATGGATTCGATAGGTTTTATTTTGTAACACAAAACGAAAGAAAATTCTTGAAGAGATACATGAGTATAATTAATTCAGTTGGTCGAAGAATATACAGATATCAGTATTATTAAATAAACAATTAATTACAAGATTAAAAAATAGGAACAATTTGTGTTTACAATTACGCAAAGCATAGAGGCACTGCTTGATCAGTTTCACTGATTAACAAAGTTATCAATAAAATAGTACACAATACAGTCTAGAAAATGTAACGTTCGAAATTCTGTAGTGTGTTAATAGGTGATGTAAGTACATATACATATGTCTAATTATGCGGGTTGATTATAGGTATTTTATTTTTAATTAATCGTTAACTATATTTTCATGGTCTCTAGCTTCAGCTTACAATTAGTAACATCGATGTTCTAACTTCTATCGAAGTAAATAGGCGACAAAAGTAGTAATAAGTAGGTACACATGTTTGTCTATCTATTAACAAAACGTCCTAATTAGATGTTGCATTACACATTGATGAACATGTCAATGAACATAGCATATTTTATATTTGCATTCAAATTGACAACACGTGCATATTTTAGTTGTTAATCATAATGTTTGAAATTAAAACCAGTTTGTTTGTTATATCGTATCGCATGTACGACGTCTGTAACAACAATGTACTTACATACAATAATTTCGTAGAGTTATTGCTTTCTGAGCTTTAACAATATAACTGTTTTTATTAAAAAAAAGCAACTCCAACATTGACAAAGATATTTTTAAAACTGGCTATCAACTAGATCGTAAATAGTACATGTCAGCCATATGTATATGTACACAGTTCAATGGAATCTCGTTAAGGTAAATGTACCAATATCTAACGAGAATAACTATTGTTCCATTATCCGGTCATTAATGCAAGGATTAATTATTATTAAGCATATGCTTAAGGAAAGAGCAATGTTTTAATTAATTTATATTATTTAATCACACAGCCTCGTGAATTAAAAGTTACATCGAAGTACATACAGGGTGATCGGCCACCCCTGGGAAAAATTGTAATGGGAAATTCTGGAGGTCAAAATAAGACGAAAATCAAGAATACCAATTTCTTGATTGAGGCTTCGTTAAAAAGTTATTAACGTTTAAAGTTTAAAACACGCAGCTGTTCGCAGATTGCTGTCTCACAGGCGGAACTTTAAACGTTAATAACTTTTTAACGACGTCTCAATCAACAAATTGGCATTGTTGATTTTCGTCTTATTTTGACCTCCAGAATGTCCCATTCAAATTTTTCCCAGGTGTGGCCGAACACCCTGTATACTTTCTATTGGAAAAATAGCAAAAATACACACACAGAACAAAAGATCGGCAATGGCTATCACACGCACTTACGTGCGTATTGCTACACGATAAAGATAGTTTCAACACTTTCTTTGAGACATTTAAAAAATTGTTTGCATTATCATAGTTATTTGTATAGCGAGTTTTCTTTAATTTTTTACAATTTAATTAAAGAGGGAATACTTGCTTGTTAAAAACATAATTACTATAATAATTTTCTTAATGAGTGAATGGGATATGAAATTTTGTGCATAATTTTCAAACTTAGGAAGCACAATATTTTATTATTCAAATTGCTTTGTATATAAAAATTTAAGCGGCTATGTATCGGTACAGCAATATTCTTATTTACTCAATAAGTAACCGCCCATTCAGTTATTTTGTCAGATTCAGTTTATTCAGGTGTGAAAACATGAATTCTTATATTTTTCTCAGTAAAGATTGAAGATAAATATAGAAATTATAAGCAATTATTGTTTACATATTTCATTAAATTATATGCATGTAAATACTTAGTTCTATTGATTTTATGTCATAGTAATGATTTGACTAACAATAACCTATTTGGACCTGTCATTACTCAAGTTGTGACAAGTTGTATGTAAATAATACGTCAAACTAAAAATTTACTTGCTTACATACAGAACAGTTTTTTAAATATTTATATATGTTTTGTCAACCTTTTAAACATTTTTTTAGATAATAGGAAAGAAGGTGGGAATATATGTAGATAGACCGGGGTCTTAATATGTGGTATTTTTTATCTATAGTAAGTGCTGGGATATGTCAGTAACTAAGAAAAACACATCGATTAATATCCTCTTACGCTAGTAGGTAGCACTAATAGGATTAATATATTTCGTGCATCTAATGAGTGGAAGTGTTGTTTTTCGTTCGTTGGAAAAGTTTTTAATGTAAGTTTTATTTGTTTGTTTTCCTTACACTATTTGAAAAATGTAAAATGTTTATTTGAAATACAATTAATCATGCGATTAAGCTTAAAAATGCTCTACTTAATTGTATGAGATATCTTTCATGTGCCAAAATATTTAAGTTAACTATAAAAGGCAGGAGGTGGCAATATGGACCACGATGTATACATCTTACGATTTATTTTGTTTCATGAAATCTTATTTTTTTCTTGTTTTAACTTTGGATTCAATGTATGACGTGTCGAGAATGGGCACACATTTTATGCAGCGAATGTGAAAACAACGTTTTTGTTTATGACTATTATGACTATTTACTACAAGTTTTTTATCTTTCTCGACCCGATCTACAATATGTATTATCGCTCAAATTTCAAAGATCGTGTTTTTGACAAACTTTTGTAAAAATGTTGTGTCTTTAAAATAATTGAATTTTTAGATTAAATAATTATTGATTCATTATCTTAGATCAATTATTATTTCTGCCTTTAACTAATGTACCTTTTACGTATTTTCTTTGAAGCAAAGAAAGTGGTCCATATTCCTACTTCCCCTAATTTTATATTCTCAAAATCTTTGATGTTCTTTTTTTATTAAAATTTTTCAATATATTTTTCATACATAGCAATAATTCTGTTACTGTTGCAATTAGTTTCAACTTTTCAACGAAAACAGAACATCGAAATTTGGATATTGGGACGGTCGCTTTTCGTTGGCCATATATTAGCACAGACGAGGTATACTAGTAGACCTTACACTCAATGTATTTTTTTGGCCCATTTTTCTGGGGTCTCGAGACTCTATTACCATTTTCGTGTCACTTGCAGAGTTACCAACAGGTTTAGAAATGAACACAAGGGGATGTGAATCAGAAAATTAAATTATTATTATTATTTTTTAACGGAATGAAAGCTGTACGGTTCAGAAATGAGCAACGATCGATTAATTTCATTGGTGTCGTGAAGACGCCTTAGGATTTAGGAAACAGTACTTCTATGATACATTTATTTTCTCATACAAATTATGATAAATACTAAATTAGTATTATCACAGACGAGGTATACGAGTAGACCTTTCACCTAATGTATTTTTTCGGCCCGCTTCTCTGGGGTCCCGGGACCCCATTACCATTTTCGTGTCACTCGCAACGTTACCGACAGATTTAGAAATTAATACAAGAGGAAGTGAGATAGAAAATTAAATTACAGAAATTTTATTATTTTTTAACGGAATTAAAGCTGTACGGTCCAGAATTGAGCATCAATCGATTAATTTCATTGGAGTAACCAATCGATTAAGATTATTAAAATACGTAAGGATGTACCTCATTGACAACTACAGTGAAAATCCTTATTTATTTAAAAAATAACACATAAGGTGACCGGCCTATTCGTATACCTCGTGTGTATTTCGCATAGCATCAAAAGAAAAACGGTAGCTTGGAATGTTTATGGTATTTCTTTTACAATCGCGATTCCTACCTGGGGTAACCTCGACGAGAATTTTTTTTCTCGAAAATGCGTAGGATTTGAAGGAGACGTGTATTACCAAAAATGATTCTAATTGACCCCCGCAATCGAAAATAATTTTTCCAGAACGATTAATATTTTTTTAATATTTTTAAAACGTTTCATTTGACCGACAAGAGAATTGTTCTCGCATGTTTCGAGATTAAACCCCTCGATGCTTGAATACTTTTCAAATTTACGATCCAAAATACACAACTTCTCTTCGTGTGCATTAATATGTATTTTGTTGGGCGTTGCAACATATCGTTTTGCGATTTTAGTGACGCATGTACAATTTACTGATAAGAAATGAAAGATGGAAACTTATACAAAAGAAAGTATCGTATAAAGGACAGAAGATCGAAGAAATGAATACGTGATGTATGACCTTGGTTCTCGACAAAAATTCAAAGAAACTTTCAGTCTCCTCAAATTTGTCCATATTTTCATACCTATTGTTTGCAATAATTATTAATTAACATCTGGCAATAGTTAAAATAATGCTCGATAGCGTGGGTTGTATAAATAATTATTTTTAATACCATTTTGCGAAGAATATTCATTTTTCAGTCAAAGGCACGGTTAACTGTTAATTGATTGGTGAACACGCCAAGGACGGTCTTCCCCACCCCTTTAACTCTTTTACTTGAGGATAGTTGCCGGTGACGAACTCTCTTTCTCCCTCTCTCTTCCTTCTCTGGGCTGGCGGACGTGGCGGAACGTCGTAGGTCTGCACTCCACTTCTAATGACCACTACTGACTATTGGCGAGCTCTGGGGACCAATACTGACCAGTAGTGACCACTCGTGACAACTCGTGGGAACTGTTGACCACTACTGACCAGTGCCGAAATACCGCGTGTAACTATGTGTCAACAAGTAGTAAGTTCATTCCACTCATTTATATGTATTAGTACAAAATTTGTTTGTTTCTTTTATTCGATTGTACGGTGCCAATTGGATTTTGCCTGTCTATTCATTATTATGGATGTTTCTTTCGTCTTTTTCGACTTTTGACATCAACATCAAGTGAAAATGGTAATGAACTACCGTGTTGGTTCATTTTCATATTCGTTCCTACAATATTTCGTGAATTTTGATGACATCGATGGGAATATGATTTTCAGTTTTGTATTATTACTCGAATTCTCGTAACATTTCACAGAGATACTTTGTTCAATTGTTTGGTACTTTCTTTTTGACGTTATCTGTGAAATTGTTTCGACGTTTTAACTACACATGTGATAATAGAATTTTACCTAATCAGAAATTACTTGTTGCATAAAATGTGTTGAATCGTTATCTAGATAGATCGTCATTATTTTTCGATTATTCAGAATTTTTATTTTGTTTGTTGGTTAATTATAATTTTTATTTTGTCGATATTTGTGAATAATTTGATTTGTGGTTTATTACCATTTTCATTGTCTCAATACGTGCCTATTTTGTACATTTCTTTAGGTATGAATATTTCTAAATTTCGTAGCTTCTCCAGCTTATAGATTCTCATCTACTTCACTACATTCTTCGATACATCAGTTCACTAATTGCTTAGTTTCTTTAATATGATACTAATATAGGTATATGTGTTTTGTTTTAGGTTAGATCTATTACAGATCAATTGCAAGGACGTCGAGGAAAGACGTCACAACCGCCGAGGGATTCATCCGCCGAGGGACATATAATTCTTAGTCTATTAGATTTAAGCTTCGTCGTGAGCTTTAAAATTAACGTTGAAGATTTCTTTATTATACGTGTCTCCGCGTCCTACCAAGCAATTATTCAATAAGTAGCTTCTCTCTCGCTCGTTCCCTCGTTCCTAGCTCCGATCACCACTGTTTCATCGATTGAAACATGTGATCGGCCGTGTATCTGGTCCGAAAGATCTAATCGCCTTCCTTTGGTAACTCGATCGAGGGAAAATGGTACCTCGCTGGAAGGTGAGGAGCTTTCGTTTTCTGCGGAAACCTACACCTTTTAGCGGGAGTCGACCTTGTTTTAAGTACTCTCTCTTTGTCAGACAGCCGAAGTCGGGTCCTTCGGGCTCCCGGCGGGCTGCGTTGGAGAAATGGAGACCTCGATTCGGGGTTGCAGCCGTCCGTTTTCCTATAGAGATGGAGTTAGCAAGGGCAGTAGGTTCGATCCTCGGATCCGCTGCACGGTTCAGCGTCGCGTCGCGTCGCGTGCCCCTCAAATTAACTTCGTCCCTCTTTTTAACCAAATAATTGCTTGGTACAACTAAATCAGAACATCCAAGGAACTTTGTTTCCTTCTATCGTCCGAATTTTAGTTTTAACTTGACTAGACTTGAATTTCGACGTTAATTTTAAGTCTCTATCGTATGCGTCTCCCAATATTGCCAAGTAATTATTTAACAAGTAGCTTCTCTCGACTCGTTCTCTCGTCTTTCGCTTCGATCACCGCTGTTTCACCGATTGAAACATGTGGTCGGCCGTCCAGTTTGTCCGTAAGATCTAATCGTCTGCCCATGATAGATTAATTTCTAGAAATAGAAATCAATCTACCAAGGTCAGTGTCGATTCGATCCGAAGATCTGCTGTACGGTTCAGCATCGCGTATCCCACGATATAGCTTCATCCCTTTTTAAACGAAATAATTACTTGGTACAACTAAACTAGAAGATCGAAGGAACATTGCATCCTTCTATTTCTCTAGTTTAGTAATCTAGCTTGTAGGAATGTAAAAGGGAGATCGATGGAACTTTGATTCCATTTATCTCCTTTCGGGTCTCCACTCGCAGCAACCTCCACGTGATGAGACCTAGTAATCGGTGTTACCCACGATAAAAAAGCTTTTCTATCGTGGGTAACACCGAGCTAATGGCTGCGTATTTAGAATTGTTTTTTGATATAATAAACGAATTTAGATTTATAGTTAGGCAGGTGTTTGGTTAGGCATTATGTTACGCAGGTTATTTTTGTTTGAAGACAAATTCTTTTGAAAACTCTTTCAATTTTCCTCGTTGGTTGTGTATCTTTCAATGGTTGCACTTTCGTTTGTTTCTTCTTCGGCCAACGATCGTTGGTCACAGAAGATCTTTATTAATGGAGGGTGGTTGGGAACCGGTTAGGGCGGGTCTCCATTCGTAGCAACCTCCATGTGGTGAGACCTGAGTAATATTATTTAGCGTTTAATTAATAATCGTATCACTCTTAGCTGGGTAATGCAATTATTAATTAAAAACTAAATAATATTAGCAAATTGGCTGCGATCCGCTTTTCATAGATCATCATAAATATAGAGCTTCTTCGCTAGGTTAGTTTTGTTTCTCATTGAGTCATCAAAGATTCTAAAGTATTGTCAGATATGGGGTATACGAGTAGATCTTTCACCGAATGTACTTTTTTGGCCCATTTTTATGGGGTCTCGAAACCCCATTACCATTTTCGTGTCATTCGCAACGTTACCAACAGATTCAGAAATAAATTTTAATCCCTTCCATAGTCAACTCACATGTATTTACTCAAACACAACTGTTTGCCTATCAATACTAATTCAGTGAATAGTTTCTCAACTGACCGCCATCTATGGGAAGAGGACGCTAAAATCACCTTCGAATTTTCAGGTTGGTATGGCAGTCAGATTTGGCCTCGAAAGTCCATAAGGTGAAAGGTCTACTCGTATACCTCGTCTGTGGTGTAAGGTCTACTCGTATACCTTGTCTATGGTATTAGTATAAACGTATCTATTGAAATTTTCATTTGTTTTATATGTAATAAGTGTAAAAGTAATATGCTAAAAAATTGTTTTAATAAAAAATAATACAATTTATTTGTTATATGCAAAAAACTTAGAAAAACATACATTTTATATGTATATAATATTTAGAATATACTGCCCTATTGTCTTAACACCATATCGACCGATAGCCTATTAATCGGCTTTCTGTCGTCAACGCTTACCAACCGGTAGCTCATCAATGGGTTCTCATGAAAATAAAAAATATTACTAGATTTCATTATTCTATAACAGAACAATACAGTGAATACTTTCACAAACGATTTAACGTTTCTATAGGTGTAAGAAGAAGAATATATTCTAGCCTGGGGTCGACAACTACCGGTAGGTAAAGTGTTAAGCTGACCAGTTATTGGTACATTTATCTTACATTACTGCAGACGGGGCTGTACGACAGTAAAACTTTAAAAATGGCAATATAATAAACATTCCTTCCATATGAATAGAAGCACACATGCGTGATGACGTGAGTGTGATCGGTAGCAGAGTAAATCGCTGCTTCGTAGAATCCATATTACCGTGGCGGATGAATGACATTCGCGTGTGTGGAAATGCATGTGAAGAAGTAGTCGACCAGAAGGCGATAATATGGCCCTGGGACATTGATTGGTTGAATGATTCTGTCGCTGTGCATCTAATTAGGACGTTGGGTAAGAAAATATCTTAAAGATAATTTACAAAATAATTATGAGAGAAATGAAAATTTATATAATATAAGATGTGTTATAGTGGCAAAAGTATACCATTCTTCCACGAGAAGAAGACAGAACGTGTTTACATCCCCACTCCTGTTGCTGACTCATAGGTATTAGTCGAAAACGGTGACGAAGATCGTAGACAGCCAATCAAAGAACTGCAGCAAGAGTGGGGATGTTAACACGCTATGCCTTCTTCTCGTGGAAGGACGATACATGAGCAATTAATAACACTCATGGTTATAAGAAATCACGCGTAAGAGAAGCTAGTTTTATAATTTTAATCAAGATAACTAAATTACTTCTTAAAAGGAAAAGAGTAAAATATATGTATATGTAATTGTACGAAACACGTGGTGATAATGATCTTTATACAAGTAATACGCATTGGAGTTTGTTATGTATATAAATATGTCTTTTTATAGAAAGCAATAAGTAGGTACGAGTATAAGAACAGTGGTGATAATTATGCAATGAGATAGTTTAACGTATCTTATATGGCTCAATAGTAACCATTATGTGCTATTTTATATAAATTTCGTATTCAAGCATAATAAATGGTACAATAGTTGGCGCGATAAAGTATAATCTAAAAGCGAAATTAAAAGCTATTTCATTTTATGTGAAAAATTAATTTTCGTAAAATATACAGAAAATGGCATCTCTTTTGAAGCATTATTAATCGATCAAAAGAATTTATGCATCACGTAAAATTTATATTTATTATTAATAATAATATAGCTTGCCCTTTGGTCTAGGTTAGATCTGAATATATCTACTTTAAACACACCGAATGTTTCTTGTTTATATTTTTTTCGTTACGAATATACATGTAAGTTTTAAAACCGTTTCATAAATTATCTGAGTTATTTATTGTTTATACATTCCATATCTTCGCTAATAAATATTTACATATTGTATACGTGACAGATTATTGGATGTAAATGTTCAAATTCAAGTAAACTTATTTTTTAATTATATTTTAAATATGTATTTAGATTCGTTCATATGTTATTCATTGTTGGCAAATGAAACGCATGTTATTGATCACCTAGCGTGGAATGTTTTACTCCTAACATATTAATGTGTGTCACTTGGAAAAATATCATTTGCATAATTATACAAGGTGTTCGGCCATCCCTGGGACAAATTTTAATGGGAGATTCTAGAGGCCAAAATAAGACGAAAATCAAGAATACCAATTTGTTGATTGAGGCTTCGTTAAAAAGTTATTAACGTTTAAAGTTTAAAACACGCAGCTGTTCGCAGATTGCCGTCTCACATGCGGAACTTTAAACGTTAATAACTTTTTAACGAAGCCTCGATCAACAAATTGGTATTCTTGATTTTCGTCTTATTTTGGTCCCTAGAATCTCCCATTAAAATTTTTCCCAGGAGTGACTGAACACCGTGTATATCGTACCGTACAATTTGACATTGATTCTGTTAGATTTAAATTCACTTTCATACCGGCGGTTTTACATTTTGTAGCCGTTAAATCATGAAAAAGATTAATATATATGATACTTTTATGTATCGAGCATCGAATGTGTAAATTCATTTACTAATTCCTTATTAAACACAATTTACTGAAAACAATGGAATCCTTAACGACATCGATTGAAGAACATTATTTCACTTTTCGGTTAACACGTTAAACACCGATAAAATTTTCACATTGAACGATATGTTTCGCACATTTATAGTGGGAATACTGTACATGGCCATCTTGTGATGAAGCTACTATATCTAGATATCAACTTATTATTTTTAATGTTTTTACTAGAATTTGTATAATATGTCTTTACACAGTGTAACGATAACTGATCGGTGGGAATTATCATTTTCTAATAATAAAAATTGTAGAACTCGACAGCATTTTTTAACAAATCAAAAACATATTCCACTCGAAGTACTTTTATATTTATCTTGTAATGGCATTCCTTTATTTCTATAAGCAATAGAATATACTATTGAATCGAACTAATTCGATACAAATGTACTGCATGTTTCACGGTGTAATATGGCGTAAACGAGAAGATAAACTAAATTAGCTCGGTGTTTAACGTGTTAAATAAAGACGCTATGCTCGATGCAATAAATCGTCTATACCAATGTACAACAATAACATTATACATATATACATGTATATTTTAGATGTACGTATGTATATACAAATGTGATTTTAGTATAGAAAAATAGGAGATCAAAGTTTTGATTTGATTATGTTGATAAAACGGATCTGTGGGGTCCATTACCTCCCGTACTTGCCGCCAGAGGGACCGTTCCTCTCGCAAGCGCTCGATCGACCTTCCGTTTGTATGTACAAGTACGCTCCTCGACCAACTATCTCACATTTGATGTTTAAGACAGAGACTCTCCTTTCCTTTTTCATCTCTCTTCCACAGGACTCCACAGATCCACCGTTTTATGTTACATCGTATTTAGTTATTCGGGGATTGAAAGGAATCATTACAACGTTCTTATACATACGTCTCACTTGTGTTTCTCATTACAAAATACGGTTGATATTTCGCCCAAAAGGCAGCTTAATCCATTTCTTCCTCCTTTGTTTCGCTCTTGAATGTCAACGCACACGATAAAACTCAATACATTTAAGGTGCTGCTGAAATCTATCATGCTACATTCTGCACCTTGGTGTTACGCTTCAGATTTCACCGTAAAGCCTGCCTAATTGGCGTGTGTGTCTTCTTCTCAAAAACAATGCAGTACATAATCGGTCGCAATATGATAAGAATTTTCAACCATTATTGCTACGTGATGGCTTTCATAACATTAGCACCTACAGACTGCTAGGATTCTATGCCTAGCTTCCTGTATGTTTCTCGGTCCACCGTGACCAACCTACCCTCCACGCTCGAACAGTCCAGTTCGATACAGTGCAGCCGCGCGCCCCATTCACAATGGCTCTGATCATCCTGACGATAATATTTAATTTGCAGACAAGTGCTCAGGTAACCAGAACCCATGACACGCATCGCGATCGATAATTCTTCGCGATGTCCGCGTGCACTTGCCGATATACCCTTCGTGCTGTGGTAAGCGCTATAAGCGCAGGCTGTTCCATCTCTGGCGCGCTCGATCGTCTCCACTTGTTTTCCACCGATGGTCAGGGACCTGAAAATTGAATCATCGCATTTTGGGTGAGTCACATACGCACAGATCATTCTACAGGGTGTTCGGCCAACCCTGGGAAAATTTGTCGGCGAAAAAAAAAGTTGCAAATCGTTTTGGAAAAAATATTTTTGGCTGCGAGGGTCAATTACAATCATTTTTGGTGAATAGACATATCCTCAAAATCCTAACCAGTTTCGAGAAAAAAATTCAATAAGTGGATAAATTTTTCGACAAAATTAAAAAGATTTCAAATCATTCTAAAAAAATTATTTTTAGTTGCATGGGTCACTTACAATCATTTTTGGTCAATAGACATATACCCGAATTCCTACGCGTTTTTGAGAAAAACATTCCTTACCGAAAATATAATTTCAGGCACTCCAAAATTTCGTGCGTATCTTTAAAACGCCATAACTTCTGAATGGATTGGACGATTTTAACGTTTCAAAAAGCAAACTACGTGTATTTTGGTGAAGAGTATGTAGAAATTCCAAAAATATTCGAAATGTTGCTTCTTCATCCCGTAAAATGAAAAAAACCCCATAAAAATGGTCCAATTTTCAAACAGCTTTTTTCTGAAGTAGAGCTCATGGGTACCTACAAAAAAGTGTTAGACAACTTTTCTATAAGGCGTCAAACAAAATTACTAAAAATCAAAAACGAATTTTTAAGAAAAATCTACAAGAACAAATTTACCGACAAAATTAAAAAAATTCAAATCGTTCTAAAAAAATTATTTTCTGTTCCAGGGATCAATTACAATAATTTTTGGTGAATAGACATAGCCCCCAAAATCCTAACCATTTTCGAGAAAAAAATTCGAGTATGTTGTAATTTTTCGGCGAAAAAAAATTTCGTCAAATCGTTCTGGAAAAATTATTTTTAGTCGTGGGGGTAAAGTACAATCATTTTTGGTCAATAGATATACCACATAATTCCTACGCATTTTCGAGAAAAAAATTCTTAACCGAAACTATAATGTCTGACCATCCATTGATATGTTTCACTGAAATTTCATGCGTATCTTTAAAACATCATAACTTCTGAACGGATTGAAGGATTTTAATGTTTCAAAAAGCAATCAACGCGTATTTTAGTGAAGAATATGTAGAAATTCTAAAAATTTTGGAAAAGTTGCTCCTTGACCCCATAAAATGAGAAAACCCCCATAAAAGTGGTCCAATTTTCAATCGGCCATAACTTCTACAATAGTGAATGGATTTAATTGAAATTTAGTGGTGATGTAGAGCTCATGGACACCTACAAAAAAGTATGAATCAACATTTCCGTACAGCATCGAACAAATTGATTAAAAATGAAAAACGAGTTTTTAAGAAAAATCGACAGGGTGCCTAAATATTTCGACGAAATTGAACAGTTTCAGATTATTCTGGAAAAATTATTTTCAGTTGTAGAGATCAATAACAATTATTTTTGGTGAATAGACATGCCCCTGAAATCCTACGCATTTTCGAAGAAAAAATTTTGTTAATAACTTTTCAACGATGCCTCGATCAATAAATAGGTATTTTTGATTTTCGTCTTGGCTTCTAGAATCTCTCATTAAAATTTTCTACCGGGTGACCGACCATCCTGTATATAAAATCTAAAATATAATCTATATAAAATATATTTTGAACTACACAGTATCTACAGAAATGCACGGTTAAGTTTCATAAGATTCGTGGCCAACAGTGAACATTACGCGTACAGAGCGTATTTTTGTAGAAGTGAACACAAACATTGCTTAACAAAAAAAGAGAACGGTTACGACTATCTATCTATAAACAGTACAAATGCATTCTGTAGATTTTTCTAATTAGAATGAATCCAACCACGACATATATCAAACTACTTTTAATTGACTTGATACATGCAATATTACTTGATATGTACAGTGACTGCTTATTACTAAATCTATTTTATTCCAATTTTCTTTATCCGCGAAACTTTTTACACTAAATATTTGTATCGAACTTGTTTCTTTAAGAATATCCATGGTGTTCATTATTTAACAGAGTTGCTCAATTTCTTAAACCCATTATTATACTAAGCGATTATAGATAAACGATAATATAACTTTATCGCTCGAATTATGTTACATTTAACAATTTAAAATAACGAAATCAGCTAACATTTCCTGCGGAATTGATTTCGCATCAGGTTCGTTCGCTACTTTTTTAATATCAAAATTCTTGTGACCTAGGCATCGGGATTGTTCACAACGTTTCACCCTCCTATGGATTCCTGTATGCTTTAATTAATTGGAATATATTAATGAGTTGATAATAAGTGTTTTAATTGACACGTGCCGTGATATTGGAATCAGAACCTGAAAATTGCTACCTTGTATATTTACGCAAATTAATATTCAAATTAAACAACATTCGTTAATTAATGATGAACAATAAAAGCAGACTTTCGTTAGCAAATGGTAACTAAAAACACATGTTTGCTAACGGTATTTCTCATAAACGTGTTTTAAATGTTAATTTGGCCTATAATTACAATAAATGTCTGTACCTAACTACAAATTTAATATCTATTCAATAGACTAAGAAAAAATTCGAAGGATTTTATGAAACTAGAACAACTAACTCAGATTTCGATAATTTTTTCACATGTTGTAGAAACTAACATTTTGAACAACTTTTTCCCTAACGTGAGGACCGATATCGTAATCTAAGACCGACCAACGCTAAATTGAAGAAGAAAAAATTGTTGAAAATGTCGATTTTTACAATATATTAAAAAATCATCGAAATCTGAGTTCATATGTTCAGTACTTGGGCAATGTCCAGTGTTGTGTAACAAGGATTATTTACAATAATACTCTTTACTTGGTCAGTATTCACTTCCTGTGGCCAGTTAGAGCGTGTTGCATCTCGTTTGATCCATCACTATACAGAGTGGTCCACACAATTGTTTCAAATCATAACCTCGTTATTATTGCATTTACGGAAAAATGCCAAAGGAGAAAGATAAATGGTTCGAAGAGCACTACATCTGTAGGCCTTTAAATTTTTCTTAAATGCAGCAGTGCATGTGCAATTAACAATTGCATCATTTCTTTAAATAGAAATGCATATTTTTTTTTACATAGATCGATTCTTCTGTTCATTCTACGTAAAAAATGATTAGGGTACCATGGCGAAAAAATTATTAGATCTCGAGATATTTTCAAAAAATGTCTTTATTGAAGAAGATGCTCAAACGTTTCTCCATTACATTCTAAACATTTCTGATAACGTTTTTTTATTGTTTGCATAACTGCGTTTAAATTATCTGCAGTTATTGCTGCACATTCCAGTATGATTCTTTCTCTCAGATTCTCTACAGAATCTATGGGATTTGAATAAATTCTATCTTTCAAATAACTCCGCGGAAAAAAGTCAAGGGGACTTAAATCAGGTGAACGGGCTAGCCAACCTATCGATTTGTTGCGATAACGTTATTGCGAAACTTATTTTTTAGAAACCGCACTTTTTCGAATTCTTAGTTTTCGTACTCGAGTTACGATATGTGAATTGCTACTGAATGATGAAATACGTACTCGTACAAATCAGTTTCTGTTATGATAACAATGTCGAAAGGGTGTTTACCTTTACAACATAGTCATGAAGTGTTTGAGTATCTTCTTCGATAAAGACATTTTTTTAAAATATCTCGAGATCTAATAATTTTTTTGCCATGGTACCCTAATCATTTTATACGCAGAATGAACAGAAGAATCGATCTGTGTGAAAAAAAATATACATTTCTATTTAAGGAAATGATGCAATTGTTAATTGCACATGCACCGCTGCATCTAAAAAAAATTTTAAGGCCTACGGATATAGTGCTCTTCGAACCATTTATCTTTCTCCTTTGGCATTTTTTCGTAAATGCAATAATAACGGAGTTATAACTTGAAACAATTGCGTGGACCACCCTGTATGTATAAATCGGAATGGTTAATTCATTCGTTACGATCAATTGATCTGAAACGTAATTATGATAATATAAGATGGAGATAGCACGCATGAAAGTTTTAGAAGGTCTATAAACAGCTATACCAAATCATAATAACTAGAGATATTATCTTAATTTAGAAATTATACCATGCAGATTAGAAAACGCATTGTATATAAAATGCATTCGTACTATAACTTTATTTCTAGATTGCTTTTATAGAAGTGACGTAGTCTCCATGTAAACTATGTTTCTTATGATAATTAGTTTAAAAATATTCATGAAAGCCTAAGTCGACCTAGTGCGAACACCCAACACAGCTGACGGCATTACACTTCGATTTTATCTTACATACATGTATAAAGGTTTCATTATACAACGTTGCAAAACGCTTGCAAAGTAAAGATGCTAGTATAGTTAACCACGGTATTAATTAACACAGGTGTAGCGAGATCGTGGCTGTAATTAGTAAAACACCATGGATATCTAAGTTTACGCACACAATTAGAAAAACTGTATCTGTAAAATGATCAGTGATTGGTAAAAATATGTGATGTTTTGAGGTTGCAGCAGTGACTTCTCCGCTATTTTTGAGAAATTAGGCCTTCAAGACATTTTTACTTGAGAAATTAGGATACGGTCATTAAGGAACCTCCAAACTCCACATGGGACTTGGAATCCTTGGAGCTCTTCCTTGCCTCAATAGTGATTGACGTATCGTAAACCCGCGGTAGCGCACAGCTGCAGACCACCAGAGTCTTGTGGGTTTTGGCTTTCCTCAAAATGTTTATTTAAAAAGGGGCAACGTTCTCGCTCACCCTTGCATGGTGTATCTGGACACTGGACAGCAGGGTGGGCGGGAATGTTGCAGAAGGCAAGAAACACTCTGCCAAGGTGACGACTTTGAGGATTGGCTTGACCAATCCTCCCACCGGTTAGCGCTACGCGTTTTAGTCACCTTGATAGAGAGAGCCGAGGTTAGGTTAAGGGTAGATTAGGTTTTGGGATCAGATTAATTTTGACAGAGTTACGCCTTCACAGTTAGTCTCCGCAGCAATCTACTTCTGCGTAACAGAAGCATCGTCTTCTGTGGGTAGAGGACAAGGTTATCGAGTTTTTTCCCAAACACCAGTTTGGGTGGTCCTTCGTCCGTGGTTGTCCGTGCAATAAGCATCGATCACGAGCAACATTTGAAACAACACGAATATTTGTACGTGGCCGAAACAAGCAGTGTTATGTATTCTAGACTTGGCTAGATTTGGCATAATTGTGAGTGCATCGACGGCGACATTATACTCGAACCAACGAGACGAGTCAATAAACGTGAACAAACGTTACGAACAATATACATTTTTGGATATTTAATTAAAAAATAAAATATGAATATGTAATGCACACTCGTGAAACTATAATTACATTTCCATACGTGTATATCAGCGTATTTCAATACCCGTGTGCTCGTGTATTAAGAAGTACACGGATTAATACACGGATGTATTAATTATATTATATCTTAAGTGAATAAACGTTCAAAACCGGGATCTTTGGTCGAAATGTTGCGACTGTTTTCTAGACGACTAGGGTGATGCGATACCGCGCCAGGTAGGGTGGCACAATGGTGGTTGGAAACGAGATTCAGAATCTTGAATACTGGTCGACCGAAGATGCAAATGAATTCGAAGCACACCTCTGTACCGTTGCCTACCGACACGAGTCCAGCTATCGATTTGCGATTGGATCAAACTTGCTTCAATGCCCGCATACAATTGAAACTAAAGACCCACCCGATTCGATTAACCTTTCCGTAGACATTCGAGTTTTCATGTTTGTTACAGTGACTATGTCTTTCGTGCGAAAACATCGTGTGATTCTTCGTTTGTTCCTTTTCAATTTTTTTACATGCTTCCCTTTCACGTGGCATCAACCGTGTGGTGATCAGCAACGAGTTTGGCCTATGTTTCTTCAACATTACCCAAAACGTCTACTGTAAGCTACATTTATCAAATATTAATTATCCAAATAATCTGTTCACATCTCAATAATTAAAATATCAAATGACCAAGCCGAAACTGCCGTTAGTTCCAAAAACACAGTTATTTACGAAAAAATGCTGGCTAGTAATTACGCAAATGTCCTATATCAAAATTTAAATTCATCTTCAATTAAATAAACAATTTATAATTCAATTTGATCGATATATGAATAGGAATTTGCTGAAACTTCTTCGGGTACATAGCGTCAAAGTAAATTTGAAATGAACATAGAAAGCATAAATATAATAGTTGATATATTCGTTGGATAGAGTATGAAACGCCCTTTAAAATGAGTGTTCGTTCAAGTCGATAGCATAATTAGTTCCGGAGATATAAGGGTTCGAAGCGTTCGTTTACTTTTCATTGTTTACGTCGCGAGGTCAATGAACTTTCACTACGACCGTGCTCGTAGTAAATAGTAAACACTACGTCACTCACGTGTCAGAGAGACAGAGAGAGAGGTCCGACGCGTGAGACGGAGACAGAGATAGTCGAATTAAAAAAATTACCATTTACATAAATTACGATATCTCAAAAACGGAAAGTCGGATCGACATAAACCAAAAGACCATTTCAAAGGGGAGGCTTTGCCGCTTCTAATGATGGCTTAGATATGGATAAAACGCTAGTAGTTTAGGAACTACACGCGTCTAAGGTTTTAGTATTTTTAATCCACGTTAATAGACTTTTGTAAGACGAGGAGTGACATTTAAAAAATTGCCCCTTCATTTAAATTACGATATCTCGAAAATGTATTATACAATAAATATTATATAAAGCTTATAAGTTGTATAATTTCAAAAATGGAATATGCTCTATGATTTGCTTGAGAAACTTATTTGAAAGCCGACGACGAACATTTTGATCGTGTTTCTTGAGTTATTACAAATTTTTTCATCATTGTAGGTATTGGAAATGAGTAAGTTCGCGGGCAATTGGTTCTTTCACGGAATTAAATTGTCCACGGGAGATCTGCAAACGATTCGGTATGCTGCTCCATAATGCATGCGACACATTAACCGAAATTGCAGCGGCCGTTTCTGCAATTATGTGAGACAGGCACAAGTTAAAAGACGACAAACAGCAACTTAATTGGATGAAATTATTTATACAGAACGACAATCAATACGTTACGACCTGCAGGAGGAACTTTACTTTCAGGTCAATGCGTATATCACTCCGTTTCAGTTTCGTCCCAATTAGAATTGTTTGACACAAAACGTACATGATGCGGGACTTTATCAAGTAGTTCATGGATTTCGTCCGTTTGGTTGAAATTACATGTATTGGAGAATGGTACCATTGCCATTGGAAGAATTTTCATTTCCAATTCTTCAGCTTTTTGTTTAGTATCGCTTCCGAGTTGAAGTTCGCATTTGTTTACCTCTCATTTTAGATTATATATAGTAAACCTTTGTTAAAGTATGTCAATATTACACAAGGTGCATCTGAAAAATACCGATTGTTGAAATCCTTAAAAGCTCAGCAGACTTTAGAGGCAGACAAAGGCAAATTTATTGGTCTAGCTGTTTCCTTTTTCATATTTGTCTGAACTAAATATTTCCTCTCAGCAAAACATACGTAAACTCCGTTTGATAAGAGCGTGGATGCGATAAATTAGAAAAAAATAATTTTCTTAGAATGATTTGAAATTTTTAAATTTCGCCGAAAAATTTCTGCACCTACTCGAATTTTTTCTCGAAAATGAGTAGGATTTCGAGGGTATATGTACTGACCGAAAATGATTGTAATTAATCCGCCTAGCTAAAAATAATTTTTTTCAAAACGATTTGAAATTTGTTTTTTCGCCGAAAAATTTAGGCGCCTATCCCTTGTCGATTTTTCTTAAAAATTCGTTCTTGATTTTTAATAAATCTGTTTGAGCCCGTACAGAAATTGTTCCTAATACTTTTTTGTAGGTGCTCACGAGCTCTACTTCAGCACTAAATTTCAATTAAATCCAATCACTACTGTAGAAGTTATGGCCGTTTGAAAATTGGACCACTTTTATGGGGGTTTTCTCACTTTATGGGGTCAAGGAGCAACTTTTCCAAAATTTTTAGAATTTCTACATATTCTTCACTAAAATACGCGTTGATTGCTTTTTGAAACATTAAAATCCTTCAATCCGTTCAGAAGTTATGATGTTTTAAAGATACGCATGAAATTTCAGTGAAACATATCAATGGGTGGTCAGCCATTATAGTTTCGGTAAAGAATTTTTTTCTCGAAAGTGCGTAGGAATTATGTGGTATATCTATTGACCAAAAATGATTGTACTTTACCCCCACGACTAAAAATAATTTTTCCAGAACGATTTGACGAAATTTTTTTTCGCCGAAAAATTACAACATACTCGAATTTTTTTCTCGAAAATGGTTAGGATTTTGGGGGGTATGTCTATTCACCAAAAATTATTGTAATTGATCCCTGGAACAGAAAATAATTTTTTTAGAACGATTTGAATTTTTTTAATTTTGTCTTTGTTCTTGTAGATTTTTCTTAAAAATTCGTTTTTGATTTTTAGTAATTTTGTTTGACGCCTTATAGAAAAGTTGTCTAACACTTTTTTGTAGGTACCCATTAGCTCTACTTCAGAAAAAAGCTGTTTGAAAATTGGACCATTTTTATGGGGTTTTTTTCATGTTACGGGGTGAAGAAGCAACATTTCGAATATTTTTGGAATTTCTACATACTCTTCACCAAAATACACGTAGTTTGCTTTTTGAAACGTTAAAATCGTCCAATCCATTCAGGAGTTATGACGTTTTAAAGATTCGCATGAAATTTTGGGCTAACAATTTCTGGCTAGAAATTATATTTTCGGTAATGAATTTTTTTCTCGAAACTGGTTAGGATTTTGAGGATATGTCTATTCACCAAAAATGATTGTAATTGACCCCTGCAACCGAAAATAATTTTTATAGAATGATTTGAAATTTTTTTTTCGCCGAAAAATTTAGGCACCTATCCCCTGTCGATTTTTCTTAAAGTCGTTTTTGATTTTTAATAAATTTGTTTAGCACTCTACGGAAATATTGTTTAATACTTTTTTGTAGGTATCCATGAGCTCTACTTCATAAATAAATTTCAATGGAATACACTCGCTATCGTAGGAGTTATAGTCGTTTGAAACTTAAAATTGAAACAACATAAGCACTTCAAAGGGGTTTTCATTTTTCATCATTCTTTAGCGAGGATAAACAAAATTAATGGACGTGTCAACATTTATTTGTCCAAAGTAAGAAATTATTCTTAACATTTGACAACATTTCTAGAGTTATTGAAGTTCAAGCTATTGCCAAATGTTAGAAATGACGGTAAATTGCTTAATGGTTTTGACCTAATTTTGTACATTTTTCTATGATTGTTTCACAAAAGGCTCTACTTCAATATTGAATAGAACTATTGATAGGGGTGGGGGTTAAAAAAGTAATGCGCTTTTGCATTTTTTTTACAAAACAAGGCTTGAAATTTTAAGGAACTACAGTATCCATGAAGCGATCCCGATGATTTTTGAGTATGTTATAGAGAAGGAGATTGTGAATGACTTTTATCTGAACAATAATTGTTGCTCGGTCTCAGTTTTCGAGATATTTGCAAAAATTGTTGGTACTACCGCATTCACTTCACCTGTACGTGTGTCGTAGACGTGTTGCGTCTGTAAGGGGTGACCGACAGACGAGCGTATATAACGGGTGAGTAAAAAGATTTAATTTAACCAATTTCATTAGTATACTAACCCAGACCTAACTCATATATGTATAGTTGTTCTGGGCCGCAAGCTGCCATTTCCTCGGCGACGAAATAAAAATGTGGTTAACCTATTCACCAAAACTATTTGTTACATTATTGATTAAATTAACTGATTAATTTTAGTGATTAGATCAGGTTTGGCTATATTTTATATCGACACTATGCGTATATGAGTTAGGTCTGGATTAGTATATTATTGAAATTGGCTAAATTAAATTTTTTTATCCACCCGTTATGCTGTCGGTCACCTCTTGCAGACGCAACGCGCCTACGCCATACGTAGAGACGGAGTGAATGCGATAGTACCAACAATTTTTGCGAACATCTCGAAAACTGTGACCGAGCAACAATTATTGTTCAGATAAAAGTTGTTCACAATCTTATTCTCTATAACATACTAAAAAATTATTGGGGTCGCTCCACAGATACTGTAGTTTCTTAAAGTTTCAAGCCTTTTTTGTTAAAAAAATGCTAATGCGTGTTAATTTTTCAATCTCTCCTCATTCTTTTCAATATTGATGTAGAGTCTTTTGTGAAAAAATTATAAAAGGATGTACAGATTCGGAGCAAAGTCGCTAAAGTAAACATTTACCTTAGTTCGTCGTCAAAAATTGGCCAGTTGAAAAATATAAGTAGACCGTGATGAGTAGACGTTTCCCTTTTTTCCGAGTAGTAAAAATTTGAAAGAATCTACTAATATTTATGTATGTGACGATCAAATTTCTGTCTGAGAAGATGAAAAATCGTAGGGATTAAAAGAAAAAAATATAAAGGAACAGATCTAAAAGCTTCGTCGATCGCCAACAACTTAAAGTTGAAGTTGGAATTTCCAACAGCGTGAAACGTAGAGGTGTAGTTTTTAGGGCAATGCATTCAAATCTCGATCAATTGCATGGCGGGATCGTTTCAGCTGAACAGCCGACGGATACGCTGTGATAGAACAAGTTGGAAAGAAGTTCACGGAGAATCACGAATGATACCTGAAGGCGTACGCCATGCGATCGATACACTCTATCGTCGTTCGTGAAAAATGTAACGAATCCTGGGTCATAAGTATCGCAACATCGTCGTCGAGGTACTTCGCTCGGTGCTCCTTTTTCTTTGCTTCGATTCAACAAGACACAGTGAACCCGATCTCCTCGATTAATCCCTTTCAGAATTCCTTTTTTCCGCCCCAAAGCAAGTGGAGCATGTCGAGGGTTCCTAATTTATGAAAAGAAATTGCATGTCTGTATCGCTACGGGTTTCACGAAAACATTCACATAGGTTCCAGTAACAAGTAAAAATTTTCGATCGTAAATTATTCACCATTCACGTTTCATTCTTACATTTATAAATCAGAATCCATTAATAGGTTTTTTAAAACGATATTCAAGTAAATAAACCGAGCCACACGCTAAAGCTAATTTACGAATAAATCTAAAAGTTGTGAATCATTATTTATACAAAATGAAATCGTAACACTTTTAGACAATTTCGACTTAAAATAAAACTTATTAAATAATTAAAAAAATCAGATATGAAATTCTTATTTTGATTAGTTTTCAATTTTTTAATTGGTGTATTTGGAAATTGATTAATTTCTTTAATAATTGGAACTCCATAGTAGTTTATAACAAAAGGAGTGATTTTCACGTGACCGTAAGAGTGGCCAATTGGCAGCTGCATGTTTGAAAATGATCGTATCATTGAACTTCGATCTTAATAAAACGACAGTTTCTGCAAAAGTGTGGCATATGGTGCAATCTTATTGAAACCACCTCTCGAAGAAATCAAATCCACGCGATTCGAGCCAAAGAAAAGATGAAAGCATTAAGCAGTAAAGCTCACTAGCAACAGTTACAGTCACACCTTCTTCCTTTAAAAAAAATACGGATCAATAGCCAAAACAAAAAACCACACTACACAGTAACGTTTTGTGGATACAAGGGTGCTTCGATTCTTGAGTTAACTGAATCTTGTAAAGATGAAGACCTAAGTCTTTGTGCAGAATTCGCCACACAGAAGTCCGAGGAGTGCTTAGTTCTTGAGAACATTGTGGGATCGATAAGTTTAGATTCTCAGCAACACTTTCCCTTGCAGTAATATACTCTTTGCACCTTGCACAACGTTGGCGTGTCAAAATATGTTAATCAACAACTGAAACAATGGCTTCGAACCAAGCTAACGCACGGTGGGTCGGAAACGGCCCTCCATTCGACGACAACAAGAAAATTAGTCAAACTCTAAATCGTTTCGTAAAGACTAATACTACTGAAACAGTTTTTACGAATTAGGGCTAATCTTTCTCCGGTGCAGAATTTTACAAATATCTCGAAAACTAAATCAATTGTGAACCGCTGATGTGTTTATAGAAACAGCAGATAAGCGACAGTTGCCCGGCTTCACATACTGTGATGCATGTTCTACCACGAGCGTGCATGTATAGTCACAATTGTAAATATTTTGTAAATATTTTGGAAACTACATATGTTTGAGAAAAAATTATTCAGAATGTTAAGTGTATTGCTGTCTAGACTGTCATTTTTTCGGTCTTTTTTGTGATTTTTTTCTTAATGATAGATCTTACAGATGTGTTTATTTATCTTATAAGTATGTACAGTACTTTTTTCATAAAAAAATATTAAAAATTGTGGGAATTATAACTTCTCGTTAAATTTAAACTAACAAATTTAGTAATTATTGGAAGGTACTATATTTCAATAATCACAATAAAACGATATAAGAAGCTGCTTCTGGCCTACCATTTCTGTTTGTGGGATCCATAAATCGTAAGGCAAGGGGTTGAACCGAATTTAAATAAAACACGCATGTGCCTCAAGCAGATTTAATATCGATTTATTGAGAAACGGTGCCTTAAACGAAATATGTATTCTTTTTTCTACGTTTATGAATTATTTTTCCCCGTAGAATGACCTACTTTAAAGTTGCGCCAGTCATTTTGGGGACGTTCCATACATGGATTCGAAAACTGCATTTATCATACCTTTGGCCAGAAAGTTTGAAGGCATAAAGTCCACGTGCGAATTTTTTTTCTCGTCTAAACACAACATTATAAACAATCCTGAGACTTTTATTAATTTCAGAATCACAATAGTTTTATCGATAATGCGACAGATTTTTATTAAATTTTATTTAAATAAAAATTTATGTATTATAGTTTTAAAGAAAATAATGCACTTATCTTTACAATAAATTATAAAGTACTTACATCGAAAGTATGAAAAGAATAATGAGTAAGGAGTGCGAGGGTTAACCTAATGCAAAAATTTCTATTTCAATCGAAACGTACATGGCATTAAATGACAAATTAAAGAATGAAGAGCGAATATATTTCTGGTTGATTTTCAACGACAAAACCACTCCATGATCGACGTACCAATTCGAAAGTATGTCGAGTGCTATTGCCGTTTGCTAGCTAATTTAAAGTTTCACGTGTGAGAAACGTTTTGCGCGATTCAATCGAACAGATTCTACTCCGCATCTCCGCTTTAATAACGACGAAACTGTGTTATTCGACTTCACGACACGTAATGTATCGACCACGCGCGTTAATTTGGTTTCTACTATCTAGATTTACTCTGCATATGTATGCTAGATTAATTTTAAACCTTTCGAAATATTTGATAAACTCGGTAAAATGTTGATTGGATTTTCGATGAACAAAAGGAGGGAATTTAATTTTTTCGATACATATTATAGAATAGCAAAGAACAATATGGTTCTATTAATTTTTTTGTTTCTATATAAAACACCACTGGTATTGGAAAAAGTACGTGTTTTCTCACGCAGAGAGAATTATCGAGCAATATTCGAGAAGAAAATAGTGTAAAAATAGATGCCTCACGAATATTCATTTTATTTATTTTAATCTGAGAATTATTCATTTATTTTTCATTACTTGTTACTGTGTTTGTTCATACAGTACACGTACATCTTTTGGACCGAGGCTTTTATAAGTGTAGAAAATATGTACTGTAGAATAGTGATAACAACATCATACTCTCACAGAAACCACATCTTTCTCATTTTGTTGGTGTTTATTTATATTTGTTACGCTTGAAGAGGACCGTGCAACTTTGTGACCAAAACCGTAGTTGATTTAATGAACAATTAATTGCGTACTAATTTGCTTATAAATTAAAACACCACTGTACCAAAAGAGATGCTTTTTTTAATACCTGTAGGATTTAAGTAGTTCCGAAAGAGATCGATATCGTTGGTACAGTTAAGTGTCTTCTATGTTTTGCCTTGTTAAAGAGTATTACGTATTCACTTAATACGTTCATTCGTATCTTTCTCGTTTATGCCATCTGGAATTAGAAATTCACGGTACACTACACACTGGATAAGATTTTCTGGAGATTGCAATCTTCGATTTAAAGTAGAACGTTCGCCTTGTTGACTTTTTATCTTTGTACTTTCTCTCCTTTAATTAGTAATAGAATAAACATTCGTTCCAGTAGATATACATTACTTAATTCTTAATGCATTATTAGAAGGTTCTTTTGCTTTCATTTAGACTTCGTGCTTTGATGAAATTTTAATCAGTTCGTGAAATTGTTCTCTAACTTCAGGTGAAATAATAGTCTGTAACTGATGACCTGACCTAAAACACTGATAAAACCTATTACACGGTCAAACTGAATTTCCAAAGAACGGCACATATTTTTTTCATTATAAAGTCTCGCTTTTCAAACTTATAATGCGCCTTTATACAAAGCAGACACAGTTACAAGGCTTATAGCGTTTCTATAACGTTCCACTTTGACCCACTGCCTACAACATGATATGATTAATTGATGTCGGATGAAATTCTTTATTTTGAACGTTTACCTCACAAGTGTACATCACGTTAAGTAAAGAATGATTCTAAAAATTTTACATCAAAGACTTTGAAATTTCTGTGTACCACTATGAATGAGGGACTTTTATATGCAAAACAATTCCGACATGATTCATATAGGCAAATGCAATCGCGATAATGCCATCGTGTACATCCAGTAAATACGTTGTATATTCATCGTGTTAACTATATAAAGTATGTAAAACAATTTCAAGTAGGTTTCGACTCATTATCGCGAGTCACTGAAAAATAATACAAAATGCAAATAAAGCAAGATATGTATAATTTCTGTAGGTAAAAGTGATTGAAAAAGAATTGTATGTCTTGAGGTGGTTAAAAACAATTATTTTTGTTGGGAAGTGATTGAAATTGTTCACAGTCCTCAATGTGTACATACGTTAATCAATCAACGATTAGGTATTAAAAGTACTAGTATTTATTTTTAAAAAAGTAAGAGGTTGAAATGGTATTATGCTTGTTGCATAAAAGTCCTAGGTTCTTTATGGTCAACTAATATTTGCTTTCAGAAACTTTTATACTGAGTTTTAAACCTATACTCCTTTTGTTTTTTTTAATAACTACAATCTAAATATTGGATCTGGTTCCTTTTTTCGCCAAAGCAGCACAATAGATTCTCTAAACAAAATTTAAAGAGAGAGACCAAATTTTATTGTAATTACACACAATCAAATATAAATTTGTGACATCAGTATCGTAAAAATTATCAAACGTAAGGTTTCTTGATTTCAGTTGACTATAAAATCTCATTTTCTTCAACCTACTTTCATGCAAGATCTAATACGTCTCTATATTTTATAATTTTTAGTAGAAACGAGCCCTTGTAAGCTGGCTGAAAATTGGCCATTGCAATCAATGTTTTATTTGATTAATATTTAATATTTTCACTTTTAATTTTCATAATAGAATAATTTATATTTCATAATAAAATATTTTCCCTGTGTTATTTACGTTAAAAACACAATATTTATTACTTGGAGCTAATTCCTATTTATACCAAGCGAAGAATTACTTTTTTGTTAATATGTAGAACAAAAAATGGGGTTGCTTTCTTATTTTAGCAATTCCTCAATTCTCACGAAGCCATTCGCAATCTTGTACTATTCATTCGTTCTTTTTTCCCTCCTCGAGACGTAGAAGGAAAGGCAGTTGGCATTGAAGCGAGTTGAAAGCGAGCACCTCGAAAATCGTTCGCACGCAACCCCGTTCGTGCACGAACATTTGACGAAAACCTGACTGGGATTTTCTATAGTCAAAGTTAGGACAAGCTAGCTTTTGGCGTAACTAAGGGAACACTTATTAATCGAACTTCTTGTTATACATTATAGTCGGCAGTCACACTTTTCGAGGAGATGCGCTTTCCTAACAAAGACACAAAAATCGCTGACGCGTGTCTCGATGAATAGAGCGTTCCCCTTTGCCGCACAACTTGCGACCCAACATGGGATTCAATCAAGCAAAATAACCTGTTTGTCGAATATCCTTGCGACAAAGGGCAGCTTTTCTTGTAACTAAATAACTGATATTACAAACTTCTTCGTTGCTACAAGGGTTAATTCATAACTGGGGTTTCCAATCCTATGAAATGTGTCCAGGATGAGAGGAACTAATGAAAATTTCAAAATAAATTTATTGTACTTTAAACGTACATCTTTATTTTTCTGCATAATTATCATTTAGTAGCCTCAATCTTAAATAAACTGTATTTTAAAAATGAGTGACGAGAAGACGTACTACCGAACAGTTATTGTTTTTTTTATTTTCGCAAAGGAAAAACCCGCGATACAAGCAACAAAAAATATTTTCTATAATTTATATCAAAGATGACTTAAATCTTAACTCCAAACGTTTATTGCAAACAATAACATATCTTTACTGACCGACTCCTTATTAAATTTGGACTTATATTTTATAGCCTTAAGGCTTGTATTTTTATCCGCTTGTATACGCAGGGTGTTCGGCTACCCCTGGGAAAAATTTTTATGGGAGATTCTAGATACCAAAATAAATCGAAAATCAAGAATACCAATTTGTTGATTGAAGCTTCGTTAAAAAGTTATTAATACGCAGCTATTCGCAGGTTGCCGTTCTTGATTTTCGTCTTGTTTTGGTCTCTAGAATTTCCCATTAAAATTTTTCCTAGGGATGGCTAAACAACCTGTATGTATATTTGTCTATAATACTTGAGGCGACATTTCATACGTGACAACCTAGTATTATAGTTTTAAAAGGGTTCGGTACTATTGAAATCAGAGTATTTTTTTATAGGAGAAATTTTTTCACCGTGACCCTATTTCTTGCTTGTTCTAGAAGGTGGTCTTTACACCACCTCGCGGGTGTACGTTTTCATGCATCGACATTATAAATGTACGATGTACTACTTTACTGAATTTCTTTATGACAGACTTTTGTTTAGTGACTAGTCCTCGTGACTGTATTCCTTTATACGTCTCATGAAAATGCAACGTACTACCTTTTTCAATGTTTCATTTCGAACAACTTTTATTGCCATCTAACAAGTGCGTTTTTATTATTTACGGTTCTCATTCAACGGATCCTTTACAATCGATGCACTTGTACATAAATAAAAGCTTGTTTGGCGTATTGTCGTCTAGAGTCTCTATCCGCGTTTTAATTACGTACATTAAAGTGAACTGTATAATTAGAAAATTATTCAAAGGAAAATTACAATTTTCGAAAAGGTGGTTCAAAGAAAAGTTAATAGAACGATTAGCATATAAGGGTATTGGAAGAATGTGTTCGAGAAACGAGTGCTTCATGAAGTATTTTGATTGTAAAACATAAAGAAATGATTAAACAAATTTTCTGTGCTACAATGGAACGGTTCAACTTGAAGTTGACGACAGTCTACTTGAATAAAGCATATGCATTATTAAAAATTCGTGTGCCTTGTTAAGAAAGAAGAATTAATCTGTATAAATTAATCATTGTGCTCGGGAATCTCGTCTCAAGTATTCTTGAGATTTTTCCATTACCGTTTCACGAGAGAACAATTACCAGACACAGTTTCAAGTTGCCGATTCCCGAATAAAATGTTTCGCAATCTTGAAAAATTTAGAAAATCTTATACGTATATCATAGGTATTATCCAAGTCTATAGTAAACGAAAAACCAATTAAGTATGACTGGTGAGCTTTGAGTAAAAAAATTAATATTTATGATATAAGAAACAACGTAACTTCAAATTTATAAATGATGAAAAATGCATTACTTTTGCATAAAATCAATGTCAACACATTTCTTGAATATTTACACCGAAACAACAATTTGATAATTAATTTGTGTTTTAATATTATTTGGAGAAAAACAGTTCAACTTTGATACAATTTATTTAACGAAAATCGTATTTGGTTCCTCATTTAACGTGCCCCTTCATTCTTAATTTCTAGTTTTAGAATGTTGTTGATATAGAAGAATTAATAGGTTATTTCTTAGTATTTAAATTAGAAAATGACTGACTCTTCTAATCTCTTTGTAATGTTGATGAAATCAGAATATTATATTCTGTCAATATTAATATAATTAAATATAAAATGAAGAAATTCATTCGTAATTTGTATTTAAAGAAGAATTATATTATTTTGCAAATCCTCGAGAATTTTTTAACAGGATTCATGAACCTGAAACAAGAAGTAAGAAATTCGAGAATTTTCGAGTCTTAAATATCAAAATATCCCGGTAAAACAATCGCTGGTCCAAATATCCATAAATAACATTGATGTTTAGGTGTTCGTATTTAAATAGGCCATCCTATATATTCATGAACAACGATGCTAGAATTAATTAGAAACTCGATCAGTTAAGTGCAGTGACAGGTCACATGTTAAATGAATTATTAGGTGTATATGTAACGTGTCAGTCTTGATAATAAGCTGTTGAAGATAATTAGAGAATTATCTGCTCAAATGACTGCACCGCTCAATGAGATATCTAATACTGTAAAAGCTTCTGCATGCTTCACAAAGTAGTCCTAGGAACTGGAACGTGGTATAGTTCTTTCGTTAAAAGTTATCTTCAATGTCATTCTACATTTCTTTCGAGTTACATAATTGCAACGTGTTCTTTATACATGTAAATTGTTCTTAAACAACATGTGCTTTGCACATTTTTCAAACGTTGTAATTGCTATGCTCTGTATCGATAGAATTTTTTATTCGCTACTTCTTAAACTTTGTTTGCTTACAAACTTTTTTTCAATGACTTAGTTATTATATTATAAAATTCATACACCGTATACAGCGCAACGATAATTTTAAAAACGAAGAAAGTGTAATAATAATCTAGTTTGTATCTTTTTGATTCGCGACAGTGATAAAAAACATAAAAAAATCTTATAATTCAATTTGAAAGTGTTACCATCTTTATAATTATCAACTTTGCCCTTTTATTTTAGTACCTGCTATAACCAAACTCGTCCTAATTAATAATCTTTTTTCATTTTTCATTTCAAATATATAAAATTGTTGAAACTATGGAGATCATAAGGCAACTTCTTTTTTACTATGTTGTAGAACAGCCCAACTAACACTATTTTTGCCGCAGTTTTATGCATATCTATTTTGACCAAAAGAAAATAATTGTTAATGTGAATTACGTTACTTTTAATATCGTGTTATCGACGAAAAATGATTAAACATAGAAAATAGTTTTAGTTGAAAAATTTAAAAAAGTGACTTTTGATTTCTTTGTCTAGTTACTTAATTTATTCTTTTACTCTTAATGAAAAAAATGGATGATAATGTTTGATAAAATTTGATATCGATCTTAGCTTGAAATGCTTTCTCTTATGGAATAGAACTAGCAGTCACGAAATAAAGAGTAAAACATTTTTTAGAATACTTGCGTGCGTCGAGAAATAGAAAAGGAAAGTCAATTTTGCATTGATTGCCGCATAATTGATAAAATAATCCATACGATATCTGCAGTGCCCGTTTAAATCTTTACTCGACGATAATGGTCAGTATTAATATTTTTTGTTTCTTTATTGAATTACAATATAATACATTGCATTTAATAGTAATATATTTAGAATATACTTTCGTAACAATATTTCCAGTAATAACGGAAACAACAGATTTTTCGTTTGTAATAAAAGTAATATTTTTCTTTAAAAAAAGACATAGAGTTCTTTCTATTAATATTTTATTTCGAAATCGAGATGTTAATATTTGATATAATATTCAATAATCTTTCGAACTCTCATTACCAGTAATAAACAAAATAATAAACGTGATACATTTATGATAAATAGAAACTCAAACTCAATGAGTGCTTTTAAATTTCTAAGAAGAATTTCTTATTATACAGGATGTGCCAGAGAATCGAAAATCAAAGAGAACATTTTTTTATTTCTGGCTTTGTCCATAATTGAATTTGAAAATTTGTCGCTGCTTTCGCTTATACTAAAGTCCAATTCGTACCCTACTCAACAGAGTCTATTACGCTCAAAGTTGAGCAAATTTTATACTCAAATAACGAATAAAAATGTTTGATTCGCTCGTGAACTAGCAGTTACCCAGAACTTTCCTTATATGAATATTGGTTTAAAACAAAGTCGTTGATCGATTGCAGTTTATAAATGAATTCATGAACGAAACGTACGTAGAAGTTGGTTTACGAATCAATCTAAAATTAGTATTCGCTATACGCAAATAAAATTTGACCAACTCTGACTACTTCTGATTTTTAAAATCGATTTTCTGACAAACGAATTCTCAAATGTCGACATTTTATTCATTATTTTCAATTTCTATTTCCATGTAGAATCACCTTCTTCTCGATTGTACCATCAATACTGTGACACATCAAATACACTTTCAGTTCCAGTTGGTTTGAACCTTCATAAAATTCCCTTTGTTCCCTTTCCAGTCAATCCGATATTGCTTTTCAATATTCAGATCCCTGATAGTTTCATTATTCAAGCAAATATAATGCAGTGATGGATTCATTAATTGGATGTATGGCTGTGCTCTCGGAATTCTTGACGAGTATTTCAGAGAATATACACAAACACACGAACGTATTCGAAAATGGACGCTTATCGTACAGTATAGTGGATGTTTTAAAACTGTTGTATGTATTGTGTATAGAAAATATGAAAAGATAAAATGTATAAATTTCATTGAAACCAAATAACACGTATTCAACTTTGGAAGACTATTAAATCTAACAAATCATAAGACACAAAGATATTCGAATTATACATTTAATATTAATTTTACTATTCAATGGATCAGTACAAAGTTGATCCACCTTTTGCTCTTATTAGTTCTAAGACGGTTTTCCATAGAGAATTTTAATTTTTATGCGTTATTTATATCTATAGACATCTAGATTTTCATTAGATTTTTGAAATATGGATCTTTTTAATTTAGAATCTATAAAGATCTTTCTAATTTTGTTACGTGTTATTTTATTTCGATAAACTTTATACATTCTATCGTTACACTGTACGATCTTACGTTCATATTAAATTATAAATGAGTCATCATTCGAATACTTTCGCGTGCCTGTGTAAATGCTCGGATATTTTTTCAATTTTCTATAATGCATTTAATAGTCTGGTCAAAGGATAACGAGCCGCGTTAAACGTAAACGAAAACAGTCTGTCGCGTTCTTCGTTAGAGAACCCGGTTCGTCGGCAACGTTTCCTCGCGAATTGCGCGTAATTATTTAATATTTACGAAACCCCGTTTACCCAGCAACAGTCTGCATATCGCAATTACCAACAAGTAATTTTAGCTCCTGTTCGTGTTGCGAACAGCACCTGATTTTCTGCCTTGAGGAGAACCGCCGCGCCGCTGCAGAACGTTAGTCGATATTTCAACCAGCGGTACATGATCATGTTCGTCTCATGACGTGTCTATTATGCTGTAACGACGTCTTTCACTGCAAAGGTACGATACATCACGTTCCGTTCGTAATTATTATTTCAACCGCAGTGCGACTCGAGTAGCGAATTACTTCGATCGACTTGTCGATCTTCCTCGATGAAATTTCAATCCAATATCGTAATGCATAATCGTAGACTAAATTGGAATAAAAAGACTGTCGTTTTAAGGAAACAGTGTGGTAATTTTACATTTAACGATCGATACTATTTCCCCTTTTCTAAACGTACGCTGCTAGTCATAAAGCACACTTGGTCGAAACGTTATCAATGTCTGGGCTATTCTAACTTTGTGAAAAGAAATCGTGCAACAATTTTCCTGGGATAACTTTAAAGGTTGAATCTTCCATTTACCTCGCACCCTTTCTCATTTTCTCGAAAATGTTTTCACGCTAGAACGCGAAAACGAGCGTACAAATATTATACGCGAAAGAATATTTCAAACAAACGTCTGCCAAAATTTGGAAAAGCTACGCGACTAAACCTACCATTTTACAGATTAAAACCACACTTTCGCAAAGATCTCCTGGAAAAATAGATGTACAATTTTTCCGTCATTTTGTTTTACTTCCAATAAAGAGTGTGTCTTCGATATTGGAATATCCAATATAAACCATAAATATTACAACTTATAAATTAAGACAGAATATTTTTGTCTTTATATTCTGGTTTTGATTAAAATCAATTTCTAGATCGTGTGTTTCTTATAACATAAAGTATTCAACAAAGTAAAATTTGAGATTCAGAATTTTGCGACGTTCTTCACTATTATTCCTATAAATTCGATTGTAAAATTCGAAAAAGCATTAAGCGTATGACTGCAGAAAATATTTAAATGAACCTTAAATATTTACGTTTTATGCAAGTATTAAAATATTTAATATACAAACATCACGAAGTCGAAATCATTGGACAAAGATTGGCTATTCGAATAATAAAAGGCAAACAAAATCAACGATTTATTTACATTTATTCGATCGAATAGTTACATTTTTTATTATACGTTAGAAAACATTTCTAATTTTAATATGCTATCAAAGAACAAACATTTATCCAATGCGTGAATTGCCATTAAGTCATAATCTTGAATATTTCCATTGTTTAAAAATGAAAGATATTACAGAAAGGTTAGAATGATATTAATGAAAAAATACTAGGGAAGCAATTATCGATAGGGATTCCACCATTAATTTAAACGATCGTTTTCAAACAAGACTGATACATTCATAAAACGAAAATTTTTAATTGTTCGCTAACATTTTTGCAAAATTCATAACATAGGATATAAGTTACGTTTCCTTAATTTTACAATGTAATGAATGAATAAACGTTAATTTCACTTTATAATGTATATCATTTCGCTATGCTAATTCGTTTTTATTAATTCATATTCATTAAGCGTCCGGTGACTTATGAACGGATGTGTATATTAAATCCTATTGCTCTGTTTATTAATATTTTGTTAACCTTTCATTGTGAGCGTTTACAGTCATCGTGCATACGTTGACTTGTGCATGTAACTGTACGTAGCATCAATTTTTAAATAATCTAAACAAAATGTTATGAGCTGCTTTCTTAGAAACTAACAAAGATACCGGTTCCATTTCCTTTTTAAATTAAATGGTCCCTTGGAATTAATATTTTCACGTGCAACAAATGTTTTTAATGAAAGAAGATATTATTCTTTTGTTATTTGGGTAACTCTTATCAAACTAAATAGTATTTACTCGAACCATTTTTTTCTTGTTTCTATTGTAAAAAAAAATAAAAATACCAGTCACATGTCTAGAAGCTCATATTTCTAAACAGAATCGAAATAGTTTAGAATAGGTTTTAATTTATTCTAATTCTTTGCGTTTCCCCTCCGCATTCTACACCTCATTCGGAAAGTGTATCGAAGATCATTCATATATTCTTTAATCTCATAATCGCGCTTTTATTACACACGTCGTAGTGTCTCGTAACCTTATAATTGTGGTAGAAGTAAAATCGTACAATAAGCGAGTAAGCGATAAGCGAGTAGCGTGCGAGCAGAGTCCAATATGGCGGCGCTACGCGTACATGTGTTTTTCGTTCGTTGCTTGATTACTTATTTAATTACTTGTTTAATAAATATTGTTTAATAGTGTTCCGTTTAGATCTGTGCATTCATCATTAACCCGTTCCAGACTCGTCCCTCGCTGAAGATCTGACAATAATAACTACATATGTACATATATGTCTTTTTGACGAAGCTAGACTTCAATTTACTCTAATTCTTTGCGTTTCCCCTTTGCGTTCTAAGCCTTCTTCAGAAAGAGTGTTCAAGACCGTCCGTAAATATTTATTTCGTAAATACACTCTCGTTACAAACATTCCTCGCGAGAACGTTTTAGCAAACACACTCTAGCCGACGGTTCTGTGCGCTAAAAAACCTAATTCGTCGCCTCTTGACATGTTTTCAGCCCGTTTATGTTTACATACACTTTTTGGTATCATCTATTTTTGGTATTTACCGCTGAAATTAATTTTCCTACCAGATTCATTCAGCATTGCTCGAAAGACGAATGTGTTAATTTTTTTTTATCGTTAGACAAATTTAATACGCATGGCTCTGTATTTTTATGGGATTAAAATTACTGATAAATTGCTCGTCTTTGTATTTTTAAGAGATGAGGGGCGTATCTTTTCCAGTAGATCTGTGGTTTTTTGTATAAACTTCTCGAAAGATTTCATCGGGCCAAATGTCGAGCAGACCGAAACGAGAGTTCAGTATATTGACGATTATTTCCTGTATAATGGGCTATAAAAGGCTATTAGTATTCCTATACGACGACACCTCGTAATCCTCAGTCCTCAGCGAATATCACCCGCAAATTGAGACTTATCGTTGACTTCATCCCCTTAAATCGCGAACGTAGTTTTGAAGGACTTTCCCATATAATTATTCATCAATAGCGTCCAAGGAAACGTTTTCTTCTTTTTCGTTTCCGGGCGTGCAATAAATTCATAAGGATTATCCGTATGGAACTCGTCTCTCCTAGCGTCGTTTTACTTTTTTCCGATAGTACGATCGTTCCTCGTGTCCGTGAAACATATAACGCTTTATGAGGTCAGAATAATCATACTTTATATTTCTTAGCTTTATATTAAAGTGTGATGGTAGAAGGAAAGATGGACGGTCGATCTTCAGGGGCTTGAACGTATATTCTTGTTCCTGGGATAATTCCGTAAGATCTCGGTATGAATCTGAATATATATCACACTGTTAATAACTTGAAATTGACAAAAGCTGTTAGCAGGAAAAAGTTCTTTTTTTCAACAGTTTTTCATTTCAGACCCCATTTAGTTGAAACGTTATATCACGGTAATATTGTAGAACGTTTTATAGAATTATCCCCCTCTATTCTGGAAAAGTATTGTGCTCGAAAATCCTATTGTACGTATAGAAAAATACATCCCTGTCGGACGTTATATTAAAACATAAAATATTAAAAATAAACAGAGACACTATTTGAGAAACGCCTAAAAATTCGCAGTATTATTATAAAAATATTGAAAATGAATACAGTTACTATTGTAAGAATTTCTGTTCGTTATTTAACATTTTTCTATATAAAAGAAATATAAAGAGTGTTCGGCCACCCCTGGGAAAAATTTAAATGGGGGATTCTAGAGGCCAAAATAAGACGAAAATCAAGAATACCAATTTGTTAATGGAGGCTTCGTTAAAAAGTTATTAACAAAAAAAATAAAAAATTTCAAATCGTTCTGGTAAAATTATTTTCGGTTGTGGGGGTCAATTACAATCATTTTTGGTGAATACACATACCTCCGAAATCCTATCCATTTTCGAGAAAAAAATTCAGTACGGGCGGAACTTTAAACGTTAACAACTTTTTAACAATGCCTCCATCAACAAATTGGTATTCTTGATTTTCGTCTTATTTTGGCCTCCACAATCTCCCATTAAAATTTTTCCCAGGGGTGGCCGAACACCCTGTATATTAAATAATAAAGTAGTAAGTAGAATTCGTAGTAGCCAACGATTAGGTACCTACTAGATCACGTACATTCGTTTTACTGACACGAGGACTCGTTCGCCGTGACTGCTGCAAATATTATTACCTACAAGCTTTCGCAACGAATCACACAATCAGATAAAAAAAAAATAATGACCAACGCGCGAGTAGCGAATGAAAGAAACAGCAACCAGCAATCGGGCCTTCAGATCTCCAAGCAATTATTTTCCCAGGGAAATCAGATGTCAAATTTATTCTAACTACAGGGGACGAGAATTTCGTGCGACAGAAACAAATCGAAAAGGATCAGATAAAGTGAAACAGGGGCAAGAACGGGACCGTAAGAAGTTATTTTACCCAAGGAAAAGGATAAAGTATCGTTACGTTCGCTGTACTCACTCCAACAGTTGGGGTGGTTTGAAGCTGATGTCCAGTCGATAGGTAGCCTCGCAGCTCAGTTTCACCGTCTTCAATTGACGGAACCTAGCCGATGTTTCCATCTTGCAGTAGACTGGACCGGCAACCGGTTCCCTCCTGAGGGACAAGGTCACGCGAAAATGTCCATCAGCACTCATCTAGCATCATAATCGTACTTTAGGAGACAAAAAGATAAAGAAAGGCGTAAGGAATCTTCGATGAGAACGACGACCGAAAGGAAATCGCGCGGCAAATTGCTCGATCCGCGGAATCGAATGACCACGACTTTGCAAATTTCGCGCACACCCGGAGGAGCGCCGAACGAACGGACATTGGCAACGTGCGCCACGGGCGTCGCGACGCTTACTGAGCCGACGACTCGTAGGTGTAACGCGATTCCGACACGCGACGGCGGCTTTGACAATTTTCTGTTTTACATCGCCGCCCCCTTCTCAATCCCAACCCCCTTGCGACGACGAAGAAACTCTTTTAGCGAACATCGATCGAAAAATAAATCTGTAGCATTCTAAATTTATCATATTAATATAATATTAATATGCATAGTATTTTGCAATAAAATTTTCTTGCAATTCGATATAAATTTTGTTCCATGCTTTGTATACAGTCGTTATAAGTATTAGTCCTTCTTTAATTTTGAGTCGATTGAAACATTACAACCGACCCCAACTGCCGGTGTTGCAATCGTCTCCGACCGTACTTGTGAAATTTAATTATAATTTTTTATTAATGGTACGCTTATAACTGCCATGTAACGATCAGTATTTTTTTTTATAAAACATTAAATTATGACTTCTCATCAGTAAAATATTAATTGTTTGCTTGCCAAACACTTTGGAAATCCAGATGGCCTTGATCCAATTTCGAAAGTGGGTCACCAGCATTTTGGATATGTTCTGAGCACTTTTGGGATTTCAGTTTTAAATGAAAAAACGGTCTCTTATAACTAAGGGAATGATTTGGAGAGGAAGAGAAAGGTAAAAATGATGAGAATACATAAAATTCTTTGAAATTATATCATTTATTGCCATAGATTTACATTATACAAAGCTTTAATACATATACAGGGTGTTCGGCCACCTCTAGCAAAAATTTTAATGAGCGATAGTAGAGGCCAAAATAAGACGAAAATCAAGAATACTAATTTGTTGATGGAAGCTTCGTTAAAAAGTTATTAACAATTAAATTCAAAAATTTCAAATCGTTCTGGAAAAATTATTTTCGGTTGCGGGGGTCAACTACAATCATTTTTGGTGAGTACACATACCTCCGAAATCCTATCTACTTTCGAGAAAAAAAATCGAGTAGGTGCTGAAATTTTTCGGCGAAAAAAAATTTTTCAAATCGTTCTAAAAAAATTATTTTCGATTGCGGGGATCAATTACAATCATTTTTTATCATTACACATACCTCCGAAATTGTACGCACTTTCGAGAAAAAAATTCCTTACTGAAAATCCAATTAGGTGCCTAAATTTTTCAACGGAGAAAAAAAATTGCAAATCGTTGTGGAAAAATTATTTTCGGTTGCGGGGGTCAATTACAATCAGTTTTTGTCATTAGACATACTCACGAAATCCTGCCCACTTTCGAGAAAAAAAATAGAGAAGGTGTGAAATTATTCGAGAAAATTAAAAAATTGCAAATCGTTGTGGAAAAATTATTTTCGGTTGTAGGGTTCAATTACAGTCATTTTTGGTGAATAGACATACCCCCGAAATCTTGCGCATTTTCGAGAAAAAAATTCAGTAAGGGCGGCACTTTAAACGTTAATAACTTTTTAACGAAGCTTCCATCAACAAATTGGTATTCTTGATTTTCGTCTTATTTTGGCCTCTACTATCGCTCATTAAAATTTTTGCTAGAGGTGGCCGAACACCCTGTATAACATGTCAGAAGTTGTCAAGAAGGGTCAGCAGGGGCCAGCAGAGGCATGCAGAGACCAGTAGGAGCAAGCAGTAACAAATAGTAATCATTATACGTTGTCAGAAGTATCAGGGGTGATCAGCAACGATCAGCAGAGGCCAGCAAAGGCCTGTAGAAAAATTGAAAAGTACATGTAGTCATACCTTGTACCTCATACTTTTTACCTTATTACTGCTATAGGTAAAACCACAGACGAGATATATGAATAGACGTTTCACGTAATGTAATTTTTCGGCCGGAGTTTCTGGGGTCCCGGGACCCCATTACCATTTTCGTGTCACTCGCAACGTTATCAACAGATTCAGAAATTAACACAAGAGGAAGTGAGACAGAAAATAAAATTACATAAATTTTATTATTTTTTAACGGAATTAAAGCTGTAGGGTCTATCATTGGACATTAATCGATTAATTTCATTGGAGAAATCAATCGATTAAGAGTATTTAAAAATTTCAAGATTATTAAAATTCCTAAGGATATATTTCATTGATACGTACACCGCAAATTCTTTATTTTTTATTTTAAATTGTAATACATCATTTATTAAAAAAATAACTCGGCAGAAACGTATTTGCGACTCGAAATCAGTTTAATCAGACTGTGCATCGGGGCCCCGGAAACTTCTCATTCCTCACTTTCGCACACTATGCCCAATTGCGTGTACGTGAGCTCGTTGAGTTTCGGAAGAGCCGAGAAGAACAGGCTGATACTCGCTTTCCTTCTCGCTCTTGCATCGCTGACGTCGCTTACATTTCTCGAAAGCAAGCCTGCTGGCATCGCCACCCGTTCGAATCGTCAGTAAACGACAAAAGCCATCGTGACTGACAGACCTTACATTTCTCGACATCGGACCTGGGCGCTTTTTGAAGATTCATTGACTTTCCATACGAAGCGACCATGCGTTATACACATATACATGTTATACATGCTAGGAACTATAAGTTGTATAACTTACGTCGTATATCTACTTTCTAATAACATGGGAAAATTTTAAAATATAAAAAAATGTAAGAATACTGTAGAATTTTTGCAATGGAGAATTATTGAAGGAAAATGAATTGATTATATACATATGTATATATCGGACACATCCCTCGCAAACACGCTGCAAACATTAATGAGAACAAAACTGCAAATCTGTCCTTTTTTAAAACCCCGCAACTGATCTTTGACTCGGAACTCGTCCTCTTCATTTAGCAATTATAATAAACGTAGACTCATTAAAATTCGTAAAAATAACAAAGTTATAACCATTTAGAGGGAAGAGTACCCAACGGTTAATAATCATACCAGAAATTTTAAATGAGTTTTTCTCGAAACCATATTTTCGAAATTGGCTGACATGATATCACAAATTCATATTGATTAATGGATTTGAAATTTATAGAGACATGCCTGTATGTTAGAAATTTTGCCTTTGACGGTTCTGGGGTAAGTCCTGTGCCGTTCCTCACAGTGCTCTTACCGGAAGGTCCCACGCCTTCCCCACTCCGTGGCCAGATCCTTCAGGACAGTCTTCATTTTTTCCAGCAGTACGACGTCAGGTCGTCTGCCTCTTTTAACTACTCTTTCTCTATTCATAAACAATCAATGCCTCGACACGCGCTACCTGGGGACCCAACGCGGTCGTCCGCTATCGCGTCACCCGTTGCCAGGCCTGTTTAGTCTCATTCGCTCTTTAGGCCACATGCATCCCAAAACTCTGTCATAAATGTATCGTAGACTGAGCGTCCTTCAGTGGTCCTTACATTCGACTCTCTTGGAAAATACATTGTCGCTAGCGTTTCTGGAAAACAAAAGCCGATCCCCTATTTCGGGGGAATGTCCACGCGTCGCGTCCAACCATTGTTGCCGTGGCGAAATCGACTTTTTTGCCTTCGCCTTCGATTAAGATTAAGTAAAAGAGTTTCCTTCATTGGAAGAACAAAAATTTTCCAGTCCTTTATTTTCAGTAGGGGCGGTGTCAACTTCCATTCATTTTCATATGATTGATTTTAATGAGTCAGCGTTTTTTTAAATTGCTAAACAAAGAGGACAAATAGGACAGTATTCTCAAATATTTTCAGATTTAAAAATTTAAAATTACAGTGAAATTTATTCGGTTGTTTAGACCCAATAGTATTAATAGTATAAATATATGAACGCACGTTCATAAGCATAGTAAAAAAATGTCTTTTTTTTAATAGTTAAAATATGATCAAGGGGTCCTAAAACGTGTATTTCCGTAAAAAAAATTTCTGTTTCATTATGGTATTTTGCTTATACATTGTATACGCCTACATAGGTCGGAAAGTCAAAAATGCCTGGGCAGTCGAGAATCTCGGCTCGAGATTATGCGAGATCGAATTTCGGCTGTGTTAAGAGCAAGAAGGATAGACTGACATTCGCCGCCTTTCTCGAATCCTCGAAGAGATACGAAACGCCAGAACTCATATACAAGGAGGTTGGCATTAGTGTGTGTAAGTGGTGGGGCAGCTCCCTTTGGGCACGGGTCTGCCGTCTGATAATACTGCACTGTCTTTTTCAATCCCTCCCATAATCAACTCACATGTATTTACGCACACACTCAGCTGACTGCCCATCAATACTAATTCAGTGCCTAGTTTCTCAACTGACCGCCATCCATGAGAAGAGGCCGCTAAAATCAGCTCCGAATTTTCAGGTCGGTATGGCAGTCAGATTCGGCCGCGAAAGTCCATAAGGTGAAAGGTCTATTCATATATCTCGTCTGTGGTAGAAGTTAGTGATAATCGTTATATGTATGTTGTCAAAAATATAAGCAGTGGTCAGCAGAGGCCAACAGAAGCCAGCAGAGGCTGGAAGAGGCTGTCAATAGCTAGTAGTAATCGTTATACGTTACCAGATATATCAGAAGCGATATCTGAAATAATATACATATGTACACTTATACATAAGAATAATAAAAAAAAATTTCTTTTTTTTCAATAATTAAAATATGATCGGGGAGTCTTAAAACGTGTATTCCCGTAAAAAAAATTTCACAAAATTGTTTTTTCATTATGATACTATGCTTATGTGAGCCTGCATAGGTCGGAAAGTAAAAATGCCTGGCCAGTCGAGATTCCAAATCGTGTACCGTATTTGTTAATGCAACAATAGAGTACTCAGTAATTTAGATCACTTATAAATGCATCGCAATTAACGCCGAAGGTCTAAAATTGTCTAGAAACAGTCCTATTCCTGTCAGAACATACTCCCAACCTAAGCTTGACAATGCAACACATATTCCTAGTTTCTACGTTTCTTTGAGCAAATACACGGTTTCACATCCCGTCAAGCGTAATACACATTAACTTGAGACTATATGTACGTCAGTCTAATTAATAAACACTGTATAATTATTCCTGAAGACACCGGTAACCCATGCTTGACACTGCAACACGTATTCCTACTCTCTACGTTTCTTTGAGTAAATACACGGTTTCACAACACATCAAGCATAATACTCATTAACTTGAGATTATATGTACTTCAGTTTAATTAATAAACAGTGTCTAAAGCTTATTATTATTATAATAACTACAGTAATGTCTACATAAGTGACTGCATGTCCGTTTACTTTGTCCGTGATGCTTCCTCTGCATAAGTTAAAGAAAGTGTGATCCATCGGTGGTACATGATTTGCACAGTTATCTACGGCAAAAAGCCCCAGTTTGTCGTGGAATAGTTCGTTATTTTCGACGATAGATGGCGCTTATTTTTCGACCTTGTGGGGTCGAGACTTATGGTCTCGTCCGCACAAGAGTATAGGGGAGCAGTTTCCCGTCAAGTGCGAATCCGCCGTAAGGCTGCGCGCGCAGCGCAGCAGGGCGAAAGCGCGTCCTCCCAAAAATGCAAGGACGCTCAAGTCACTGCTTGGTAAGAACGTCGCGAAGAAGCACCTCAAAAAGATACAGAGTAAAAACTCCTGTTGCTAGACAAAGACTTGTACGCCTAGCGTGAATAAAGAATACTCGTTATTGTTGTTGTTGTTACATACACGTGTTCAGTTATTTCGAATATTAATATCCGTGGTCGTAGGGGTGGGCCTACGAACGCACGCGCATCATACGTGGAAACGAACCACGTGCATCAAGTAAGCATAAACTCACAACCTGAAACCCTCTGGTGCTAAAATGCTCAAATTTGTCATGGAATAGTTCGTTATCTTCAACGCTAGATGACGGAAGTCGATAAATAAGCTACAAGTGCAGCTCCTCCGACCACCGCGCCAAGCAGTGTGGCGCGGCGACCCCGGTGTGCCCACTGTACGTGGATATACCGCGGAGACCCACGAGGCACCGTCTGGGTAGTCTGCCCACCTAGGCAAGGACGCGCGGCTAAGGGGCAGAGAGCCCCTGTCGTTGCCGAAATCCGCAGGTTGGGCCTAGACGTGGCGCCCCAGAAAACGGAGGCCATGTACTTTCAAAGACTTGGCCCCCGTGGGGTGCCACCGGCCGGCCTGCGGATCCGAGTTGGGACAACCTACGTTGAGGTGAAGGCCCAGATGAAGTATCTGGGCCTGATCCTCGACAGCCGGTGGCGCTTCGTCGAACATTTCGACCGCTTAGCCCCCCGGGTGGAGAGCGCGGCTGTCGCTATAGGCCGCCTTCTCCCGAGTATCGGGGGGCCCGAGGTGGAGTCTGACTACCCTGGCGTGTCTCCCGCCCCTGGAACTCCTAGCTTGGAGAAACCGGCAAGTTTACCGGCACTCCAGGGAGCTCCAGGAGGCTGGGAGACCGCCAGAGGAGAGGAGGCAAGCGGTCGAGGAGACGAGGCGCCATGCTCAACGGACCGTTGTATTTATGTGGTTCCAGCAGATGATTCGGGCTGAAGCCACGCAAGGGTCCGTTGGTGCAGTCCTGCCACATTGGCAAGAGTAGCAGGGCAAACTGGGTAGGCTGTCCTACAGGATAAGACGAGTACTCACCGGGCAAGGTTGCTTTGGTGAGTACCTGTGTCGAATCGGGAAGGAGGCGACAGCGGGGTGCCACCATTGTGGTGGACCCCAGGACACAGCGCAGCACACGCTGGCAGTCTGCCCAGCGTGGGCAGATGAGCGCCATGTCCTGGAACAAGAAGTTGGGAAGGAATCTCTCGCTGGCCACCATAGTAGGAAAGATGGTGGCCAGCGACAGAACCTGAAGGAGGCCGCCGAGTGGGGGCGCGAGCAGGCATACTTCGCCTCCTGGCCCCCTCCAACGGCCTTGAGGTCCGGAGAGACCTCCAGAAGTGGGGCGGCCCGTCTGCATTCTCCGACCACTACGTCGGTGGCCTGAAGGTTGACGGGCCGCCACTGGGGGCTGCAGGTGCTCGGTGCGAGGGGCCCTAGCACCGAAGGTAGCTCCGCGGTCGCGGGCGTCGGGTGACCTGGCGTCCGCGGCGGAGAAATCAGGGGAGGAATGGACATATCGTCCTTCCTCCCGGGATGAGCCTCGACAGGCAAGGCGCGGCGGGGGACTCTGTGATGTCTCATTAGAGTTCCCGGTCCCCCGCCGCAGCGCCGGAGGACGGTCGCCGTGGGGTTTTAGCCGGTAAGAGTCCGGCACTACCCCGAGCCCCCCCTACTTGGGGCCTCGGGGTGTCCATGAGGATTTCCCCACGTACAAAAAAAAAAAAGTTAAGAACATCACTGGCTCTGCACCGCTTAAATATCGAGGGACACGACGTTTATTGTGATATCTTAGGCGGTGTGGTCAGGCCGTACATACCAGCCTCCATTCGACGCGATGCTTTCGACGTTATACATGGCCTGTCTCGCCCCAGTGGAAGAGCCATCGCGAAACAATTGCGTGGGAAATTCGTCTGGCCAGGAATCAAGAGGGACGCACTGCTGTGGACCAGACCATGATTCCGTGCCAACGATCCAAGGTACATCGTCACAATCGCCTTCCGCCGAATCACATAGACGTTCCGGACAACAGATTCGACCACATCCATTTGGATCTCATCGAACTTCCGAAGGTTGGAGATCTTCGATATTGCTTAACTATCATCGACAGGTTTAGCAGATGGCCACTTGCTATCCCACTGACCAACATGTCGGCAGATACAGTCGCATCTGCTTTTTACGTTCAATGGATTTGTCAATTTGGAACGACGCTCACCATCACCACGGACCAGGGACTTCAATTTGAGTCAAGCCTTTTCTCATCCCTCGCTCAGCTACTGGGCATCAAACGCATCAGGACCACATCATACCATCCGCAGTCCACGGGGATGGTGGAGCGGTGGCACTGCACGCTGAAGGCCGCTCTCATGTGCAACTCTCAAACACCTTATCCTGACATGCTACCAACCGTACTTCTTGGTCTTCGCACCACCTACAAGGAGAACCTGAAAGCATCTCCGGCTGAAATGCTTTTTGGTACGTCACTGCGAATACCTGGTGACTTCTTCGTTTCAGACAGTATTCCAGCGGACCCCCAAGCCTTCGTTAGGAAGCTACGGCAACGCATGCAAGCTGTCAACCCGACTCCCACGGCACATCACACCAAGCCCAGGTTGTTCATACTTAATGACCTCGCTACATGCAGCCACGTGTTCAAAAGAGTTGACTCCATCAAGAAGCCACTTGAGCAGCCATACACCGGTCCACATGAGATTGTTAAGCGGGTCGATGACAAGGCCTATGTCATCAAAATCAAGGGAGCGGACAAGACAATCTCCATTGATATGCTCAAACCAGCCTACATAGTCCAATCTGATGATCAACAACAGCCAGCTGACCATTACCAATGTAGGGAGCATAAAGTAACTCCCTAGTTACTCCCGCAGATGGCACAGTTGGGGCCGATGTCAAACGTCGAGATAGAGCTGAAACAGCTGGAATGTCCTGAAACAACTGGGAAATCCTGAAATTTCTTGGAAACGCCGAAAATTCTTGGAAACCCTGAATTTTTAGCAAATTTCTGAGTTTCAGGACTTCCGAGGTGTTCCAGGACTTCCTAGTGGGTTCAGGGAAACCAAGGAGTTTCAGGGAGTCTTATAACTAAGGTAATGATTTGGAGAGGAAAAGAAAGGTAAAAAATGATGAGAACACATAGAATTCTTTGTAATTATATGATTTATTGCCATAGATTTACATTATACAATGTTTTAATACATATATATCATGGCAGAAGTTGTTAACAAGGGTCAGCAGGGGTCAGCAGGGGTCAGCAGAGGCTTGCAGAGGCAAGCAGAGACCAGCAGGGGCAAGCAGTAACATGTAGTAATCGTCACACGTTGTCGGAAGCATCGGTGGTGGTCAGCAGTGGTCAGCAGAGGCCAGCGGAGGCCAGCGGATGCCAGCAGTGGCAAGGAGTGGCAAGCAAAGACCAGCAGGGGCAAGCAGTGGCAAGTTGTAATCGTTATACGTTGTTGGAAGTATCAAGTGTGGTCAGCTGTGGTCAGCAGAGGCCAGCGGAGGCCAGCGGATGCCCGCACATACTGGCAGAGGTTAGCAGAGGCCAGCAGAAGGCAGCAGAGGCTGCGAGAGGCTAGCAGTAGCCAGCAGTAATGGTTATACGTTGCCAGATGTATCAGAAATGATATCTGAAATGATATACATATGTACGTTCATATATAGGAATAATAAAAATGAATTTATTTTTTTTCAATAATTCAAATATGATCAGGGGGTCTTAAAACGTGTATTTCCGTAAGAAAAAATTCACAAAATTTTTTTCATTATAGTATCTTGCTTATGTTCGTCTACATACATAGGTCGGAAAATAAAAAATACCCGGCCAGTCGAGACTTGCAATCGTATGCCGTCGACGTGAGGTCGAATTTCAGTTGTTCAAGTGCGAGAACAAATGAGCGAGAGCAAATGAGCCTTCCTCTCTCGACTCCCACAAGACGGTCCGAAATTACTTCGGGCAGCTTCGGAGAATCGAGAAAGAGGGCATGCGTCAGTTTGCCTTTGTCGTCTTTCCGAAACTCCACGAGCTCACGTACGCGTATCTAGCATGTGCGACGAGTATGCACCCGACGGTGCTTTTCTGGGATCACTGCCCGACGGTGCTTTTCTGGCATCTCTGCCAATATGCAGCGCGGGTTTCTGACCAAGCTGTAGTACCGTCACCGGTCACCATGCGACATGCAGATCTAGGGAGTAGACCATCACGCCACCCTAGGAAACAACTGCTTGTTCCGCGTAAGGACGGGGAAGTCCCATCTTCTTCGTCAAGCACGGAAGGAGAGACGACACGTGTGGCAGTCCGCCGGATTAGAAAATAACTACCGCGGAACTTTAAACGTTAATAAATGATAATTTAAATATGTACATTATACGAAAATGTGTATAATATTTATATTTATGGAACACGTGCCGTGGAATAGAAAAATTATTCACATCTTTATTATTTTAAAATGCTTTTAAATAACACGAGTAGCGTAAAGGTATCAAGGTAATTATTGCTAAAATCTTTTAGCATAAATATAATTTATTTTTCTTATTTGTCTCACAATGTCAGGTCCATATGCAAAATTATCCTTATTAGGTTTAAAAAATTAAGTGATATACACACACAAATCAATGTACATTGTAGGATAACATTTTTGACACATGTTTACAGAGAATCACCTTAATTAGGAGTCAGATGTTCATGCCAGACAAATGTTACAAGTTAATAGTGGTGGTCGTTGAACTTTAGATGCTAGATAATTGTGTCCTTATGTACAATTCTGATAAAAATAATTACGATTCTTCAAACATCAAATGATAACTATCTATAATGATCCATTTACTTTCTTTATATTTATAAACTTTATAAAAATTTTAAAGCATTCAAATTTTAAAAAATTTAGTCGTTTATTTGAAATTTGCATTTTATTACTCGTTGCAATCGTGTTCACGCCAAAGTCATATTTAAAGTAACAACAATATCATCAAGGATAAATCTTTTACAAATTTCATCATTAATGAATAAGATTGGTGAATTATTTTCCAAGAGTTATGTATTTATTCTCCATACGTATTTCCAATCAAGCGCGACAAGAGTTATTAATTGTCACAATGAATGTTGTATTTTTTTAGTTTCAACAGCACACTCGGTAAAAGCTTGACCCATTTTTATTGTTTGTCCAACATTTATGCAAAATTTGAAGTCTTTTGGGCCTTCGAATAACAACACGACAGTAGACCCCATTCTAAATTCACCAAATAATTCTCCCTTACTAATACGTGCACAACCTAAATTAGCATCTTTCCAGTGTTTTGCTTCAGGCCACTTAATGGTATTTGTTTGTAGATCTCTATCACAGTAAACTTTTATGGAGCCCACATTCGTGGCTCCAACAGCAGTGTATGCCATAAAACCGCCAGCCCACTTTCCAATATACACCACACGTTCGTTTAACGAGAATAAATTTGGTAAATATTGGGCTATTTTTGGATTTACACTCAACAGTTTTCCTAAAAAAAATTTTAATTTGCCCAAGTTATACACCAGTCGAAACTATGGAATATTTCGCGTGGATTTAAAATGTATTCGTAAGATTTTAAATGCAGAGTCCCATTTAAAAAAAAGCAATTTGACTTTGATATCTCTCATACCACTATACCTGTAGGAAAATTACTTATACCATTCAATGTCCCTGTCTATATCAAACAATTTTTGTAAGAACACTTTTTTTATAACTTTAAACCCTCACGAAATATTCCATTGTTTCCAGGTAGAAGAATCACCATATAAGATAAATTTATAGAGGCAAATAAAGATAAGGTATACCTTGAAAGTGTCTGCGAAACTCTATTTCCCAATCAGTTGGACTATGAAATCTATGATAATCTCCTGGAGCTAAATAAACTACTAATTGATAAAGTTGATTTACTGGATTTTTCAAAAGAGATTTTACATAAGTATCGTCATCTTCTTTTGTAAATTTTTGTGGTTGATCAGAGGGAATATCACCTAAGAAATGTCTAAGATTGTAAGTTATACCCTTCACTTGTTCCACACGACATGATGTTACTGGTCCAAAATGTAATACAGTTCCATCAGATGGAGAAACCTGTAATCAATTTATACATAAATATTACCACATTTACAATACTTATTTACAACCTATCCAAATAATGAGCACGTACTATATTTGTATGACAATCAATAGGTCTTGCATCAGGTTTAAGAGGTCTGACAAAAAAATCAACAAGACTTGGAAAATCTGATAGACTCAAATCAATTTCATCTAAATTGGCATCAAAAGTCTTGGCATAAAATCCATATAAAGTTGGTCTCAAAACAACTGGTAATTCCAAACTTGCTATCCAGCCCCATATTCTACTTATTATTCTTAATGGCAGATAATAGTAACATTTTACCTATGCAAAAAATTTAACTAAATATTTAATTCTAATTACATATATGGTTTCCTTACCTACATTACATCAGATTATAATATCAATATTTAATTTGCTATTGTAATAAATTTATACCGCAAAAACATTGATTGGCTCATATATATTGGTGTCTTCTCTTGTACGTGGATACTTTTTCAAATGTCTCCATTGCAATATTGCTAACAATGATATTCCAACTCCAGTAGGAATGCTCCATTCCCATTTTACGAACGAATACCAAGGATTAACTTTATGTTGCGTTGTATTTACATTTGAGGCATATCTTCTTAAGAATTTTTGTTTTATTGAAATCTTGAGAAACCCTTTTGTATACATATCTGTACAACATTCGTAAGAGTTTCTTCTAAAATACGTTAATTATTTTAGACATTACAGAATTAAATGACATCAACAATAAAATCACAAACCTCACATGTTGAATAAATCTGGAAATTTTGAAGACAGTCATCTTGAACAGTATACTTTATCAAAAATGTATATTTAAAACTCTCCTGTATTTTCCTTGTACTTTTAGGTTAATTTCAATTGTATACTAATTTCTAGAAAAAATTCGTACACACGACATCAATTTCAAATGTACAATATTTAAAGCATTTTGAAATGAATCTGCCGTAAACGCTTGAGACATTACACAAATCGCTTTTTATTCACTCTTGTCTTTATTTCATACGTACTTATATCAAGTACACGTACATGCGTTTATTGTAAATGTATATTTAACGTTTAATCGTTACTTATGACAATCAGAAACAAAGAAAGTAAGATACAACAAAAGGCTTCATACACCTGATTCAATACAAAAATCACGTATTCCTATACAAAATATTAGTATATACTACCTATAATATGTAGTATGCAGGATAGGTATATACCTATGGTTAGCGGTTAGCTACATGCATGCCCCTATAGGAGAAAAGCCAGAACTATTCATGAATAACATGCCCCTAACAAAAAGAATAAAAACAAGATTAAAACACGCTTGGAACAAAAGAAAACGACTTTATTTATTACCGAGATTCCAAAGTTTGTATGGTCATATATTTTTTAATTGTTTATTAGACTAAATAATTATTAAAACCCTAAATCTACATGCATTAAATATAGTGGAACCGATACACCCACATTACTTGTCTAATATTCAATTCCTCTGCAACACATTAAAATTCAAAATTTAGCAATATGCTACAGGTACACAGCCGATTTTAATACTAGCGTATTTAGAAATACTGATATTACGTATGTAGTGTATATGGGACCCAAACATTTAGTGGCTTGAACATTGGCCCGATCATTTAGCGTTTACCACATTTTTTTTTTTATACGTAGGAAAATCTTCACGAAAACCCAAAGGGGCAAACGTACAGTGATGCCAAACGGAGCTCACTGTGTAGATAAGTATAAAAAGTACCATAATGAAAAAACAAATTTTTCTCAGCGGAAATACGCGTTTTAAACCCCACTGATCATACTGTGACTATTAAAAAAAAAGAAATTTTGTTTTCTGTGCCTATGTATGCACGTACCGTACGTATGCTATTAACATGATTGCGTCTAAACAGCTAAATGAATTTCAATGAAACTTTACATTTAAGTTTTATGTTCTCGTTTCAAGGTACCGTTTTTTAGTTCTTGAGCGTAATCATCTCACAGATAATGATGATTATACGTCTTGTAGTTTATATTTGTAAAAACTTTTTGAAATGTTTTATCTAAATCTTAAGAAGGATTAAAGTCAGAGTATATCTATGTTACCAGTCGAGTAGTTAAGTCTTCTTAAGATTTATACGTACAATATCTTCTATCTTGTAATTGTGTGAACATAGCTAAGTTAAATTGTATAACCATGATCATACTTCATTTTGGAGGGGAAGTGAAAGCTGAGAACTAATGTTCGAATCCATGTAATTATGCGCTCGTTGTAAAACAAAATTGTATTATATTTCTTAAGTAGGATTTGTTCAATAAAGACTTATTTAATTTTCACCTAATCTAAATTTTGTCCTAGAGTTTAATTTCCTTGAAATTGTTGATTTTTGTCATAAACTTTAATCGGCCGAAAATCCGCGCAACAGTACTATGTTTTATTCATAATAACTAGAGTTGTTGTTTAAATGATAATGTGGTGATTCTCTGAACTGCTCTTACCCATTTAAGGGGGTCTTCTACTGTGAAGGCTGTTTTTTTCAGCTTTCTTTCGGAATTTTTTTTGAGGAATAATAGAAACACACACAGTTATAACTTTTATATCGAGTGTATTAATTATTGAACTTTGTTTACAAATTTTTGTAAAGCATAATAATAACAATAATTAGCTTTATAGCACTGGAATGATGACCATGTATAAAAAATGTTGACGGATGGCGCCCATGATTGACGATTTTTTATTCATCTGAAATTGAAAAATCAAATAGCATTTTAATATGTAGATCTATGGCTATCGTGTGAACTAGAATTAAATAAAAATATTCAAATTTGAACATTTGACAAAGCTTTTAAGAAAAAAGTCAATTCTTCGTATTTTTTTTTTCAACCTTTTAAGCTAAAGAACAAGAAATTAGTAAAATATTTCAATTATCCTAGTTCACACGAAAACTAGAGGTGTATGAAAAATGTGTACGAAATTATAGCGAAATCGGTTGAAGACTTTTTGAGATATCGTGGGCGCCGCTTCAAGAAAATGCGTTTCGAGAAAAACGCGTTTGAAGTTCAAGTACGTATGACACAAAGATAATTTTACTTACCATTAATCTGCAATGCCTGGACCATACAGTACACCTTCAGTTTCTTCCTGGAAGTCATGCAGAAGTAAATTTTCTTCTCGATTTTGAATCCGAGATTTTTTGACGAAGTCAGACGATTTTCGTTCGGAGCGGTATAGACGAGCGTTGTCACGGTGCGTCGAATATGTGCAAGAATTGGTGCCAATTTTCAATCCCATTGTTTCCATAATTTTTAATACTCCTTCAAATCCATCGTTAAAAATGATGACTGCCAAAAAAGTAGCTATTTCAACCACCTTATGCCCAGAATGAATATGTTTTGGGGCGAATGTCCAAATTAGGGAATTCAATGACTCGTTATTATTTTGGGTCTCAGCTCCCAAGCATCTGATTAATAAATCATCTTTTGATAAGTCTTCGTAAATCGGCTTAATTATTTCTAAAACTTGACTTTTTAAAGGAACTCTAGAGTGGTTAAAATTCTTGAGGAGTCCTAAAGCTTCTGCTTTACGCCACTTGCACCAGCTGATTTCACCCTTCGGACAATAATCGTGCTGCGGATTATCATCAGAAGAACTGCAGTGATAAAAAGAAGCCCAAATCTCTCTCTTCATATCATCTAATGAATCAGGATGCCGTCGTATGGCTAAGCCATAGAATTTCGTCAATTCACCAATGACTTTTTCAGTAAGTTTACCGTGTCCTTTTCCACCGATTCCCTTGTGATTTTTTTTAATGTTGCGAAGTCTCGTGCCCATCCTCTTTTCCACATGACCTACGCACTCCTTTTTCACAACTTGTTTTTCATTTGTATACGGATTAGCATTCAAAATACCTTTGAATGTTTTGCTATCTCCGTCTCCAATGTATGTTAGGTACTTTACGCCATGTTTCTCCATAGAACGTGAAAACATTTCAATAATACCGTCAATTTCCATTTTACCAGAGCTGCCAATATGATTTATGGAACAATCCTTGTGTTTCGATAACCATTCTTCGTGGAATTGGAGTTTTGGAGTTTTCAGTTTCTCGAAATATCAACAATTGTCGCGTACTGCACCGACTAAGCGAACGTTCTTAGAAAGTTCGTGATTGTTCACATATGTAATTGTCAATTGTCACAATTGCGTCTGATATGAAAAAAGACTCGGTTGTTCATAAGCAGAAATCATAATAAACACAAGTACATGACCGAAGAATGACATAATATTGAGGAGGAACGCACGACAGCACCCGCCACCAGCGCGCTTCGAACACCCATTTCGTTCTACGCCTACAACATCTGAACGGCATCGAATTTCAAAAAATCCATTTAGCCACGTATTCTACATGAGTTTTAGATGTTATTCATGTAAAAAAAAAAAAATGAATTTTTTTGACCCGACACAGTAGAAGACCCCCTTAATGTGGCTTCGCGAATAAGAAGAGGCGTGTGTTGCATGACGTAACATATACGTATATAGAGATCAGTGACTAACAATGATACGAACAAAGGAATTAAACAATGATGCTCGATCAGATGTGGCGTATAACATGCAGTTGATGCAGTCCCGAATAATGTAAACATTATTCGCACGAGTATTAGTGAACTTTATTACATTCGAATGTCTGACAAAATTTACTATAAAGATATAATATAACTATTTTATACATAGCACTGTGATAATATTTATGAAGAAAATTGTTTAAAAAATAAAATGGAGCAAATAGTTACAGGATGGAGACGTTATGCGTTGGTACAGCCATCTCTGATGGTGCTAATATTTGCTCAAGCGATATCAAGTAATTATAATGTACTTATTTTGCACAGTATGCGTATTAATATGTTGTGAATGGTATGTTTAAATTTTAATAGTAACAATGTAAATTGTATAAATCTAGTAAAATGTTTCAAAAATTTTTGTTCATAAAATAAAATATAAAATTTTATGATTAGCAACGTATTAATATATTTATTTAATGTTAAACCGAAATTAATTATTGTAATGATTTTATTTTAGGTAATATTTTAACAGATTTAATAGTATATCGTGTTTGTAAAATAACATTAGGTAAAAATAAAACAGAATGTATGCTATTGCATGAAAACAGCAGTTGTGCAGAAGCATTACAAATAGACTTACAAGTTCAACCTGAAGTAAGTTTAATTTTGATGACAAAAACTTGTTTTGAAAGTATTTTTCCTGCATTTTTATCTCTGTTCCTGGGACCATGGAGTGATAAACATGGAAGGAAACCAATCATTATATCAGGATATATTAGTTAGTATTGTATATTTTTTTTGTTTATTTGTTCTTAATTCTTTGTTACCCAATTTTTATACCTTAGGTATATCACTGATGTATTTTATTTTATCCTTAATGACTGTTTGGGATATCAATCCATGGTTTTTATTAATTGCTTATGTACCTATTGCTTGTCTTGGAGGATTTTGTATAGTATTATTAGGTACTATCTGTTATATTTCTGACATATCAAACGAACAAGATAGATCATGGCAATTAGCTTGGATGGACGTTTTAATATTTGTTGGTATCATAACTGGTATATTGATCGGTCCTATTGTTTTTCAAGCATATGGATATACAGTTGTATTTGGTTGTACCAGTTTATGTTGTACTTTAGCAGGCTTGTATATTTGGTTATTAGTTCCTGATACTATACACAATAGAAATTTAGTATGTATTTTATATTCATCATATTTCAACAATTGTTTTAAGAAATGAAATCTAATGAGTGTTTTTTAATGTTTACAGGTAACTTTAAGTAGCTTGTTTGATTTGAACTTAGTCAAAGAACTTATTAGTACATGTACCAAAAAACGAGATGGATTCAATCGAAAAATAGTTTGGTGCTGCTTAACCACCATTATTTTATTAGTCACAGTCATGCAAGGAGAAATGACTATTGGATATCTATTTACAAATGCTAGACTTGGGTGGGATGTAAATAAATATTCTATTTATACAGCTACTAATATACTGCTCAAAACTTTTGGATTAATATTTGGTGTCAAAATTTTAACAGTATATGCAGGTATAGATTAAAATTTTTAAAATATTACACAGTACATGTATGATGGCTCAATGAAAATGATTAATATAACAAATTCTTTTAGGACTTTCCGAAAAGATGGCAGCTATATTGTCATTATTGTCGAGTATAAGTAGTTCTTTAGTTCAAAGTTTTACATGGAAATCTTGGCACATGTATTTATCTGTAGTTGTTGGAGTATTTAGTGGCGTTACTAATCCTATGTTGCGTACTATATTATCTAAGTCAGTGCCTCCAGAGAATACCGGTAAACATAATTATGTAACTTTAAATTGTATAAATATTGCCATTTTCCATATTACATATGAAATAAATATTGAACAAATTTAGTATAAATGACATCAAGTAACTTTGGCCGTTGATTGATATTAATTTAACTTAATAAACAACTGATCTGCAAAGAAATGTTCATGTAACTATTGAAAACTAAATAACATATAAGGGTGTAAAATGTACTTTATGTATCTTGTATATGGATAATAGTAATATGTATTGCACAATATAACTAACTCTTTTATAGCTATTTAATTTGTAATTTAATAATATATACATATGTTCACAGGTAAGATATTTTCTTTGACAATATCTATAGAAACATTAACTCCACTTATAGCAGCTTCTTTATATGGAATGATTTATTCACGCTTTATGCCACCTTTATATCCATTACCAGTTTGGCTGGTATCTGTAGGAATTTATATTATTGCAATATTCGTATTACTAAACATACGAGTACAAGATAAAAACACTTTGAGGTACGCACCATTGACACAAAATAGTGAGTTATTGTCATAAGATTATACAGATATCTATCGCACAAACTGCAATTTAAAAAATACAATACTAAATAAATTATGTACCCTCTACTTTAATATAAGTATTTAATAATACATATTTTACAAAATATTATTTTTATAATGTAATAACAATATGAAATAAAATATTGTTTAATAACTTTAATCAATTTCTTAAAACAATTTCTTAGGGTATTCTTACTAATATTGTTCCATTAGGCAACGAGTATTTTAAGTAATTTTGATGAATACATTTGCATACAATTTATAATTCATCATAATAGTCAACATGATCGCCTGATTTATATTTATGATCTTTAAGAAGGCTTAAAAGACGGTTAACCGTTTGTTCACTTGTCAAAACAGATTTTTGTGTTAACAAGTTCTCAAATTGTGTTTTAGTTTCCTTGTCACAAACAAAGTTACAAAGTTCATTAAACATATCAGTTTGAACTGGTCCTGGTGAATAATTTAATACATCGACATCTGGATTTTCTAAAGCAAATGCCTATAAAATAAATATATTGTTTATTAACAAAATGTTGTAGAATGGAAATAATTATTGATAGGCATACATTAGTACATATTAATGTAAAATTGTTACCCTAAAAAACATTTCCCGTGCTGCCTTTCCAGTAGAATAAACACATATTCCTTTCCTTGGCTCTAAAGCCATTAATGAAGTTATATTTATAATTGTTTTTTCAGTATTTGTATCCTCGTTAAATATTTTCATAATAACTCCATTTAATATAGCAGGACTAAAAACATTTAAATCATAATAACAACGCCAACTGTCTACGTCAGTCAAATCATTTGCATAATCCGAAATATTTCCCATTGAGCCAACATTGTGCACTATAACTACTCGATCAAATTGCTTTGGAGTCCTATTCTTATGAGATTGCATTATGATATCTAAAAAATACATACATAAAATACAAAAATACAGAATATATATAATATGATATTTTGCGCGTTGGTGTTTGCATGCTTCTCCCGACCGTCTGCCGTTTTAACATTAACATAATGAAATACATTTTTTCTTGTTCATTATCTATTTACTTTAACTATAGTGCATAAATAGCAAAACTATATTGGTGTCCAAAATATTTTTGTAACTGACTCTATATACATACTATGGAATTCATCCTTTGTTGGTTTGCTCAAATCTACACTAATAGTGTCAATAGATACATTGGTAGCAATATTTTTAGCAGTTTCTTTCAAAGCATTTAAATTTGTTGCTAGCAAGACAATATGAGAACCTTCTTCCAGCATTGAACCAAATGATATCGCAATTTGTCTTCCAATTCCACGACTTGCACCAGTTATTAACAGGTATACCTTTCCTGATAAAACTTTGATCGACATGTTTCCACTAAGAGATAAGTTACTATTTTGTTTTTTTGATCAATAAATTTAAATTTACTTATTTTTTAATGATTTTTCTATAATATCCTTGTTTTGTTCGCTTTCAGTAACTACTTGAAGAACATCTGCCTTTAAAAGATGAACTAATTCGCTAGCAGTTAATGCCTAAAATACGGTAAAATATATTTAATGTGAAAGTGTTTTAAAAATAGATAAATAATAAATCATTTGTTTCTATAGTTACTTGTAAATGTGGTACTATGTGTCTTATTACAGGATTTGAAGCTAATTCTGTCTCCTCTTCTGTTTCAAGTCTATGACCAGAAGTTATTAAACGTGCAATATAATCTTCTTTTACTTCTGCTAAAGACGTTACAAGATCTTTCTTTGATGTTCCTTTTTCAAGATTTCTAAGTCTGGAATCTATAATATACTTACATAGAACATACAAATATCTAAGTTTGTACATTGTTTGCTTATTAAACATGCAAAAAGGATAATATTTACAAAATTTTATATAATTTAATCGATACATTGAAAAATTTTATTACCAAAAGTTGATGAATTTATTAAATTTAATAACAGAATATATTTCAGATAAAATAGAGTAGAAATAATGAATTAGTATTATTTCCGAAAAGTGTTCTTTATTATGAAATATGATGAAATACGAAATTGAAGGTTAACATATGTTGTTATCCAATACATATTTTTTAATAAAATTTAAGGATAAATATCACTTACAAAGTTTTGCTAAATACTCCTCTGAATCGGCGAGTTTTGTATGTTCAGATTGATATTCTACAAAAGAATCTTCGAAGTGGTTAATAGAGTTGCTATCGTTGATTCCAGATGTAACTATTCCACACCATGGATCATTAATGTCTGTCTTCATGTTTGACGTGTTTGTAATTTTTTTTTTGTACTTAATTAACCAATTATGTTATGTAACTGATTTCTTTCCATTAATATTTAATACTAGTCTTATTTATCACGAAACACCAGTTTTGTTATCGTTGACAATATTACACAACTTTACTGACATCTATTTAGATTAGGCCCGCAATAGTTAGATAAGAGAGTCAAAAGTTAAAAATGTCCTCAAGCCGATGGCTAATACACGTCTTAAGTGTCAGTGTCATACAAAAAGAAATTGCATTTAATGTGGTAAAACATTGCAAAAGACAAAAACTATATTAATATTGTTAATGATAAAAAAAGAGAATAAAAGACGATAAAAAAAAGCATAATACAATAATTTCATAAGAACTTCAATATCGTATATACATAATCACGTTGCATATTTAATTATAGTTGTACAATGGTAACTAATTATAAACGATAAGACTTATAAGTTATGGACAAATAATAATTAGTCTTAGACAGATCTTATTATTATAGGAGTAATTGTACTATTTATTTTTTTAATCACCAGAATAATTTATCTGTATTTTTCGTATGGCTACTATTTGTATCCGCTAATGATAATTTACGTATGAATCTAATTAACATTAGGATCGTTGGTATCAATATTTTTGTTGTCTGTTCTTTTGTTATAATAATATAATAGATTATTGACTTGTTTTTCGTTTGTATCCATATCTAGTGATGCCACTAGATGTTGATGCCATTGTTCGAGAACTCTAAAAGTGTTACTAAAAATATTGCCGAATATAATGGCGCATTGGTATGAAAATGAAAACATTCTTATTTGTTATATTTATGCAATAGAATTGTTTTACACAATATGAATATTGTTAGTTCCAGCAATGGCGAAAATAGTAGGCCAACAACACCGTCAGAAGAAGATTGCTGTCATAATGCATGTGATCCTTGTATCTTTGACGTTCATGAAAAGTTACTAGAAGAATATGAAAGAAGAAAAAAACAAAATATAAAAGTACAAAATAGAAAAAATTTGTTGTGCTCATTTTCATACAAAAATTTTGTTGTCATTAATATAAAGGAAACTTCGGAATGTTACATTCAACTTCTTTTAAAATATGAAGGTAGACTTTTAACATTAATTTATGAAATTGTATTGCTTGGAATTATTTGTGATATTGTAATGTATCTAAGTACAGGTATTGTTAATAACAATTATTCATATTCTTTACAGAAAACAAATCGAAAAACAATATAAGTTTATTAATTAATCCAGGGCAGCATGTTATGTTAAATTTACAGGATAAGACCAAACCATTCACACCAATTTTTTGGACAGAGGACAGCATTCAATTTTTAATTAGGCTTTACCACAATGGAAAGTTTAGTACATATTTAAGGGATATAAAAGTAGGCGATAAAATTCGTGTCAGAGGACCATATGGGAACTTTGAATACAAAAGTAACAGGTTTGAAATATATAAAAATGTTGAAAATTAATTGATCTGTACCTTAATCACAGCTTACATGTAAACCTATATTTCGAGTATTAGATTAAATTATTAAAAAAAAACAATTGTTGGTAAATAATTAATATAAAGTTACTTAAAAGATATTAATAATATTTCCTAGTTTTCAGAATATAATTATGTTTAGTATGGGGTCTGGAATAACAGCAGTTTATCCTATAGCAAAATCAATTATAGATAATGAACTTGAAGAAACAAAGATTCATCTTATTTGGGGATTTCATAATATATTACAGATACCTTTAAAAAAAGAACTACAAATCTTATCAGATTATTGGAATTTCAAATGTACATTATATATATCACAATTGCACTGTAAGTTATACATATACTCTAAGTGTTCCTTAAGGATAAGTCAAATTTTAAATGTATTATCTACTCATTCGTTAATATGATTGGGTCGAGACTCGAAAAATTTTAGTTTTTTTCAAGATGTAAGTATGATGCTTTTTTTTTATTTTTCGTCTCAGATTTTCTATTTAAACTTTTGGATTCGAAGGTGCTATCATATTGTGTAATATCATACTTGCATCGTGAAAAACCCACAATTTTCGGGATTTGATTTTAACTTCGGGTAATGAAAAGTTTCAGATTTCGATCCGAACCCGAAAGAAAATACTCGAACCAGAAATTTCTGGTACCCGAACACCCTTGATGGTAGTAAGCGTACGAACTAATAATAATTTGCGCTAAATATTTAAAAATTATATCAAATCTTTGAAATTCTTTCTAATGAATTATAATATTTCAATTCATACTGTATACTATGTTTTTTGAATCTGAAATTGTATTATTTTCACTTACAAGAAAACCATGAATTATGTTTCAGACGATGTTCACAATCTTCATGGTATAAATATACAGTTCGGTCGATTAAACAATGCATCAGTTTCTAAACTACTTGAAGATAATATAAACAATACAACATTAATCTTAATATGTGGTACTTACGAATTCAATAGGTCTATTGAACAGTGTTCCAGGTCCATGAATTATACACATATACATGTGTTTGAATGATATGTTAACGAAAGAATTGTTAGATTGATTAATATTTAATATGTAACTTATTTTGAATAAATTTAATGTAAATAAATTCATGGGTTTATGCAACACGATATACTTTCCTGACAGTTTGGACAAGTACCATGAATATGATCAAACATAATATGATTACCAGCAACAGCTTGCAACCACTATAACATAAATGTAATGTTAATTTTCAAGTACTTAGATTATAAAATTCCGTATTAATTTGTAAACATACATTTAATAGACAAGATGTATGAAAATGCCTTCTACATTTTGCATTACTGCAAATTTTATCAGGTATAATTTTATTGTCTAATTCCATAGAAAAACAAATACAACATTCTTCATCTGCAACAATAGCATTTTTATCTTCGATATATACTTTTTCTTCTTTTCGGGGAAATGTATCTATGTTTAATAACATCATTAAATTATCTATGATATTGTATTTTGGATTCCAATACTGAAAAAATGTCACAATATGTAATATTTCTGAATTGTAATATAAAACTATCAATTTCAGTTTAGATATAAATTTTCACAAATTGTTGACTTACATGTAATTTCTTAGAAACAAGACTCCTCTGTAATTCAACTTCAACTTCACTACCCATAAATTTAATTTCTGGCAAATCCATGGGATTCAAGGGACTTACTTGAAGGAACATTGACAAGGATGGTGTTAAATAAATTCGTCGATAAAGATGAGAAGGTTTTGGTTTTAGTGGATCTAATACCCAACATTTTCTAATTATTGAAAAATAATATACCTTTAAAATTAAAGATTTAAAAAAAAATATTTGTTGAAATTAAATAATTCTAAATGCTTACTCATCAATTTGTCTCAAATTTGACCAAGCATTTTCAAGTATCTCCACTTGTAATTTGAATTTATTTCTTGCAATAATCAAGGTTGATAAATTCTTTTCAAAGGGTCCAAAGGCAGGTATTTCAGGCAAATCTGAATGAATAACTATCCAGGGACATGCCCTATACTTTGTTCTTTGTAATGTTAAAGATACACCGTTCATAAATAATTGGATTGTATTTAAATTATTATCAGATAGTAATTTAACTCCCTTTAACAATATAATTATAAACCTTGTATTATCTAACGCTTTTAAAAGATTTTTAAGATAGATTTTAAGATATTTTAAGAAATACAAAAATAAGCTTTGATACATACTGGTGAAGTTTCAAGTGCATCTTTTAATTCTTGCAATAATTCCACCGCTTTATTGTCTGCTACTTCGTGCGAATCATCTTCAATATGAGCATTATTGATGAAATTACTCTGTTTAAGGATATTCTTATTATTAATTGTAACATTAAATCTAAGATAAAGTACATATAATAAATCATTGTCTATGAAGTATATAAATATATATAATTTGTTGTTTATACCATTGCAATTAATACAATAAAAACGTATAGAATATTGTTACACTCACTATAAGTGATTGTAATTGTCTAAGAAATGAAGATACTTTTGTTGCGTTTTGTATTAAATCTTTCACCTTTTGACTAAACTCTATACTACGTATACGTGTAATTTCTTTGCCAAAATTAATGTTCGCATCATGTAACAATGGATAATTCGGAACAATTAGTTTCAATTTTACTCGGATATTTCGTCCTGAATTAGATCGACATGAAACCGCTAAAAATCCTTGCCATGTAACTGGAGTTTCAGAAGTGAGTATCATTTCTGGATGACATTGTACAATAACTTTGTAATCGTCAATGACCATTGTGATTACTAAATTAATTTTCTGTTATCATTATACATACAAAGTGTAAAATATAAACATACATAATGATAAAATTTTAATCAAAGCGAAACTTGACATTGTCTCGACAACTACATACAGTTAGGAACAAAAGTATTGGCACACCTGACTCTTTATTATAGAAACGCATATAAATCAAAGAAAAAACACAGGATTAGATTAACTCTTTTTATCAATTATAACTATTAAGTTTATAGTTTGAGAATATTACAAATATATTTATACTAATTAATTGCAAAACAAAAAAGAATGATAAAATGCACATTAATGGCAGTTTTCAATGAAACAAAAGTATTGGCACATTGAAATAAAATGCTTTTGTCTAGGATCTAGAATGAAATTTTTATAAGGTTGGTACATTGTTCCTTCTCGGGAAACCCCCTGATTTCGATAGCATTTATTTGTTTTCTCGTTATTCAATTGTTTACAAAATCTAACGTGAAAACGTGCAAAATGGAGCGCAAAGGCAAAGAAACGACTGTTGCTGAGCGAAAAATTATTTTACATTTGTTTAATGAGGGGCATTCATACTCGTCTATAGGAAATATAGTTAATAGAAGTCGTTTTACAATTAGAAGTATTATTAAACGGTTTTCTAACACAGAAAATTTTGTAAGTGCTCCGCGATGTGGTCGACCTGAAAAATTGAGTGCACGAGAAAAGAGAAAAATTATTAATATTGTAAAAGGAAAACCATCTAGTTCTGCGTCAGAAATAGCGGCAAATATAAACGAAAGTTTTAATAAAGAAGTACATAAAATAACTATTCGACGAATATTAAACAAGGTAGGATACCGATCGCGAGTTGCTAGACGAAAGCCTACTATAAGTAAAATTAATCAAGAAAAAAGATTAAAGTTTGCAAATGATTACATTAATAAAGAAAACGAGTTTTGGGATACAGTGCTCTTTTCTGATGAGTCTAAATTTAATATTTTTCAAAATGATGGACGCACTTTAGTTTGGAGACAATCTAATACCGAACTAGACCCAAAGAACATTCAGAACATTGTTAAACACGGGGGTGGTGGAGTGATGGTCTGGGGTTGCATGAGCTCAAGTGGAGTCGGTGAGCTTGTTTTTATTGATAATATAATGGACAAATATGTCTATTTAGATATCTTAAAAAATAATCTAAAAAAAAGCGTGGAAAAATTAAATCTTGGGAGACAATATGTCTTTCAACAGGACAATGGCCCCAAGCATACCGCTTATTTGGTACGGCAATGGATAGTTTTTAATACCCCACATTCCTTACCAACCCCACCGCAATCCCCAGATTTAAACCCGATCAGAGATGCCAGAAAAGCACCGTCGGGTGCACACGCACACATGCCAGATACGCGTACGTGAGCTCGTGGAGTTTCGGAAAGTCGACAAAGGCAAACTGACGCATGCCCTCTTTCTCGATTCTCCGAAGCTGCCCGAAGTAATTTCGGATCGCCTCGTGGGAGTCGAGAAAGAAAGGCTCACATTTGCCTTCTCGCTCTAAACAACTGAAAACCGACCTCCCGTCAACGGCATACGATTTGGATTCTCGAGCCGAGATTCTCGACTGCCCAGGCATTTTTACTTTCCGACCTATGTAGGCGCACATAAGCAAAGTACCCATAATGAAAAAAAAATTTTGTAAAATTTATTTTACGGAAATACACGTTTTAAGACCTCCTGATCATATTTTAATTATTGAAAAAAAAGAAATTTTTTTTATTAGTCCCATGTATGAGCGTACATATGTACATATATTATTAATACGATTTTTCAAAATCAAAATACTTTAAGATTGAAAATTAATAAATTAAAATGAGATTCCACTCTTTACCAGTATTGTGCACGCTGTGGTATTTTTCAATAAGAAGAGTTCTTACTTTTATAACATAAACAAAACAGTAGAATTAATAATTGCAGAAATTAATTAATAATGATTTTCCTCGATTGTTTTGAGATAACCGTATCAATTTGTTATGACAAACTAAATAGAACTAACTAGAAACAAAGGAAAAGTGATCCCGTTTGCCAGTATGGGTTGTATCTTAAATTTTAAAAGGACATAGTCGAATATTTTTAAAGGTACAAAACATAGCGTTTCATTGTAGAACAGTAACATAAGTTAGCAGGTAATGTCATAAAACTGTTTTTCCCAGCTATATCCCTTTTTACCTGAAGTATAAGGTAAAAAGTACGAGCTACAAGGTACGACTATCCGAAAATCGTTCACATTTTATCAATGTAAATGAAGCGGCCTTTCCATCAGAGTTAAATACAAAATTTTGTTATTTCTGTGAAAACAGAACTTTCATTAGATGTAGGTGGTGCTTGAAATTGTTATGTTTTCACTGTTTTTACGAAAAGTACCATCCAGATTCATGTACTTCGTACATTGAAAATAACATATGTTAAATGTAATTGGTTAAATTCAACTTTAAAAAAAAAATATTCGAAGGTCAGACAAAAATATAATGTCACATTTAGTGTACGATTAAAATATGATTGAAAAAATAAAAAAAAAGGATTTGTTTTGGCAGGGTTTGAACCTGCAGAGCAGAAGAAGCTCGGAACTTGCAAGCAAATACCTTGTCATTCACGCCACGCTGGTTGTTGAATGTATTTCTATTTCTGAAGATAAGTATCTGTAATAACTTTAATAATATCTCAAAGTAAAACCTAACCCAAAATCGGGTACCATTCCAACTTTTCCTTGTTAGAACCGAGTTTTCAATTTGTCTTAGCGAAAATCGTAATCACATTTTGCACATTATTCTAAAACATTTGTGGTATTCGTTTTCAATGCGATTTAAGTAAGCATGTAATGTATAAGATTTCATTTAATTTTTTCTTTTCTAGAGAAGATAGAGAAAAAGTTTATATAATTTTTTTTATATGTAAGGCGTCGGGAAAAGGACCGCGTCTGGCCTTCGTCCGTCAACACTCCCACCCCTACCGATGGGGGAGAAGGCTGACGACAAAGGCGAGGGTCTAGGCCCAGGACGGGCTCATTTGTTTTTCCGACGCTGAAAGAACGGGAATAAAGCATGTATACGAATACCCTGCGTATTTCTTAATTCCTAATTCCATTCTACGCGTCTGTATAACATATATAAAATTTAATTCGTCCTAAGATTTATATGAAACATTTAAAAGATTTTTTATACATTATGCCTATACATATATCGGAACAACTATGAAACAAGAGGTATAATCATTATTATCCATGGACTGATTATAGTCAAAGTCTAACCGGACTTTGAAATGAGAACATAAAACTTAAATGTAAAGTTTCATTTAAATTCATTTAGCTATTTATACTCAATCGTAATAATAATATACATATGTGTGCTCATACATGGGAATAAAAAAAAATTTCTTTTTTTTCAATAATTAAAATATGATCAGGAGGTCTTAAAACGTGTATTTCCGTAAAATAAATTTTACAAAATTTTTTTTTCATTATGGGTACTTTGCTTATGTGCGCCTACATAGGTCGGAAAGTAAAAATGCCTGGGCAGTCGAGAATCTCGGCTCGAGAATCCGAATCGTATGCCGTTGACTGGAGGTCGGATTTCAGTTGTTAAGAGCGAGAAGGCAAATGTGAGCCTTTCTCTCTCGACTCCCACGAAGCGGTCCGAAATTACTTCGGGCAGCTTCGGAGAATCGAGGAAGAGGGCATGCGTCAGTTTGCCTTTGTCGTCTTTCCGAAACTCCACGAGCTCACGTACGCGTATCTAGCATGTGTGAGTGTGCACCCGACGGTGCTTTTCTGGCATCACTGAACCCGATCGAACATCTCTGGGCTCATTTAGGAAAATGTATTAAAAAACATAATATAACAAATAGACAACGATTGAAAGAAATATTGATGACAGAATGGAATAAAATAAGTCCCGAAATTACAAAAAAACTAGTGCATTCCATGCCAAATAGATTGAAAGCCGTTATAAACAATAAGGGATTACACACGAAATATTAAATTATATAAAATACATAATAATATACCATTTATTTGTAAGCGTGCCAATACTTTTGTTCCATTAAAAACTGCCATTAATGTGCATTTTATTATTCTTTTTTATTTTGTAATAAATTAGTATAAATAAATTTATAATATTCTCAAACTATAAACCTAATAGTTGTAATTACTAAAAAGAATTAACCTAACTCTGTGTTTTTTCTTTGATTTATATGCGTTTCTATAATGAAGAGTCAGGTGTGCCAATACTTTTGTTCCTAACCAGAGATGCCAGAAAAGCACCGCCGGGTGCACACGCACACATGCCAGATACGCGTACGTGAGCTCGTGGAGTTTCGGAAAGTCGACAAAGGCAAACTGACGCATGCCCTCTTTCTCGATTCTCCGAAGCTGCCCGAAGTAATTTCGGATCGCCTCGTGGGAGTCGAGAGAGAAAGGCTCACATTTGCCTTCTCGCTCTAAACAACTGAAATCCGACCTCCCGTCAACGGCATACGATTTGGATTCTCGAGCCGAGATTCTCGACTGCCCAGGCATTTTTACTTTCCGACCTATGTAGGCGCACATAAGCAAAGTACCCATAATGAAAAAAAATTTTGTAAAATTTATTTTACGGAAATACACGTTTTAAGACCTCCTGATCATATTTTAATTATTGAAAAAAAGAAATTTTTTTTTATTCCCATGTATGAGCACACATATGTATATTATTAATACGATTGAATATAAATAGCTGAATGAATTTAAATGAAACTTTACATTTAAGTTTTATGTTCTCATTTCAAAGGCGTGTGGACGGATTCAAATACGTGAACACTAAACGTAACGATGTAATTAGATTGTTTAATATTTACTAACTATTTAACATAAAGAACATAAAAGAAAGACATAAAACGTAAACGTAAAAGATCATAAACGTAAAACTGTGATTGCTCTCGACTAACGTTCGATACAGAGTGACGTTCCTGCAGTCAAAGTCGACCCTTCCTTATTCCTATCTTATAATAATGATCTAAACAAAACGCACGTTCGAGACGCAGTCTCTAAAACGTATTTCAGCTTAAACCTAAACACCTCACTCGATACCTACTCTAGCTTATTGTTAGACTAAACACTCCTATCGACGCAAACGATAACGGTTCTCCTAGCCACACACATACACTCCTTACAGATTATACCTCTTGTTTCTTAGTTGTTCCGATATATAGGCATAATGTATAAAAAATCTTTTAAATGTTTCATATAAATCTTAGGACGAATTAAATTTTATATAAAAAAAATTATATAAACTTTTTCTCTATCTTCTCTAGAAAAGAAAACATTAAATGAAATCTTATACATTACATGCTTACTTAAATCGCATTGAAAACGAATACCACAAATGTTTTAGAATAATGTGCAAAATGTGATTGCGATTTTCGCTAAGACAAATTGAAAACTCGTTTCTAACAAGGAAAAGTTGGAATGGTACCAGGTTTTGGGTTAGGTTTTACTTTGAGATATTATTAAAGTTATTACAGGTACTTATTTTCAGAAATAGAACTATGTTCACCACTAATCAGCGTGGCGTGAGTGATGAGGTCTTTGCCTGCAAGTTCCGAACTTCTTCTGCTCTGCTGGTTCGAACTCTGCTTGAACTTTTTTTTTTTATTTTTTCAATCATACTTTAAGCGTACACTAAATATGACATTATATTTTTGTCTGACCTTCGAATATTTTTTTTTAAAGTTAAATTTAACCGATTACATTTAACATATGTTATTTTCAATGTACGAAGTACTTACATGAATCTGGATGGTACTTTTCACAAAAACAGTCAAAACATAAAAATTTCAAGCACCACGTATGTTCGCGCCCGAATTCTTGTTGGTCGGATTGGAGTGAATGCGATGTCGTCGTGTTGGAGAGTTTTCAAATGGTTTATTTTTAACAATAACAAAGTGGACTGTATGATATGTTTTCAAGCGCGTTGAACTGTGGGAGGAACTGTTTCCCCCGCGCTTACTTTAACAAAATGCGTTCAACTCAACTAAAACTGCTGTACTGTTACAGACTTGTTAGTTAGACTTAGTCGGTTAACGACTGAACCGAGAATTGAAACTGGTTTGTCGGTTGACGACTGAAACTAGAATGCAATTGTGTCCGGAGTCCGTTTCCTCCTCAGCTTAGATCCCCTCCAAGAGGTACACTTGGGGGTGTTTTGCAAATTCCTCTGTGGAATCGTGAGTCGATTGATTGGCCATCGGCGTGGGAGAGGAGGACCCATTTTCCTGCCCCAGTTTGGCAGCAAACTCCTCCTTCACCTCGGTGGTGGAGGAAAGTCCCGGGCCACGCTGGCGAGGGTGGCCGAGGTTTCCTCCCCAAGTCGACGGCCGCGTTAATTTATCGAGGAAGAAACGGAACTCCGGATTATCCACGCAACAAGGGGTTGCGTCTGGTCTACGTCTGTTTTTATGGCTATATTGTTCCGCGTGTCGGCGATGGCCGTTGTCGTCGGTGCCTACATTTGGCCTCGACGACCGTACCACCCGCGGAACAATATAGCCCTTCGCTGGTCAACTCGAGTGTCGCGTTTCTTTCGTTTTCCAAAAATGCTATTCTTTTACATTGACATTTGCCAGATGCGAGAGACTCGAAGACGTTTGCAACGTAGTACCGATCCCGCATCTGGCAACATAAAGGACCGGAAACAACTCGAGTTGGCCAGCGGAATGAGCGAGCTTTCGTTTACCGAACAACGTACATTTACTGAAAGTTTTGTTTTCACAGAAATTACAAAATTTTGTATTTAACTCTGATGGAAAGGCCGCTTCATTTACATTGATAAAATGTGAACGATTTTCGGATAGTCGTACCTTGTAGCTCGTACTTTTTACCTTATACTTCAGTTAAAAAGGGATATAGCTGGGAAAAACAGTTTTATGACATTACCTGCTAACTTATGTTACTGTTCTACAATGAAACGCTATGTTTTGTACCTTTAAAAATATTCGACTATGTGCTTTTAAAATTTAAGATACAACCCATACTTTGTATTAAACTGGCAAACGGGATCACTTTTCCTTTGTTTCTAGTTAGTTCTATTTAGTTCGTCATAACCAATTGATACGGTTATTTCAAAACAATCGAGGAAAATCATTATTAATTAATTTCTGCAATTATTAATTCTACTGTTTTGTTTATGTTATAAAAGTAAGAACTCTTCTTATTGAAAAATACCACAGCGTGCACAATACTGGTAAAGAGTGGAATCTCATTTTAATTTATTAATTTTCAATCTTAAAGTATTTTGATTTTCAAAAATCGTATTAATAATATACATATGTGTGCTCATACATGGGAATAAAAAAAAATGTCTTTTTTTTCAGTAATTAAAATATGATCAGGAAGACTTAAAACGTGTATTTCCGTAAAATAAATTTTACAAAATTTTTTTTTCATTATGGGTACTTTGCTTATGTGCGCCTACATAGGTCGGAAAGTAAAAATGCCTGGGCAGTCGAGAATCTCGGCTCGAGAATCCAAATCGTATGCCGTTGACGGGAGGTCGGATTTCAGTTGTTTAGAGCGAGAAGGCAAATGTGAGCCTTTCTCTCTCGACTCCCACGAGGCGATCCGAAATTACTTCGGGCAGCTTCGGAGAATCGAGAAAGAGGGCATGCGTCAGTTTGCCTTTGTCGACTTTCCGAAACTCCACGAGCTCACGTACGCGTATCTGGCATGTGTGCGTGTGCACCCGGCGGTGCTTTTCTGGCATCTCTGTTCCTAACTGTATGTAGGTACATTATTGTAAACCGTGTGGTCAGATCTGGCATAATTGAGTGCATTGACGATGACATTACTAACGACGAACTTCCTTAGCGTTTAATGGAGTGGTGGGGAAAGCCGACATATCTTACCGCACGAGCCACATGTTACGCCAGGTCAGCACTTCATGCAACTTCGGGAAATGGATAAAGAACGTGAACGGAAGTTTTCCACCTTGCTCTTGAACAGCTGAAATTTGTCCTCGCGTCAATGGCATACAATTTCGAATCTCGATTGCCCAGGCATTTTTACGTTTCGAGCTATTATAGGCACATACGTATAAGCAAAGTCCATAATGAATGAAAAATTTTCACGTAAATACACGTTTTAAGACCCCCTGATCATGTTTGAAATAAAACAATACTATGGAAATAAATCATTTGAATATAGTTTATCAAGTAAGACTTTAGAAATTATTTTCAAACGATTTATTTTCTAATTGTTCTATTATTTCAAATAATAATTCTTTAATTTTATAACAAAGAATGTTTATTTAATATTTAATTCAATTTGTATTTGTATATTTTTTGTCTATATGCATGAAATTTCAAGCGAACATTTCTGGCCATAAATTATATTTTTGGTAATGAATTTTTGCATTTCTGAAATAAATTGTTTGAAAATAGTTTATCAAATAAGACTATGAAAACTATTTTTAAACGATTTATTTGCCAAGTATCCATCTAAATGTCTTCTCATTTATACAAAAAATATTTTATATACAATTTAAATGGTATTAAAAGTCATAGATATATTGCAAAACAATCTTTTTCCCCAAGGCAATATTTGTCGGAATTTTCAAAGTTATCAATGTTTTTTTTTTACAATATAATTGTATACCTTTTTTGTTTCATTGCGTTATTGAGTTAAAAATACGTTTAGATATACACGACATGATTTTTGACTTCGAAAATTAAAATGAAACGAAAAATATTTGTTTTTTAAGATCGCAAACTTTTTAGAGATGAACACGATCTGCGGTAACTTGTAAATGTAAATAAAAATGTTTACTACTTTTAATTACAATTTTTTATGAAAATAAACATGTCTCGAACGCGATTACTCTCGTTTACGTATTCTTGGCTTCATCTTATTTTTGTAAGTAAAATAAACATGTGCTACCCTTGAAAAGTTTAATGTTGAACTAATTATTACACAAAACACATGCTTAGACATGAGTTTAAATTTCAAATTTGTCCCTTTTATACGTCACAATTAATAACAATAGTGACGAGAATACTGTAAAGTATCAAAAGTATAGGAAAGTTTTCCATGAATAATTTATTATTGGCATACAAATTTCTATACTCCATACAATTCAAAATAATCAACACAAATTTGATATGGTTACAAAGCAGAGTGATATGGAAAAATGTTTACAAAAATATTGTTTACTTTATTACATAACATAAGCACCTGTTAATACCATTTATTACAAGATTGAAACACCTTTTCAGTCTAAAATATTTTACCTACTTATGCATAACATGTATACTGCGCTTCATTTAAATACCATATCTGTATAATATCTATGGTGTATATGACCTTACAATGAATATTATTAAGAGTTTATTGCAAAATTGTATTAGTGTACCAGAAATAATAATATTGTTCGGATAATATTAATAAGTAACATTAAGTTCAAATTTTTGTTCTTTTAAAATATATTACAATACAAAAATGGGTTTTGTATGATATTACAATAAAATCATATTTTGGAAGCATTTGATAATAAATTTTGGTAGAACCAAAATAAATCATACACAAATATTATTTTTAAGACATAGTAACCACAAGTTATTTCATGCACTTCAATGTGACTGACATCTGTTACAATTTACTCTTTTGTAAATGCACAAAAATTGTCTATTGTAATATAGACATCATATATATTTCTCAATATAAAAAAAAAATTATATAAAGGATAATATGATCATTATATTTAAATATAGACATTCATTGTGCGCATTGATTACTTTTCTTTTGTTTAAAGCGTATATTAAATTTATTACGTTAATATCAAAGGTCCAGGAACATTGGTTCTAGTAGTAATATCATGAAAAGATATGTAATCTAATCCATTAAAACAACCAATCTCGTGTACTTTAAACTCATACAGAGTTTGTCGAACTATAATTACAGTTTAAAACGTACATCTAGTGTGATATGCATTTACAAAATATATAAATTATTTTTGTCTAAAATATAATATAATATAATATAATTGAAAATTCAATTTTTATATTTAATTACATTACATTATTTTAAAACGTATGGATTTGAGCAAAAAATTTGTTCAACCTTTAACACATCAATGTGTTTAAAACTAAAAAAGGTAAAAACTGCGTTACAAAAAACATTGCAGAGTGTTTTTAAAATATTTCATCAAACTTTGGAAATATGTTGCATAAATTTTAAGGATAAAAAAGTAAATATCAAAAGACATGCTAAACAAATTGATAAAGTAAAATCATTTCCTAATTTATAGGGATTTTATATTCAATTTAAAATAATTTAAAAATGCTTTAAAGAAAAGGTCAGAGTAAAATACAATATCTTGAGATGTCAATATTTCTTATCATTTTTTTAAATATGCAACTGAATTTCGACAGTTTTACGAAAATTTATAAAACAATTTGTTCTATGTATTGGGTTGAACTAATTGTAAAAATTACTTTGAAATATTCATAATTATGTAAACAGATAAAATAACGTAACGCGCTACACAACAATTATTGCTTTTAACTCAAAGTTCCTAGTCTTTATTCTTTCTCTCTTTATCATTATTCTAGTTCCACTGTGGAAAAAGAAATAAAAGAAACATGATATTAAAAGGATCTAGATAACATTGTATTTACTAGATATCAATTCATTGAAAGCTTAATTTAGATAATATAGGATATAATTTCACCTTTCAAAATTGTGTCACATGGGAGCAGATTTAAGACTTATTAACAGTCTTGTATCTTTTTACGTTTTATGTACAAAAATGAAAAGTGTTTGAAAAATTTTAAGTTTTATAATCACAGCGCTTACTAATATTTTCAACAGTAATTTCTTCTAATACTCCATAAAAATCCATTGTTTTCATAATCATATTTCATTTCCAAACAGTGTATGAAAGTAGTACTTGCAAATAATTAGATTATTCATACAAATATTATGCGTATTACATAAATGTGTGTTATTAAATAACTGATTTGATTTATGTGCGTAGTAACAATGCAATGATATAATTTTAATGTAATGTATATGTAACCCCCTTTGCACTCTTGTTTTTTAATTAAAAATAAACATTTACATTTTATTTTCAGATAGTAGATCATACTTTTCAGCATATTTAATATTCAGTAATTAATAAATAACATATTTTGATTGTTATAAACAATTACAAATGAGCATGCAAAGGGTTAACATTTTGAAAACTTTTATCTATTAACCAAAATTTATATCTTATGTAAATCTCGCAACGCGGAAAAATACAGGATTAAATATTGTTTATGTGATGTAATATTAATAATAATGCGATAATGATGCATGTTTAAGTTTTAGAATTAATGATCTTATAGATAAAGGAAAAATCACAACCGGCAAGCAGCCAATTACATACTAGTAACAAAAATATGTTTAATGTTATAATAAATTATGCCACATCTGGCTTCAGGTTTTATTAACGGCATACGTTCTAGCTATCAGAACATTCTGATACAATCCCCTAAGTTTGTAGAAAAAGTAGAGAGATTATAATCTACATCTTCTATAAAGTATGCATTATACAATTTGTTAATGAACAAAATGTATGCGTAAGATACTACTCAATTAAAAAATCGTGAAAAATCATTTATTTTCAGATATTGATGCTAAGTTCACTGAAAGTCTAAATTTATTGTATTATTTTTTAAATATTGAAAGAGGTATTTGTTAATGTAATAGATAAAATAATCAGAAGATCACAAATATTTGTTATCCATTAATAAAATCGAACTTTTGAACTAATTGAAATATTAATAAGTTTTAAAAAATTCCGATAACAAAGTAGCCGTACTTGATCACAGGACATTCTAGAGAGTCTAATAATTATATTTATGCACCACTTGAAGGCCTTTCCCAACAACATAACCATCTGCGCCATAATGGTAAAGCTTTCCTGCGTTTATATAATAAACTAGCACCGCCTCGTCTTGTGTTAAGAGCACTAACTATTGCTTGGTCAAATGCCTCTTTAAGGTCATGTTGAGTTAATGCTGATGTCTCTACGTAACTTACAGCACCTACTCTTTGAGCCAATTGATGACCTTGGGTAGTTGTAATCGGCGTTTGGCCATATCTTGCTAATTGTAATGTACGATGTACATCTGGCCTTAAATCACTCTTTGTGCCTACCTGAAATCATTATTATTGCTTCAACCTAAGTTATGACATTTCATTTTCTTGAAATTTTCTAATAACTACTACAAAGTAAACAATTTCATTACCAAAATAATGGGTGCATTTGGGCAATATTTTCGTATTTCATTTATCCAACGAGATGCTACATTATGATAAGAAGAAGGGCATACAACATTGAAGCAGACTAGGAACACATCTGTTTCTGGATAACATAATGATCGCAAAGGATCAAAGTCGTCTTGTCCTGCTGTATCACACAGCTGAATATTTACTGGCTGACCATCGACATTAACAACCACTGTAATAAATTGAAATTATATTATACAAAGTATATTTTTACAGCTTAATTTAAAATTTAAATAGGTTTACTATGTTTTGTTACTTGATAACATTTATTTATCATATCTTGTAAATTTAATAGGATTATCATACTTTCTAAGTTCTCTTTTGCAACATAAATACTTTAGATAAGATTATATAGATAACAGGAAAAAGTATGAGATTATTCATAATAAATCATTTTATACATGTAATAAATATTCACAACAAATGGAATGTGAGTATAAAGTTGATAATAAATATCATTACAAATAATTTTCAATTTTAATTAAACAGATTAAATGGAAGAATACTACCAAAATACTATATTTTATTGTAATCATAAATAACTAATTTTATAATTTTCATAATAAAATACCCAAATAAAATTAGTAATCAAAATTAACAAGATATTGAAGTAAATTTTAATTGTATTTACATTAATTCGTATTTTATTGCAAGAGAATACACAACAATTACTCCTAATTCCATTAATAAAGCACTATCAAATAAAATTCACCATTGTTATTACCTGAAATTAAATTTATTACTATTCGAAATTGGACTTATCACTAGTATTAAATATTACACCAACCATTATAATTATCGAAAGCAGTGGGCACGTATTCTCCGGAGAAATCATTCGTCGAATAAGATACAACGAGGCTGGTCTTTCCAACAGCACCATCACCTACTAGAACGACTTTGATTCTTCTATCGAGCGGAATACCATTGTGTTCCGTACCACTACCGTTTGAATTTTGATTCTGTGCTGTGCATGTCGTTCGTTTCGCTTGCATTTGCATTGTTTGTCTATTCTTCAAAAGGGGCTTAGTCCAATTTGTATGGGATGACGGCGGCATTATTTTGCTGTTTATTTTATCACAGCCACGAGCTTTCATACATACACCACTGATAAAATATCGTACATATAACCTCTACCTGTTCGACGAGAAACGATGCAATCAGTTGCATCTATCGCGACACATTCTTCCTCAAAATCGTCATTTCTCTTTTCTCCTGCTGACACTTGTGGCTTGCACGACCAACGGATTAAGTTTCGGACACGACGTCTTCAATACGCCCTGTCAGGTAAGTACTGTGTATGTCGCTCGAAAACAATGGAACGTACATCGACTAGAAAAGTTGAAAAAAGAAAAAAAAAGAAACTGATTCACCTGCCGCGGCGCGGAGCCACCTGTTATTGGGCTTTTCTTACGGCGGTCACAACCGGTGGCACAGGTACCACGCGGTGGTATATTAAATTGGTTTCTACCTTGATCCTTTGTCTTTGTTTTGAGCAAACACTTTGTGGTTTGATACATTACAATGTTTACGATTAATCATAATATAATTGATGTTGTTCAATTTAAATTCTTTGTTGACTGACGCAATTAATCATTCTTTTATACAGTCTCTAACCGATGACACAGATGATTTGAATGACTCTGTCTAAAGTAGTATGGCCAATGTGGTCAGATACTCAGATTTGGCATAATTGAATGTATCGTCGATGACACTAGTAACGACGAACTTTCTTAGCGTCTAATGTCTAAATTGCGTACTTCGCGCAATTTCGAGAAATCGAGAAAGAAGGCGAATGTGAGCCTTTCCTTCTTGCTTTAGTATCACGTGAAATCCTACCTGGCTACAATTACATTTATCACATACGATTTCGTGTCTTGACTGCTCGAACATTTCTACTTTCCGAAGCTCTGTCTCGCCCTTTTTCTAGATAACCCTACCTTTCTTACTTTTCCTACTCTACATGCAGGGTGCTCGGCATCTATATGTTACAAATTTAAGGGGTAATTCTAGAGGTCAAAATAAGGCGAACATCAAAAATAATAATTTGTTAATTGAGGCTTTTGCGAACAGCTGCGTGCATGCAATAGGTTGAGACAAGTCGGTCCTAGTGGTTCTCACTCAGCATGAGAAACTCTGCTTACTGACGTATCGACAGCCTTACAGTTTTGTAAGTGAGAATCACTAGGCCCGACTTGCCGTGACCTATCGTGCGCACACATTTGTTCGCAGATTGTCGTTCTACAGGCGGATCTTTAAATGTTAATAACTTTTAAACGAAGCCTCAATTAACAAACTACTATTCTCAATTAAATTTTTAACATATAGATGCCGAATACCTTGTATATCTCGTATTTCGTCCCGCAGGCAGAATTAGAATCAAATTTTGGCAGTTACACGAGCACATCAAGTTTAGTCTACGAATAATGTGTTGTATTGTACACCGTTAATTCTTAACTTAATATTTTGACTTTTAATAAAGTATTATTAAGAAGAATACAACATCTACATAGGTCGGAAAGTAAAAGTGCTCGAGCAGTACTACTCGAAATCTCGATACTCGAATATTCGAGCTCGTTCACGCTCGCTTTCTTTTTTGATTTCTTGAAGTACTTTTCTCACTACGTACTTTGTACGCGCTAAAAGAAGTTCGTCGTTACTAGTGCCACCGTCGTCGTCGATGCACTCAATTATATCAAATCTGGCTACACTGTGTGTAGCCAAGATGATATTATTAGTGCGTACAAAATCTATTTTAATCCTACACATATAATTTCGTTCGAACTGTAGGGGGTAAACGCAGTTTAAAATAAACTTGAAATAATCTAGTAACGTCTGGATAATTCTGTGTTCTTTTTAACGCGATGCAAAAGCGGCGCAAGCTTCAGTATTGCACTATAGACTTTCAAAGTGTTACCGGTAGTTGAATTTTTGACGAGTGTATCTCTGATTGAAAAAGTTTGTATGATATAATATCTATTTCCTAGTATGTGTCACATTAATATTATTCATAATCTCTTAACGTCCTTATAATGTATTAACCAGTTCTGTTCGTTTAAGTTTTAACCCTTAGAGAACTATCCGAGAAAGACGTTCGCGACCGGACAACATTTCACATATAATACCGCATATTTTCTAAACTGTTCAAAGTAAAATATTGCAATGAAATTAACGAAAAACATTATTTAGTTAATAGTCTGTTTTTCTATAATAGATTATTCATGTATGCTAAGTAAGTAGAAGGAAAATTGCAAATTTTCAAAGTTTTAATTCAAGAATTTAAAGAAGGCTGAAATGTTTATCATTAATTAGTAATTAATTTACATTTGATGAGAGGTTTACAGAAACTATGAATTTTTAAGATTAGGCATCTAAGACTATTTCTTTTAAATTTTATACAACTATGATGAATATTACAAACATAAGCATCTAATAAAATAAGCATTCTTATAAGGGAGTATGCAGCCATGATACATTTTCCATTCTTATGCAAAAATACTCATTTTCTAAGAGTTAAATTAAAATTTATTTATTTAATATTATACTTAATACAGTATATGAACTCTATTCAATAAGAATTTTTCTTTGGATTTTGTTAAAGGAAGTTTTAAGTTAAAACATTTTCCATTATGACAAAAGCAACTACAACTGCACATGAATGGAAGGAAAAGGGTAACCAGGAATTTAATAAAGGGAATTGGACGGAAGCTTTAAATTGTTATACAAATGCATTGAAGCTTATGAATGAAAACAACTCTGAAAAAGCTATATATTACAAGAATCGTGCAGCTACATACTTAAAACAGAAAGAATATGAACCAGCTATTAAAGATTGCAACGAAGCTCTTGAAATATGCTCAAACGATCCTAAAGCATTATTTCGCAGATGCCAAGCATTGGAAGCATTAGAAAGATTTGAAGAAGCATATCGCGATGCAAGATATATTATTTCAATAGATCCTGGCAACAAGGCAATTCAGCCCATTGCTGCACGGTTACACGAAATTGTACAGGAAAGATACAAACAAAATTCTCGTGTTGGTGCCAAGGTTTGTACTATAGCATTAATTATATAACATGATAGGCTAATTAGTGAAATATACATTAATACAATTACTATTACCATGCATTACATATATATGACCTCACTGACTTTTGTAAGAAACCAATGTCACATGTGTAATAACAATGATTGAATTATAAACCAATCTCACATTTCGTGCGATTATTAAACATATATAATTGGCTTATCTAATACATTTTATTTATGCATAATTAAAAGTATACATTATATTAAATAAAATTACTACAACCATAATGTGGTTTCCATTGCAATGGTAGAAGCAAATGTATTAAATAAAAAGATGTATTGCAAGTTGCCTTGAAATTTATTATATTTAATATGGTAATAATTATAATTCAATGTGCGATGATATTTTTGCGAAGGTATCACAAATGATGGACATAGTTTTTGAAATGGAAAAAGATACTGAAAAGCGTAAAACAGCAATAAATAATTTGCTTGTTCTTGTTCGAGAAAGAGCAGGAGCAGAAGCAATGCTTAACGAAGGAATTATTCCTAAATTAATAAAAATTTTTAAACTTGAAAAAAATGAAGAAATAATAATAGTTGCAATTAGAATTATTGCTGAATTATGTAGAAATAATATTAATCGGACTGAAATTATTCTGAAAGATATTGGTTTGCCATGGTGTTTAGAAATGATTAACAGTAAACTCACAGAGAGAGTTAATGCTGCACAATATTGTTTACAGGTTTGTAAATTTAACTAATATGAGAAGTCAATAACATTATATTAAAATATGTATTTAAATTTGATATTATGTTACAGACCATACTTAATACTTATAGTGGAATGGATAATAAACCAGATACAAAACCAAATAAAGAATTATGTGACAAACATAACAAAGAAATCGATAGCATTTTATCTTGTTTATTGTACAGTGTAACGAGTAGGACAATTTCTGGAATAGCTAGAGATGCAATTATAGAACTTATTATGCGTAATATTCATTACACTGCTTTAAGTTGGGCGGAACGGTTGGTTGAACTTCGTGGCTTACAACGTTTAATGGAGGTAGCAAGCGAACTTGAAGAATATAAATATGAATCTTCAATGGATATTACACCGTCTACTAGAACTGTAACCAGTGTGTGTTTGGCAAGAATTTATGAAAACATGTATTACGATGCGGCAAAAGAAAAGTTCGGAAATGCTATTGATGAATACATTAAAGATAGATTACTTACACCGGATATAGAATCTAAGGTAACCAAAATACATCTTTTATAATATTTTGTGAAAAGTTTATTATGAGAAACATAAGTTTCTAATGTATTTATTTATGCTATGTTCCAAACAGGTTCGTGTTGTAGTTGCAATAACAACTTTATTGCTTGGTCCATTGGATGTTGGAAACACAATAATTGCTAAAGAAGGTATTTTGGAAATGATACTTGTTATGGCTGGCACAGATGATGTATTACAACAAAAGGTTGCTTGCGAATGTATTGTTGCTGCTGCATCCAAAAAAGACAAAGCTACTGCGATTATAAATCAAGGCGTAAATATATTGAAAAAATTATATCAATCTAAAGACGACTCTATCAGAGTACGTGCTCTGGTAGGATTGTGTAAATTAGGCAGTTCGGGCGGTTCAGATGCAACGATAAGGCCATTTGCTGATGGAGCAACAAAAAAACTGGCTGAAGCGTGTAGAAGATTTTTAATTAATCCTAAAAAACAAAAAGATATGAGAAAATGGGCAGTAGAAGGATTATCGTATCTCACGTTTGATGCCGAAGTTAAAGAAAAGTTAATTGAAGATGGTCAAGCAGTTCAAGCAATGATAGAACTTGCTAAAACTGGAGATCAGTCTGTAATCTACGGTGTTGTTACAACATTAGTAAATTTGTGTAATGCTTACGATAAACAAGAAATGATACCAGAGATGATAGAATTAGCTAAATTTGCTAAGCATCATATACCCGTAGAACATGAACTTGATGATCCAGATTTTGTGAGCAAGAGAGTAATATCTTTAGCTAAAGCTGGTGTTACAAGCGCATTGGTTAGTCTCTCTAAAACTGAAAGCCAAAACAGCAGAGAATTGATAGCACGTGTTTTCAATGCAATTTGTAGTCAACAAGAAGTAAGGGGAATTGTTGTTCAACAAGGTGGAGCAAAGGCTCTTTTACCATTGGCCTTAGATGGAACAGATAAAGGAAAGAAACAAGCATCGCAAGCACTTGCACGTTTAGGAATTACAATAAATCCAGAAGTTGCATTCCCTGGAGAAAGGATAATGGAAGTGATTCGACCATTTATAAATCTTCTAAATCCAGAATGTTCTGCGCTTGAAAACTTTGAAGCTTTAATGGCTTTATGTAATTTAGCTGGTATCAATGATAATATTAGAAAACGAATTTTAAAAGAAGGAGGTTTTCAAAAAGTCGAGGCTTATATGTTTGAAGACCATGATATGTTAAGACGTGCATCCACTGAAGTAGTAAATAATTTAATAATGTGCGAAGATACTGTAAAATATTACGAAGACGAAAATGATAGAGTTAAATATCTAGTAATTCTTTGTCAAGATGAGGATATAGATACATGCATGGCGGCTGCAGGAGCTTTAGCAATGTTGACTTCCGTTAGCAACAAATCTTGTATGAAAATATTTGATACAAAGGATTGGTTGGAATCATTGCGATTTTTACTTGCTAATCCAAATTCCGACTTACAACATAGAGGAGTCGTAGTTGTTTTAAATATGATCAAAAGCACAAAAGATGTCGCGGCTAGACTAATTGAAACCGATGTAATGGAAATTTTAATGGCTTTAACAAAGAGTGATACATTAGAAAATACAAAGATAAAGGAAATAGCAGCTAATGCATTAGAAGCAGCAGCAAAATGGAAACTTATTAAGAAGAATGCAAATGAAGAACAAACGTCGCAGAGTACGAATAATTTGGAAAATATCGAATAAATATGCAACACATACTTAACTTAATTATGAAAATCATAAATATAGTATGAAATATATTACGATGATTATACTTCTCTTAAAGTGCCTCAGATGTGTTCAATCTCATCTTTTATAGTAAATAGTACGACTATTAAAAAAGTTAATAAAAAAACAAATATTTAGTATTTTTTTTAAAAGTAGTTAACTCACAAAAGTATTGCATTTATTAACAATTTGATATTGTATACTATTGTTGCCAAATATAATAAAGTTACTTATTTACTGTTTAAAACCTTAAATTATTTATTTTATATAAACAATCATGTATTATATATTTGTATAAGTACCCGTGTGTATGTACCAATTGCATAATATACAATATTTTTCAATTTAATGAAATTAACATTGTAATATTAAATTTGTATACGTTTCGATATATATATATTTTTAATATCAATCTGACAAAAGTTATGAACAATTAAAATTACTAGAAAAATATGTTATGATTTAAAAAATGGATGATCTAAAGCTTGATCTGCAGTAAGACGTGTTTTGTAGTCTAGATCCAATAAGCTTAGTAAAAGATGATAAGCTTCTTTTGGAAATTGAACATCCAACGATGCCTTAAAATATGTAATAAATATTCTTCAATACACAATTATAATTACTATTACATAAAACGTTTTTAAATAATATTTAAATTTGTAATCATAATTATAAACAAATGATAAATTAAAATACCTTTTCATACATGCTATGATCTCTACAATTATTTAATAAACCCTTATTTCTTTTTTGTAACTTCTGACATAAAGATACAATGTCAACTCCTGGTATATCCTCATGAAAAATAATTTGTTTTCCTAATTTCGCAAAGAAAATGTTTGAAACATGAAAAATAAACAATATGAAAATGGTAAAAATAAAATATTTTTCAATATGAATCAAAATGAAAAAGAAACAATTTTAATACCTAATTTGTGTGCACAGTGTTGCATTTTATTTGATCCAAATATTGTAGTTATTTCTGCTAAAGCAGTGCAATCATCTGGAGAATGAAAAAATGGTTGAGTGCCACTAAGGATGCACAACATCATTACTCCAGCTGCCCAAATATCAATTGCTGGTGTTTGCAAAGGATGTTTTAATAAAACTTCAGGTGCACGAAATCCTGGTGTGCCAGCTCTTGGGGCTGTCTGTTCTGGTCTTGATGTACATAATGAACATACTTTTGGTTTTCCAAAACAGAAACATTTTTCTCCTGTAACTTTTTTTCTTGAACTAAGAGAAAGATTTAAACTATTCTGAAAAAACATGTAAATAAAAATAGTAATAAGACTCTCTGTAAAAATACTAACATTGTTTATTGTTTTAAGTAATAGATACTTCACTTCATCTGATCTTTTTCGCTTAAGCGACTGGGTTTCAAAATTAATTGACTTAAGTTTATTAGAATTATTTTTGACTACATATTCTTGTGCTAATCCAAAATCCACTAACAAGTATCTATAATACATAAGAAATCAATGTTTTAATTTAACATTAAAATAGATTTATATGAAAATAATTTATATGTGTTCACCTTTTATGGCATCGATCATATAAAAAATTACTAGGTTTAACATCCCTGTGTATAATATTAAATTGATGAACTCTACGCAATGCAGTCAACAATGCTATCATGTAATCCTTTGTTTCTTGAATGGTCATATTTTGTACATAGTCCTGTTTAAAAATCATTGATAACAAACGATAATGTCACAGTTTTCAATTAAAATTATATAAAATTAATTGAAATGTAGATGAAAGTGTACCGAAAATTTGTCGTGTCTCATATATGGCATTACAAATACCACTGTTTCAAAACTTCGTAAACACAATTCTAATCCAACCACATAGTCTTTTCCCCTGCAAAAAAATGTTGTTGACCATATTATTTAGTGCAAGTATAAATAGTTCTTATTCATACACTTTTATATACATCTTTTGTTAAATTGTAATCATGGTTTAATGTATCCATTACCCTATCTGTTGCATACACTGCAATTCATGTTCAATCTTTTCAGGATGACGAGTAGGAACTAAATGTTTTAACGCGAATTTCTTTGACCCATCGGAAGATTTTAATGTAGCTAAAAATACAGAACTAAAAGTTCCTTCCCCGACCTTTCCATGCACATGAAATAAATCCTTTAGTAATGGAATTCTGTTTTTAAGGGCGACAACATTATCTTTTTCTGAAAGTACCATGTATTAATTTATCTACATTAGAATTTAAACACTTTTCGTAAACAAAATTAAACAACAAATTGTTAACCATTTACGTTATCCTCTCCAATTTGAGTTTTTTCTTCCATAATTCCAATAAATAATACAAGGCACTAAATTGTATTATCACGATGCTTCCCAATTAGTTAATTTAACAAACTAGAAATTTTATTATTTAACATTAAAATTGAATAACTGTCACGTGCATGATAACCTGTCAACCGTCAGACGTTGGCGCCATTCTAAAGACTTAAAGCGTACATGATTCATAACGTTAAGATACGAAAAATATTTTCATAGATCGAAAAATATATAAGTATACAATGAAAAAAAATACAAATGTATTACGTTATGTCATAATACAATATCTAATCAACATTTTTTTTATTATAGACTTATTAATTGATTGAATAATACTAGACAGACTTAGCTAATTTTGTTACAACAATACTCGAATACTATACAAATCAAACTTATAAAATTCGAATAGCAATTATTAGATAACTATTCATTGTTTAGTTAAATATGTTACGAGCGGCGAACAAGATCCTGGATTTGGTCGGGGGTAGTGGTTAGACTCCGTTAGACCGATGGTATAGGTATGGTTAGGAAAAGTAGAGATGGTCCGAATGAACCGGCGTATGACTAACACCAGGAGCCGCAGGTGTTGATTACATGAACAAACCATGGTATGGTTATGGCTAACCCTAGAAACCACAGAGTGATACCGGTGAGCACGTGTGTTATTCTGTAGGACAACCTATCCTCTTTGACTTGCCACTCTTCCCAGTGTGACGGCTTGGTACCTCGTTGCTTCGACCGCTTGCCTCATATCTGGCGGTCTCCCCGCCTTCTGAAGCTCCCTGAATCGGTGGTAATCTTGCCGATTCCTCTAAGCTAGGAGCTTCAGAGGTGGAAGAAGCACCAGGGTACCCAAGGTACCCTCTAATCACCCTGACAGCCAACCGACGGTTGATGCGGCGCAGCATTTCCGTGTTGTGCCGGTTGATCATCAGGTTCACCTTAAAATTCACCCGTAAAGGATGATTGACAACACCACCTACACATAGAGGCGGCGGACCCCAACGTTAGGTTTCCCGATATTCGGGAGAAGGCGGCCTAGAGCCGGGACACAGACCGAGCTGTGGCCACGGGACCATCATCGGCCACTGGACTTACCAACGACCGCCAACCAAGTGGCCAACCCTCGGCAAACGTCCCACACCCCAGCCCATCCATGTACTCATTTACACAAACATTCATACCAGTGTTTGATCCGCGGGATCCGCGGATCCGACCTCCGGGATGCCATGTGAGGATGCGGCCACCAGCCCTTTCAAACTGATGACCCCATCCCCGCATCATATCCCAGCGGCTTCCCCTATCCGTCACCTGGGGACGCACCACGTAGGGGTTCACCTCCCCTGCCGCTTGGATAACCAAATGGGTGCGTGGACAACTAAACGACTCTTAGCTGAGATTTATCCTACCCACACATTTCCGGCCGCCGCAATCTTACTGGTGACCGTTAAGGAGCACCTCACCTCACAGAGACCTGGGGTCCGCCTTGGCCTCCTCCTCAGGCCTGGGGATTTCCAGGAAACTCCCACTAATTGCACCCTTCGTCGTGAATTTGATATTCGACCAAGTCTAGGACATTGCCTCGGTTAGGACTCTAGTAGATCCTTCTAAAGCATCGAGGACCACTGCCGCCGTTTTTGCCTTTGAAAAGTACCACGAAGACATGAGAAGTAAAAGCGAAAGAGGGAAGAGGTTAAAGAAAGAGGATGTAGAAAGGGAAAGCTGGTAAGAAAAATGTATAAGGAAAATATTGGTGTTATAGGGTCTAGAGGTATAGTCCTTCGCATCCGTATAAAGCTAACCTGGAATTTTTAGCTCAATGATTAAAATAACTATCGTTCCTAGTAATCATTTACATCTTACTAATTACATGAAATAATGTATAGAGAAATGGTTGAAGAACTTAGCTTGATTCGAATAATATTTGAAATAATTATAAAGGATTATAAAACTTTAGAATTTATAAAAATTAAGAAATTAATGGAAAAGGTAGAGGAGAATGTTGTAAATAAAAAGCATGGGAAATAGGTACTATAATTTAAATTTTTTATTAATATAAACGTAAGGAGTGTTTTACACTCTTATTCAATAGTCAAAATATTATCATGGGGTCCCTCTATTTACGCACACTAATGCACAGCCATGTATACGTGAGTTGCCCTCTGGTGACAGATACAGAATACAGGAGTTGTCCACATACCGATGTTATTAAAATTAACCACGTGGTGAGAATTTCTGCATTCTGTACTACAAATGTATAATTTTTGTAATATTTATGAATAAATATTCAAGTTATTAACAAAATGAAAAAGAGACTGATAGATGAAGCCACCACTGGTGGTAATCCAAAATGGTATACAGAATTTCCTAAAGGAGAAGAGCCATGTAAACATTCTAAGTCTGAAACAGAAATATCAAACTTGAAAGCTGAAGCTAAAAGATATTTAGATGCAGAAACTGCTGTGTTTCAATTAAAGGAATCAAAGTCCCGTGATTCAGAAACAGTATGGTTAAAAACAGCATTAACACAAGGTACAACCTCGGATAAAGTAGCAGCTGCCATTGTATTAGTACAAGACAATCCAAAATATAATTTAGCTAGAATTACAATGCTTGTAAATCAAGTACGAATAGCAAAACACAATCAATGCAATATGATAATAAAATCTTTGAAGGATTTGTTTTTATGTGATTTACTTCATCCTACATTTAAGCAACTTAAATTTGAAGAACAAAATTTAAATGAAATTGATAAAGCAAATCCTGATGACACAATGGTCCAAATAGATGCATCAAGAAAAAAGTTAATGGCCCATTGGTACTTTGAGGACCAGTTACGTGAACAATATGAACGTTTTGTTATGTCTCTAGCTGCTATTGCATCAGATACAGTGGATTCAAATCGTGAAACAGCATTGTCGGTTATGACAAACCTGTTAATAGGAAATTCTGAACAAGAACATAAACTATTGGAATTAATTGTAAATAAAATAGGAGATCCAAGCAGTAAAGTAGGATCTAAAGTTATATTTTGTTTAAATAAAGTGTTACATGAGCATCCAAACATGAAAATTGTTGTATTGCGAGAAGTTGAAAAATTATTATTTAGAAAAAATGTTGCACAACGTGCTCAGTATTATGCAATCTGTTTATTAACTCAATTTCTTTTGAGCAAAGATGATGAAGGAATTGCTTCTAATCTTATTGAAGTTTACTTTGCATTTTTTAAAGCTTGTTTAAAGAAAGGAGAACCAGATAGTAGAATGATGGCAGCAATTTTAACTGGTGTGAATAGAGCATATCCATTTGCAAAATTGAATTCAAGCATATTGTACAATCATATAGATTCTGTATACAAAGTTGTACATGTTGGATCTTTTAATGTTTCACTAAATGCCCTGAACTTATTATATCAAGTAAGTACCTATACATTGTAGTATGTTTGTTACATTTATTAAGTTTCATTTTTATGTTATTGATATAGATCGCAGGAAAAGATGAAATACAGTCAGACAGATTTTATTCTACTTTTTATCGAAAGTTATTAGACCCACAAATTGGAACAGCAAATAAACAGGCACTATTTCTTAATTTATTATTCAGAGTTCTTCAAAAAGATAATAAAATACAACGTTTATATGCATTTATTAGAAGAATCTTACAAATTACATTATATCTTCCTGCAAATATGGCATGTGGAATTTTATATGTAGTATCAAAAATTTTACATACACATAAAGAATTAAAAAGCTTATTATTAAAACCTCAAGATTGTATTGAAATTGGAAATGAAGATTCTGAAACTGAACACAATTCTATAAATTTAAAAAGTAATGATGTATGTGGAAAATCTAATACATATTCAGAAGATACTATTGTATTAACAAATGTTACAACTGGAGATGTAAATATAGAAGACAAACCTGAAATAAAAGTAGAAAATGACGTAAAAATTGAGTTGTGTAAACAAAAAGAATATGATCCTTTTTATCGTAATCCCCTCTATGCTGGAATAACTAAGGGATTAAATAATGAATTGATCACACTGTTTAAACATTATCATCCAAGTGTTGTATTATTTGCAAATACTATACTTGAAGGTACTATATTTAATTATATTATTTTTACTAGGGATGGGACATTCGAAACCTTGAAACTCGAAATTCTCGAAATTATACCTTGCATCCATTTCCATAACTTTCTGAAAAGAATTTATTACAGAATTTGTTAGTTCATGACAAAATAAATACTACCTTAAATAAAAAAATTAAGCATTTTGGGTTTCGAGAATTTGAAAACCTCACAAAGTTTCATAAAGATAAAAATCAGGTTTCGACCCATGTCTAATTTTTACAAAAATTAATATTAAGTGTTTTTTTTTTCTAAGCATATCAAATGTGTGATTTCCATGTGTAGGAAAACCAATTAATTATACTGGAGATCCATTAGAAGATCTGTCTTTGATGCGTTTTCTCGATCGTTATGTTTTTAAAAATCCAAAAAAGTTAGAAAATAAAAAAATACAAAAAAAGAATGATCCCCTGGCTCGACGCGCAGGATATGAACCTATAGGTATCAGATGTATTCCAGTGGATAGTGTTTCATATCTTAATGAAAAGGAAGAACGTATTCCGGTTGACGAATTGTTCTTATATCGGTATTTAAACAAGAAGAAAGAAATTAAAAATGGATCTAAAGTGATAGATGACGATATAGAAAGTGTTAATAGCGAAGAATTTGACGACATGTTGGATAGATTAACAGATGGCAAAGATTTTGAAGATCTAGACATTGCAGCTGACATCCAAACTAAGAAAACAAAGAAAAAGGGTACATTAACACAATTTTAACTTTTTTTTTTAAAGTAAAAATTGTTTTTAACATACGTGTGATTATATTTTTTATAGATGTTGAGGATGAAGATGATTTAGAAGTTGGCAGTATCAAAAGCGCGGCAAGCGATAATTCTGATAATATAAATGATTTAGATGAAAATGATGACGCAGATGAAGAATTACAAAATTTGAGCGATATGGAACTGGACGAGGACGACTATTTAAGTGACATAGATTTTAACGAAGACTCGGATGACAACGAAGATATGTTTGATAATACTAACAATAGAACAAAGAAAAGAGATCAAGGAAAGCATAAATCGAATAAAAAATCAAAAGGAATTGATAGTAACACATTTGTATTAGCAGAAAAATTTGCAGAAATGCTTGAAGAACATAGTAAACAAAAAAATAAACATGGTGGTACAGATATGTATAATACTGCAGATGGTGCAAGTTCAAAGCAAATAGATTGGGAAATAAAACGACATCATAAACTTAGGGGATCATCAAATAACAATAAACGAAGAGGTCCTAAAACTTCTAAAAATGTTAAAAAGATGAAACACTAATTATGAAATATATATGTAGATATATAAGCAGTTGAGATATTTTTATAAATTATAAACGAAATGTCATTTTACTTGTAATCTTGTACAAAAAAATAAATCGTACATTTAATTATTACTTATATACTAGAATATGTTTTTATTATAGTATAATTACGCAAAGAAAATGAAATGAATGCATAAATTTATTATCATAGAATAATGCATGAAAAAAAAAAAAAAAGAACCTTGGTTACTGTTGATCTTAACAGCCCTTATTTAGCAAGTAAATATTCATTTATTTAAAAAATGTGGGAACACAGTTTATCGTAATGTAACTGTCTACTTTCCTTGTCATAATACCAATTTTATCTTACGTAAAAGCAAATATGCTCAGTTACACATATGTACTACAAGAAGATTCAAAACTTTAAAATTACTGATAGATCATTTTCACTCATTTTTCTGTACGTACTGTACATTGTCGTGTTTTTTTAAAATGAAGTAATTAAGTTCGCAATTTCTTTGGCAACTGAAACATTTCAAAATACAAAATATTTAAATGAAAATAAAAGCTCGATATACTTGAATTTTATACTAAAAACATATTGGGAACCTTATCAGTATTTAGTTACTAAGTTTTATTGTTTGTTTTCTAAATTAAAGAACAGTAATTCATTATACCAGTTGCGAAAGAAGTTGTTAGTGCATGCTATTATGAAAGTAGATTATAAGTGTAATTATTTCTTACTAATAATGACATAGGTATGCAAGAGACTTAGCTATTTGTTCAAGTATAGTCTGCCACTGTTTGTAAAAAAGAACAAAAACATTTATCTCCATATTACTGTTAATGTGCAACAAATAAATTTGTAAAATCTCATTTTGTACACGCAATTTTTTTTTATATGCGGCAAATTCTAAAGCGTGCTGTGTATGTGTATCGGTAGGCTGAACGCTACTCTGGATCAGCTTTTGTTGAACTTTCTTCATCATGAGTAGGGCTATGCCATGTTAATCGCTCTTCATAGAACTTTATCACGATCTGTGGACACTTTTCATTAGCAATTCGAGCAGGGACTAAATCTGCGTCATCCGTTCCCTTCCATTTCATCAAAAACATAAGTTCCCCGCTTGAATCCGTTGCACCAATAATTCTTTCAGGCTCTAAATTTCTGTCAAAGCCTGAATAAAACCAAAATAATTAGTTAAAAATAAACGAACTAATAATTACAAGGTAGTATGTTTATCATACATATTGTACGATAAAAGTAAAAAGTCGTGATAGAACGTTACCTTCAGGTTTTTTTTCTTCGGCTGCTTTCTTTTTAGCTTGTGTCGGTGTAGGGGTACTTGTACTCTTTCGCTTTTTCTGGTCTTTATCTTCATGCCGCTTTCCAGCTACTGTAGCTTCTTTCTTTTTACGTTGTTCTTCAAATTGTGCAATTAAATCAGGACAATCCAAGTTTTCTTCTGGTTCCCATGTATTTTCATCATTAGAATACCCTTTCCATTTCAAAAAGTATTCCACCTAAATGTGAAATTGTAATAAATATAGTAAAAATGAAAAGATTTATGGTTCAAACAATAACAGTGAATTTAAATTTAAGTACCTTGCCTTTAACCACTCTTCGATCTAAAACTTTTTCGACACTGAATTCTTCCTCTCCTTCGGCATCTGCGGGAGTTGATTCTTTGCCTTTGCTCATTTTCTTTTAAATAATACTAAAAATATAAGTATAACAAAAAATTGATTATTGATTACAATGACTAATTATGTTCAAATAATAAATTCTCATAAGAAAAGGCTTACGTATAAATATTATTACGACACGGTATAACGATACATACAATAATTCTATGCGAATGAAATTATGAAAATGTAACGACAAACGAAACGAACACGATGCAAAATGGCGGTACGCCAGCCGGGTATTATCCAGATATTATTCGTTGAATTTACAATCAAATTCGATAAGAAATGATATCAATTTATACTGCTTTCTATTACGATTTCTTTTGCCTATGGTTGACTATAAACAATTAATAATTATAATACTTACTTCAAAGATATCTCGAAAATGTTCTGTGTATTCACATTCCACAATGAACGGTGGCGGTTTTCCAAATGCTTTAGCGTCTTGTTACCGTTATCGCGTTGCCGCGAAAAATACCAGGTTGACCAATACAAAAACATAAAACTTCTAATACTGACATTTCCGTATAGAACACTAATATTATTTTATGTGCAAAAGACTTTATAATAATTGTAAGAATTTAAAAAAAAGATAATAAATATTTGTCATATTAATGGTTCTATTCTAGAAGCTAAATTTGTTCTTCTTGCGATATGTGAGCAACCATTTTAAAGTGTATACCTTAAACTTTTTGTAAAAATACTTCGTACATACATTTAAGAATTGCTTATAGATTAATATATAAAATGTTAAGTTTAAAGAATATTTTAAATCATTTTCTTAAAAATGCAATAGAGTTTTTTCAGGAAGTGACTGTTCTTGACCACTATTTTTTCTAACAAAGACTTGAGCTATATTTTACATACAACATTATAGAATATTTATCTATATTTGTTTCTTAAAACAGCTGCTAATATTTTAATGAAAAATATAATACAAATATTATATAGGATAAAAAACATTTAACAATAATAGATTATTGAAACTATAAAAGAGATATTTCCAGATGGCGCTATAATTTAAAATTGTAACGTTGATTTTCAGCTCTACAGTAATTGCAGTTTAAACGGCGCTGAAAATTTGGAGTTGGCAAGGACTTTCAAGGTATTGTTAAAATAGAATTTGTAAAGTAGTAGTATGTATTTAAAAATCGATCAATTGATTAATATTATTAAATAATTTAATATTCAAATTTAATTATATTTTATATCTAATTTATAGAATAATATTCATAATGGCTGCTCGATCCGTCGTTAAATATTTACGTCCGAAAAATGTTGTGCCTCAAATTCACCGATGTGCTTCATTATCTGCATTCGAAATACAACATAAAACTCCAACTATTAAGAAAGTGATGCCTATACCAAAAGCACATTACGGTGGTCGACACACTGTTACACTTTTACCTGGTGCTGGTATTGGACCAGAATTAATGACCTACGTAAAAGAGGTACAAACATAGTATTAATATTTTCGATTCAAATAATGACCTTCCCTTATTGTGTTGCTAGAATACATCTCCTTTATAATGTTATATTAAGCATTATTATTGAATTCAAGTAATATTTTTTTATTAAAGGAAAAGAATAATATCATATTTTATATAAATGTCTTACATAAGTTTTTCGTGTGCTTATTACAGGTTTTCAGATTTGCAGGTGTGCCAGTAGATTTTGAAGATGTAGAAATTGATCCTAATGCAGATGATAATGTTGATTTGGACTATGCTATTACATCGATTCGTAGAAATGGTGTTGCATTAAAAGGAAATATTGAAACACGCAGTACAGAAGCTAGTGTAATTTCTAGAAATGTTGCTCTTCGAAATGAGTTGGATCTTTATGTAAATGTTTTACATTGTGTGTCATATCCAGGAGTAAATTCGCGCCATAAGAATATTGATATTGTTATTATCAGACAAAATACTGAGGGGGAATATGCCATGCTCGAGCATGAAAGTGTGAAAGGTGTTGTAGAAAGCATGAAAGTTATTACAAGCACCAATTCTGAACGTCTTGCAAGATACGCATTTGAATATGCTAAACGACATGGAAGAAAGAAGGTTACCACAGTTCATAAAGCAAATATAATGAAACTCTCTGATGGATTATTTTTAGAAACATCGAAAAATGTTGCAAAAGAATATCCAGATATTACCCACAATAACATGATTATCGATAATACATGTATGCAACTTGTTGCCAACCCACATCAGTTTGATATTATATTAACAACCAATCTATATGGTTCAATTGTATCGAATGTAGTCTGCGGTTTATTAGGCGGTGCTGGATTATTATCTGGAAAAAATTTTGGTGACCATTATACAATATTTGAACCAGGTACTCGTAACACAGGTACAGCCATTGCTGGAAAAAATATTGCTAATCCTATTGCAATGTTAAATGCAGCTGTTGATATGTTACGTCACCTTGGACATAAGGAACATGCTGTTTTAATTCAGAATGCAATCAATAAAACTATTAACCAAGGTATTCATACTCGTGATCTTGGTGGCCAAGCTACGAGCAGAGAAGTTGTCGATACAATTTTGAAACACATTAAACTTGCATCTAATTAAGACTGACAAAAAATATTTTGTTAGGTTAATATCTGTAGAGACATACTGCTGAATTTTGCTCTTTAGCAAGGATATTCCGTTGTTTGTTGGTAAAATGTATTATTTTATTGCTGTGATCGACTACAGTCATTATATTTTTTAATTTATTGAAATTCTATAAAATTACGTAAATTGCACAAAACTCTGCAAAATAATTTGTAAGTAAAGCGACAAATGCAACTCGTGTAACATATTAATATTTTATGTAATATGACGTATAATGAATTATTAAGATCAAAACTTTGTAAAATGTACATTGTAAGTATTAGTATTATATACAGTTGTTCAAATATTGTAATTATCCTTATAGGATCTATTTCAGATGTAAACCATTTTTTTTTGTTTACATCTTATTAAACGGTATTATCTTGTAATTGAATATATGTTTATATACATTTATTAGTTTTGACTTAATAACGATCCATCAAATTCATAATTTAATTTGCGTTAAAAAATTTTCAACGTGTCTAATCTGTATTTTGTTGATAAATTCTTTAATTATATTAAATAGAATACCAATTTATTTGTTTACATGAACAACTATGTGGATAATAATTAATAATATTGTACCATGACACATAAAAAGAGATTAATGATTTATTCAACAAACAAGCAAAATATATCTTGATTCAATTTTGTAATAGTTGTAATGCTAATTCCTCGTCCGCTTGTAAATGTTTGTTGTCAACTTTGACCAACGTTTTTTGTTTTTTCTTTATTTTGTTGTATTCTTTTTGTGTTAAGAGTTTTTTCGTAGGAGGTCTGTAATAATAAGGTTATGATTACCAAAGATTAAAAGTAATATTAAGAATAAAACAGGTATATTTTCCTAGATACAATGTGTTTAGTACTAATTATTGCAGCACATACCTATGTATTTTGCTTTCCTCTTCATCTTCCTCCGATTCGGTAATGTCCGAAATTTCTTTGTCGCTTTCCTGTTGCTTACCATAGATTTTGTCTGGATCTGGTAACCACGATAAATCTGGTTCACTATATTCACTGTCACTGGCATTATTGTCAGCACTATCTTCCATATCTTCTTGACCCTTAGTTTTATCTTCGTCTAATTTTCTCTTGGTAGCTTTTAGTTTTCGTTTTTCTTCTTTATGTCTTTCTTTTATTTTCTGTCTGAAACGTTGCTTGTCAAACTTGTCTTCTTCGCGTAATATCTGTTTGGCTATTTCTATATTGATACCAGAATCTATTTCATTTTCATATTGTCTAGCAAATTCAGAGATTTTAACTTTAGTAGGATCTAGTAGTTCCTAAAAAGTAAAATATTCCAATACCAGAATATACACAAATATATCATATGTAAATTTTATATCAAGACAACAAACCTTTCCTTCATCATCAAAGGCAATTTTCTTATTTGGTACTATTTTCTTCTTAAGCACTTTCTTAGCTACTGCAGCTTTCGTAATAGCTTTCTTTTTACTTGTACCTAAATTCTTATCGTCAGCGGTAACGATTGGTAATACTTCATCAATATCTATGTTTTTTCTTTTCACAGTTAATATTTCGTCGTCGTCACTATCGTTTGCTTAAGAAAAAAAAATAGAACATAATTCTATAAATTAAGATATTAATTCTATACACATAAATATTAATTGTCTTACCAAATGCAAAATTGTTTGTTTCTGTTCTTTGATATGTATTCGTTTTTACATTTTCCATGGAATCATTGTCATCAGACATATCGGAAGTTTTTTCTTGATTTATATCATTCTCCAATTCATTATGCGTAATGATTTGTTCTTCGTTTCCAACATTTTTGGTAGATGATCGTTGTTTTTGTTCTATTCGTTGAAGAAATCGAATTCTTGGTGGTATGGCTAAACCTAAAGATCTAATAATGCAACAATTGCAAGACAATGAAGTAATGTTTCCATATACAGTTTTAATTGTAATTACATGTATCTGCTTATTTTACCTCGCATACGAATCAGTATTTAATGCATGAACGTTAAAAACTTCCTTATCCTTCATTAGAAAAACTGATTTCACATATGTTACAATTGCTCTTTGAGCACTTTCTTTTAGGGATACATCCCGTGCTAATAAAGCTTCCATTTTACGTTGTTGAGATTGTAATTTGTTCGGATTAATTCTAGATATAGATATATATATATATATATTTTCATAAATTTTTAGAATACCTATATTAAATAATACAAAAGTGTTCAAGTTACTTTATCATAGATATTGGAATTTTGCGTTCTTTTAGCTTCTCGATCATTTTTTCCTCTGAAGGTAATAAAACTAATAGAGATTCACCACCTCTTTGAAATCTAGCAGTCCTACCGGCTCGATGTATATACGCATTTACATCTTCAGGACAATCCATCTGTACAACCCAATTCACAGCAGGAAAATCTAAATTGCATTTTAATTGTAAATAATAGTTATGGTATCAATTTTCTTAATATTCATATAAAGAAATAGTTTTCTTCTCTACCTAGTCCACGAGCAGCAATATCAGTAGCAAATAAAACTGCAAATTGTTTTTTACAGAAAGTTTCATAAATTTCCATTCTTCTGAGTTGATGCAATGTACCATAAAGAGCTAGTAAGCTTATGCCAGGTCTCAATCGACAAAACATTTCATATACATATTTTACCTGGCAATAATTGATATTACCATTATTTCCATTCGCGTATTATAATCAATTATATTAATAAACTACCATACCTGTTTACAACTAGAGAAAAATACAATGATCTTTTGTTTCAAGTGATTTCGAATAAAAGACCATATCATTGACATTTTGTCTTCCAAAGCACAAATAACGTAACTTTGTTGAAGACCTTCGGGTGTAGTATGCGTAGAATGTTCGTGAACAGACACGTACATGGGGTCTTTTAAACTTAATCTGGCTAAATCTCTAACCGACCTAATGAAAATTGAGACACTAAGTAACATATGACACAAAGAAAATAAAATTTCGATCGTTCTTAATCCATAAACAACGCATCAAATTTTAATTTTGTCGTTTGGAAAATATTACTTTGCAACATACCATTCTAATCCAAACAAAATAGAAAATAGTCAAACCTAATTTAATACTTCAGAAATTATTAAATTCCCGAAGTTAAAATTTTGTATTAAGTATTCATTTCCGCTGCTATCTAACCATTCTAAATTTCATGTAGATCGGCCGCGGGTGCCATTCAAAAGAACATTATTTATTTATTAAACGAATAATTAAAAACATAACTTTGTCCACAAGTTGACATACAATATACTAAATACATAAAGCACAGCATCTTTAATTGATCTCAGATTTAAATTATATAATTTCAGTCGATTTTAATGAGTTATTTATGAAATAATGAAACTGGTGTTGGTGTTTCTGATAGAGCTCACACGGCTATCTAAGAGTTAAAAATATATACTTTGTTTGAGTTGCAGAAAATAGAAGACTCTGTCTTTTTGGTGGTAAATTATCTATAATAGAGTTCATAGTATGTTCAAAACCCATATCTAAACATCGATCTGCTTCATCCAATACCAATACCTAAAATTTTAAAAACGAAATAAATACAGAACTAGTAGTTATCTTTTTGTTAATATTAACAGTTTTTTACTTTGGCTATTTATATACCTGCATATTCACACAATCAAACAATGGATTTTCATCCATATGTTGTAATAAACGGCCCGGAGTACATATAACAATGTTACATTGATCCATACGTTTCTTTTCAAACTTTAAATCTTTCCCACCAATAATAAGACCAGCAGAAATATCATGATACTGACCAATTTTACGTAACGTTTCATATATTTGATAAGCGAGTTCTCTGGTCGGTGTGATGATGAGCGCACCAAGTCCATCTAATCTTGTCCATCGTTTACAGTATAAAATTTCCAATACCTTAATAATTATAGAATTACATTTTAGTTACAAATCATTCTTCTAAGGCGGCGTTAACTAACTTTAATCTTGTTCATTACCGGAATAAGGAATGCTAAGGTTTTTCCGCTGCCCGTTTTGGCCGCTCCTAAAATATCATTTCCACGGAATGCCAGGCCGATACTTTGCCTCTGAATGTCTGTCATATTAAAATAATTATTTTCTGCCAAGCCTTTTAAAGTTTTTGGCGACAGCGGTAGATCTGTAAATTTGTCCGCTTTCGTTTCATCGATCTGCAAAGATGTAACCTCGTGAAGATTCTTAACATCTACGAAGCCAATCATAACTTACAGCGTGGTACTTTGATTGTAGCTTCTCGATTATTTTTGACTCGGAATCTTGCTTTTTCTTTGTATTATAAACTTTAACTACTTTTTTTTTCTTAGGCATCGTTTATTATTTTCACGTCAAACGCTTTGTACAGACGTATAAACGAAACACTTACTAGGTTATGTTGACAACCGATTCCCCATTAGACCACATGTGTCATACAGTGGCGACACACATTTAATTTTGTATACTTCGAGGACATTTAAATCGTAGGTAATATAGTTCAACAAGTTATTTCCATATTTTCATAATTAATGAATTATGAAAAAAAAAGTTATTTCGATATTTTCATAATTAATGAATTATGAAAAAAAAGTTATTTCATAATTAATGAATAATGAACAGAAAGTTATTTCCATATTTTCATAATTAATGAATTATGAACAGAAAGTTATTTCGATATTTTCATAATTAATGAATTAAGCCTGCGTGTTAATGAAAATAACAAAGGCTGAGGAAAAGTGGTGACTAATCTCATCTAAAATTAATTACTACGCGAATAATCGTAACGGTATAGTGAACCATTTTTTCATTGATACAATAAACCAAGTCAGAGGATAATAATAATCTAAATAATAACTTTTAATAATTCTTTTCCGGATTTAAAAAAGATCGAAATCATAATCATTGAAGCGTGTAGAATCAATGGGTCACGAGATGTTGGAGTTTTCATTAACTAGTATACTGGGTTCGGTCAGTGACCACTATGATCGCCGCTAGGGGATGTACCGGAAGCGAATGAATTAATTTGCCAATAGTACGCGAAAAGAAATAATTATTATACAATTCGAAGCATCGTGTTAAATATCTTTGAAAGTAACATTTGTGACAACCTACGTCGAAAAGTAATTAACCAAAATTAATTTATCAACGACACGTGAAAATAATATTTCCAATGCGGATGGAGAAACAGGAAACTCTTCAAATTTCTACGTTTCTTTTCTGTAACTATCGCAACTATTAATATTACAATGTGGATGATAAAACTTATCTCACGTTCACAGAAGAAAAGTGCTTTACAAGGCACATCGGCTCGGGAAGTAACTAATTAAAACCTTCATAGCTAAACGATGCTCGCATTCGCTCGCGGAACAATTTAAAATAATAAGCCCGAATCTATCAGGCTGATTTTCATTTCATTTCTTCCACGTACTACTCGCCCCGAGTGGTTCTTTTAAGGGGTACAAAAGAAAATAAAAGAAATTTCTTTTGGCATCTTTTGAAAGTTCAATCGTTCAAGAACGTGTTTCGTATCGACTTCATATTTGAAAATAGATTTTCAGGTATACCGTACGTTTATTTGTCGTTGATAAATGGCAAAGATGATCTTACTTTTCGACCCCTGTACTCTGGTTGCCCATTTTAAAATGTTTTCCTCGATTCGCGTTATGTAAAATGACGCAACTGTCCGGACGAATGGAACGGAATGAAAATGCACTGGCGACTGGCACTCACACAGCTCCCCGTTCCAACGAAAATGTATCTGTCTCGATGACAAAAAGATCCTCTCCCCCCTCTGCTCGTCGGTGTCTCAACACCACGTGTTATTCGAATCAGTGTCAATAGAAGGGACGCGGAATTGTCGTTAAAAGACACATGCGTGGAACGCGTGCAATACGGTGCATCGGCGTTTACAAGAAATAATGGCAGCAGAGGAGGAGGAGGGACGGGGAGGGGGGAGGGGGGGCATAGAATTAGAAACGAACCGAAGGAGAAGAAGAGGAAACGCGTGGGGAGGGTAGCTTGCATCGAGATGACTATTGCATTCAGATAAGTTTCGCACAGCGTTCCGAGAGTCTTCACGATTCACGCTAGATACGTCGGATTTACGCGAGTTCGCTGACACCACTGTCGCGCCCTTATCGCTGTGGATAATTATTCGGGGTAATTAGCTGTGAAAAAGACCATGATTTGATCGAGGAAAGGGGGTAGCATGCGACGGGACCACGCGAAGCAGCTATGGAGAACACTGCGACCTCGCACCATCGTTTCATCGATACTCTGCTTCCTCTTAGGATCGGGGTTGCATTCGGTGGCGGCGGATATCACGTTACAAGACATGGGCAAGTACCAATCCATCATTGCTATTCTTGTAATTTGCGTTAATTGTATTTTGGAAATTACGCGTTTACTTTAGGTCTCCGATCGATGAAAGAATCATCATTGATCGAAACAAATCGTTGCACCTGTTTCACGTAGTAACGCAGAAATTATTGCACTGGCAATCGCGTAATAGATGTCCGTTTATCAGTGGACGTCTTTTTAAGTGATCTCTATTGCGTTAATTGAGACGCCGCTTGTAGCATGCAAAACTATGCGTTCCACTCTAGAAAAGAGGACTTCTTAATGGAACTGGTTTAAGTGTTCGTCGTAACGCGACAAGTTACGTCTCTCGAGTTCAGGGGTTATTAGGTTTCCAGTTGTTCATCGTCTTGTCGCCGTGTGATCTGCGTTTATTTCATTACGCGTTTCGCTCTATCTTCTATGAAAATCGAAGAGCGTTACCTTTCACTATCCGAAACAAATCTCGATTGCAAATTTTCTGTTTTTCACGATTTCAGAAAGAGACATCGTAGACTTGGTGTCCGGGACCGGAATGAAACAGGAACCATTCGGAGTGACGACGACCCAAAGTCGTTGCCACGGGAACGAAACCGTCGCGTACGAGATTTCGGAAAACGCAATTTTGACGATCAGTACGAGCACTCTGTTCCCCGCTGGCATTGCTCGCGATTTCTCCATTTTGGTCGTGGCCAGGCCTAAACTCGGTCAGTAGTCGCCTCGATCAATTTAATTTGCTAGTATGTTTCCTCAACTATATGCGAATTCGACAATTCCTCCCCTAGAAATTATATATAAATGTAAAAATATTGAAATTGTTCGAAATATTGTCTTCTACTTTAACTGTAGATAAACGTCATCAATAGACTGCGGATATTTATGCATTTTGCATTTAATATGCAAAAATATAACAAAAACTCAAGTAAGATAAGAATTATTGTATTTAGGGGTTGAAAGAACCCTCTACGAAGCTCTTATTTTATTAATTTTATTAATAAATATATGAATTTGCATAAAAATCCGCAGTCTAGTCATCAACAATCGAACTTTTCAAAATAAAAATATTTCTGACAAGGGGACCTTACAGTCGTGGAAATTGCTTTTGAAAAGATAGCAGGTGCAAGTTATAGTATACACCTAGTATCGAAAAGCCATAGTAAATTTCTTTATAATGGGTCTTCGTTTTCGAAATATTTTTATTTAAAGTTTCGTACATACAAATTAAAAGAATTACTTTTTACTTTACAAAATGAGAGTTAAGTCGGTAGAGCGATTAGTTACGAAGCATTTGTTAATGGGTTCGAATCCCGGCCAAGTTACTTTTTTTCTTTTATTATTTTGAAACGCAAAAATATATTTTATTCATTATATACAGGGTGTTCGGCCATTACTGGGAAAAATTTTAATGGGAGATTCTAGAGGCCAAAATAAGACGAAAATCAAGAATACTAATTTGTTAATGGAGGCTTCGTTAAAAAGTTATTAACAATTAAATTCAAAAATTTCAAATCGTTGTGGTAAAATTATTTTCGGTTGCGGGGGTCATTTTTGGTCATTACACATACCCCCGAAATCCTACGCACTTTCGAGAAAAAAATTCATTATTGAAAATATGATGTCTGACCATAACTGTCTGCTACTCCGAAAATTGAACAATTTCAAATCGTTCTAAAAATATTATTTTTATCTAGGGGGGTCAATTACAATCATTTTTGGTGAATAGACATACCTCCGAATTCCTACGCATTTTCGAGAAAAAAATTCATTACTGAAAATATAATGTCTGACCATAACTGTCTGTTACCCTGAAAATTGAAAAGTTTCAAATCATTCTATAAAAATTATTTTCGGTTGCAGGGGTCAATCACAATCGTTTGTGGTCAATACACATACCCACGAAATCCTACGCATTTTCGAGAAAAAAATTCATTACCGAAAATATAATTTCTAGCCAGAATTGTTAGTCCAAAATTTCATGCGAATCTTTAAAACGTCATAACTCCTGAACGGATTGGACGATTTTAATGTTTAAAAATGCAAACGACGCGTATTTTAACCAAGAATATGTAGAAATATCCAAAAATATTCGAAAAGTTGTTCCTTCACCCCGTAAAGTGAGAAAAACTCCATAAAAATGGTCCAATTTTCAAACGGCCATAACTCCTACAATAGTGAATGTATTTCAATGAATTTTTTTTCTGAAGTAGAGCTCATGTGTACCTATAAAAAAGTATTAGACAAAATTTCTGTACAGCGTTAAACAAATTTATGAAAAATGAAAAACGAATTTTTAAGAAAAATCGACAGGGGGTACTAAATTTTACGGCGAAAAAAAAATTTTTAAATTGTTATGGGAAAATTAATTTCAGTTGTGGGGGTAAATTACAATCATTTTTGGAGAATACACATACCTCCGAAATCCTTCACACTTTCAAGAAAATATTTCAGGTGGACAAATTTGTCGATAAAATTAAAAAATTTCAATTTAGTTCAATTTATTTCAAATAACTCAATAATTATTTGTTGTACGAAAAAATGTTCAGATAAAAGTTGCATACTTTTTAGAGCGACTCCATTTGAAATACTCCATTAAAAAAACTGAAAGTGATCTTCATATCTTGATAAAAAAGCAAAATACCATAAAACCGATATCAGTAGGTATTATATGTTCCCCTAACAATCATGCAATTTTTATCTGAAACATTTTTTCGTACAACAAATAAAGAAGTCGTCATGTTACGAGACTCTATGTATACCAATATAGTCACAAGTCTATCAATATATACAAAAGACGTATGTATTATATTCCCAATTATTATCGAAGAACTGCAAATTAGGTAAATTAAAAATAGCTTAGAAAACTACTTATGATTAGCTGCAGTCAAAGAGTAAAGATATCGATTACCGATACATTTATCCTAAGCAACCTCTCGATAGCGTGTCCCTGATTGAATAACTCGTATTACGATGAAAAAATTAGGGTACCCGGCCGCCTCGCTGTTTGCTATCTACAGCGACAGCGGCGAGGAACAGTTGGTGCTATCATTGGGCAATGACGTCACCCTTTACTACAGCACAAACCCGGACGACGAGGATAAACCCATTTCGTTTGGAATTGATATATCCGACGGAAAGTGGCATCGTTTAGGATTCAGCGTCAAAGGCGACGCCGTCACGCTAATCGTCGACTGCACCAAGCAAGTCACGAAAGAGTTGCGTAGGAACGTCGAGGAAACGATCAGCGACAGCGGCATTATAATCATCGGTCAACAGATCGTCGAAGGAAACGTGTATTTGGTCGGTAAACAATTGTTTGAACATACGAGGGAACCGATAGCGAGCAAGATTCGACTGCTTTGCTGAAATTCTTTTTACAGGGCGACTTGGAGACGTTGAAGATCGCTCCGATTCCGGACGCTGCTTACGAGATTTGCACGGTTTTCGCGCCAGATTGTAGGAACCAAACGAGACGCACGTTCGGTCGTGGTGGTTATACAAACATGTGGAACATCGGCGGTACAGTACGCACCACCTCGTCCAGTTATTATGAGAATTCGGCGAGCGTTGGTACCGGACAAACAGTACGGAGTTCCGGTTTCTCTGACAGAGCCCCTTCGACGGGCAGATCGTATTACGAAACCAATCACAGCAATATCGATTTGCCCAGAAGCTACGGTAGAATATCTGCCACGGTGTCTGGTTTGAACGCTTCCTTCAACAGTCAGGGTCGAAATTTTGGAAGAGGATCGGAAGAAGACTACGAGGAAGGGAACGAAGATGAAGACGAGGACAACGACGAGTACAATTCGACTTACAGACCCACGAATGCAACGTACGCGTCTAGGCCAACCGTGGAAACGTTGCACCAAAATCACAATGTTGTGAGTCGTTTGATTCTAGAAAGCAACTTTGTTAAAGTTTACGCTGTTTATGGGTAAATTGCGTTTAAAAATAAATGTTTACAGCTTCTTAGCGGCGTTGATGCTACTGTATCGGGGGAGTATCAAACGACGACGGCAGAAACAACTGAAAATATTGGGATTTCGATTGGGGGAGGCTTAAAGTATTCAGAGTCTGTCGAAGGATCGTATTACAGTCCCGGTTACTATGGTGCTCGAGGTTCACCAGGTCCACGTGGATTTCCAGGACCTCCAGGTGTGCCTGGGGCACCAGGTAAGAAAGGAGAACCAGGAAGGGATGGACTGTCGGGTTTGCAAGGTGCTCCTGGTCCACCGGGTAACGTTTTCATAATACCATCGTTGACCCAACAAAGCAACGATAAGGGACCAGATAATCAGGCGGAAGCTTTGAGGCAAATGCTTTCGCAACATATGATGGCTATGAGAGGTGCTGAAGGGCCCATGGGCATGACTGGTATCCCAGGTCCCGAGGGACCGCCCGGATCGCAAGGACAAAAAGGAGAACCTGGCGATGTCGGAGAACCTGGTCCTCGCGGTGAAAGGGGTAAATTCTACGAAATTCATTTAAATAATTAATTCAGAACAGTGTTTATCGTTCGAACGAATTATTTCGTTATTATTCATATTTCTAGAGCTTTAACACTAAATCTAGTGTTAAATCTAAGAAAAAAGAGTCTCGATAGACAGATAAATTTTAATTCCAGTAGAAACATTTCTTCTGTATGTCTTGTATGTAAGTAAGACGCTGGTACGTAACGGGTTAAGTGTAGATTGAAACGATTACTTTAGAATATAAATATGGATGGATATTTTTGTTTACATTAAAGTAAAAGGAAAATTTATGAATCGACAGGAATTCCTGGTACTACTGGCAGGGAAGGCAGACGAGGTCGACCTGGAAGAGACGGTGACAGAGGTATAAGTGGACCGCCTGGAATGAAAGGTGAACAGGGTGGACCTGGACTGCCTGGACTACCAGGAGATAAAGGTGAAAGGGGACCAACAGGAGCTACCGGAGAACCAGGTTTACCAGGTCACGAAGGGATGCAAGGTGACGATGGTTCGCCTGGTTTACCAGGTTTACCCGGTGAAATGGTAAGAAAAATACTGCAACAGAATAGTATTATATAAAAATAAAACATGTTTTAGCAGCAATAAAGTCTCATATGCTTCGAGATCATTTTAGGGACCCAGAGGATTCATAGGACCACGAGGTTTTCCTGGATTGCCGGGTAACCCTGGTATTCCAGGGAGCGAAGGCCCGCCGGGAGCAAAAGGCAGTACTGGCCCTCAAGGAGCTTCAGGTTCACCAGGACCACCAGGTCCGGCGGGAGCAGTTGGTCCACCTGGTCCTCAAGGTCTTCTAGGGCCAACTGGTTTAGTTGTAAGTTTTAATAAAGCTTATTAGCGTTGAATGTAACTATATCGAGCCTTCTGTTATTTACGTTTACCTAAAAAACAATATTTTACAATTTGATTAGGGGCCACAAGGAAAGCCCGGAATTCCCGGTCTTCCAGGAGCAGACGGGTCGCCTGGTCATCCAGGAAATCCAGGAGTCCCTGGAATGAAAGGTGAACAAGGACCCCAAGGTCCTCAAGGACCAATAGGATTCCCTGGAACTCGCGGCGTAAAAGGCGACGAAGGTAAACGTGGAGCAGCTGGCGAACGCGGAGAAAAAGGTGAAAGGGGACTGGAAGGAGAAAAAGGCGACGCAGGCGCGAAGGGAGAAATTGGATCGACAGGACCACAAGGAATTCCTGGCTTGGAAGGTTTCGAAGGTCCCAAGGGTTTCGAAGGTCCACGGGGTGAAACTGGACAAACTGGTCCGCTCGGTGAGAAAGGAAAAATTGGTTCTCCGGGTTTTATTGGATATCCTGGAAATATTGGTGAAAAAGGTGATAAAGGTCAACCGGGGAGACAAGGCACTAGCGGGGATAAAGGAGAGAGGGTAAGAAAATTAAAAAAGTATCATCAGGTGCGTGAAAATCAAACACACGTTTCAATGACGTGGACATATATTAATTTATTTTAGGGAAATATTGGTACGCAAGGGGAACGCGGTGAACCAGGACCTAGAGTAAGCGAAGAAAGACAATTTTCGTCTATTCTGTACTAAGACTAAAGAAAAATTCTTCTAATAAAGGCATAGTAGAGAATAGAGTAAGAAGACAATTATTTTTTGTAAAGGGTTTCAGAGGTGCTCGTGGAAGACGAGGTGCTGAAGGGTTACCAGGGCCAAAGGGAGACACAGGACAACCGGGTCCTCCAGGACTTCAAGGAGAAAGTGGTCCACCCGGCGTTGAAGGTCCTCGTGGTTTTGTTGGACCCCCGGGACAAGCTGGTCTTGATGGGAAAGACGGTATTCCTGGTCCACCTGGAGAACGTGGACCAGTGGGAGATTCGGGACCGTTAGGACCACCAGGCGCTTCTGGTGTAATAGGACCGCAAGGTCCTGCTGGAGAACCTGGTCAACCTGGAGAACCTGGAAGTCCTGGAAACCCTGGAATTCCTGGTGAAACGGGTCCTCCTGGGGAACAAGGAAAAGAGGGGCCACCAGGACCCTCCGGTTTATCAGGAAAAGAAGGCCCACCTGGTCCTGGTGGTTTGCCAGGATTTCCTGGGGAACGAGGACTGAATGGTCTACCGGTTTGTTCTATTTTGTTATAATTACACCTGCGACTTGTCGTGTCAGACTTTTATAAACCCAAAAATGTTGTATATATTTTACGAATGAAGGGAATGCCAGGTCCAAAAGGGGATATAGGATCGATCGGAGCTCAGGGTCCACAAGGCGATAAAGGTGCTCAAGGAGAACCTGGAAAAGATGGCGAAACTGGACCTCAAGGAAGTCAAGGGCCGAAAGGGCCACTGGGACCAGCTGGTTTGAAAGGCAACATGGTAATAGATACGTAAACAAACTAAATCAAAGCAAATTCGAATTATTGCATCATACGTTTTGATTTGTTAGGGTGAGCCTGGATTGGCAGGACCTATTGGACGAGACGGTCTACCAGGCCAACGTGGGTTACCAGGATCTCCGGGTCCTGTTGGAGTTCCAGGGGAAGATGGCGACAAGGGTGATATTGGACCACCTGGTGAGAAAGGATTTAAGGGGTCTCAAGGAGAAATGGTAAGTTTAATTAGGAGTACGTTAAAGATGACCCGTTAAAATTGAAAGTACACTATGTATACAACGACAATACTATTATTTTTAAAAGGGTCCTCCAGGACCATCTGGAATACAAGGACTTCGAGGCGAACCGGGTGCAATTGGATTGCCTGGTGAGAAGGGACCGCCAGGAGAAATTGGAAGACGGGGACCGAAAGGCGAAGATGGTCCTGTTGGCGCACCAGGTTCATCCGGGCCCGTAGGCCCACAAGGATTACCCGGACCACCTGGATTAAAAGGAGAAGTCGGTGACGCTGGTATAATTGGTCCGGTGGGGCCAGCTGGAAGTCCGGGGGAACAAGGTCCAAGAGGTCCTAAGGGTTCTGAAGGTTTACAAGGTCCTCCCGGGCCTGAAGGACGCCAGGGAGTAAAAGGAGAAAGTGGAACGCCAGGACTTCAGGGTACAAACGGGCCCGAGGGAAAACCAGTAAAAGGATTTTTTAAATTCGTGTTTAAGAAATTTTAAAAACGAGGAAATTATGACTACCTGCTGTAATATGTGCTATAGGGTGAAAGAGGACCTCCAGGCCCGAAGGGCGAAGAAGGTAAAAGTGGACCACCAGGACCACCTGGTAATCGTGGAATAAATGGTCCAGAAGGGCCGAAAGGACACGTAGGGCCTCCTGGTTTCCCTGGGCCTCCCGGAGAGCCGGGTTTGGTCGGTCCAAAAGGAGAACCAGGCAAAGACGGAGATGATGGCAAGCCTGGAGATCCTGGATCTCCAGGGGACGTTGGCCCCCCAGGAAAAGAAGGGTTGCCTGGCCCATCTGGGAAGCCGGTAGAAAATTGTATAATATTCTGATCAATGCATGCAACAATTTTCTTGAACGATTCAAATTCTAAAACTGAAAAAAAATAATTAATTAAGATTGATCCATTGATCAAGTTCATCTATTTTATTTTTAAGGTAGTATTTTTAATTCGTTTGATATTTAGGGACCAGAGGGTCTAGCAGGAATGCAAGGAGGTCCAGGCATGCCGGGAGAGAAGGGTGATATGGGCCCACCGGGAGCACAGGGCATTCAAGGCCGCAGTGGGCCTCAAGGTGTACCAGGACCACCAGGCTTATCGGGTCTCAGAGGTCTTCCAGGACTTGCAGGTGAAAATGGCCCGCCTGGAATGTCAGGAGCAGTTGGTAATCCTGGAAAAGTTGGACCCGTTGGACCGAAGGGCCCAAAGGGTGACAGGGGTAGAAGGGGACTCAAAGGACATCGCGGCGAACTGGGCTATCTGGGAATCAAAGGCGAACAGGGCGAAAAGGGAGAGCAAGGAACGCGAGGTGATTCTGGTCGCGAGGGTCCGAAAGGTGATCAGGGGCCTTACGGGTTACCTGGACCTAAAGGAAACGATGGACCTCCGGGACTTCCTGGAATGGAAGGACCACTTGGGCTTAGAGGTAGTGCTGGAAACGATGGGCCAAAGGGTGAAATGGGTCCTCCGGGCCCGCCTGGGCCTCCTGGTCCACCAGCCGAGCAACCGATGATCCCTCCAGAATTATTATTCACGAGAGAACAACTTTTGAGACGGAAACGCGACGGTTCGGAAGACGCGTAAGAAAGTTTCGTAGAAACGTAAAGTGTACGCCCGCTTTTACAGGTACTTTAATTAGGCAATTGTTACAGAGAAAAGGAAGAGAAACAGGACAAGGACTCGGAGAATTTAGACCAAGACGACCGCATTGAAGAGGAGTTGGGGCCCAAATTCTTGGACATGTATAGTTCAATATACGCTATGAGGCAAGAATTGGATCGAATACGTAAACCGATCGGGAGCAGAGAAAATCCTGTAAGAACCTGCAAGGATCTGTTTTATGGACATCCGCGTTTTAACGATGGTCAGTGTCTCTATTATCCTTATTCATTGCTTTACTAATTACGGTATAAAGTTTAACGACACTTTGCTACGAAAAACAGGTTGGTACTGGATCGATCCAAACTTAGGAATGGCTGACGACGCTGTGTACGTTTATTGCAATATGACAAATATGGGCGAAACATGCGTGTATCCCGACATTCACGTAAGTGAAATGCCAAATATACCATGGAGGAAGGAAGACAACAAAACGGATTGGTATTCGAATTTGCGAGGTGGATTCAAAGTGAGTTCGAATATCTGTAATAAGTTAACTGACAAAAGAAAAGAAATGTTTTTCTCGTTATTTATGTTATAGATTACATACGAAGCTATTGGCGTGGTGCAATTAAATTTTCTGCGTCTGTTGAGTCAAGAAGGTTATCAGAATTTTACTTACACCTGTATCAACAGCGCGGCCTGGTACAACATTATGAATTATAATTACAATTACTCGATACGATTGCTCGGTACGAACGAAGACGAGTTTTCATACGTCGGTGTTAAGCCACAAATCTTAGCAGACGGTTGCAGGACGCGTAAGAACAAAGGCGAGACCGTGTTCTTGGTTCGTACTACGAAATTAGAGCAATTGCCGTTGGTCGATTTCTATCCAGTCGATTATGGTTCACCGCATCAGGCGTTCGGTTTCACATTTGGGCCGATTTGCTTCAAATAGATCGAATTATCGAACTCTCATTGGCAAGACTGAATTTCAATTGTACATTATTGTCTTCCATTAACTTTCTTCTACCACGACGATATCGAGATTAATAATATGAAAATTATTAATCGATTAAATTTATTGTTATGTATGTAGCGTGTTTACTAACCGCAAATGAAAACGTGCCGTTCGGAACTTAAGTAGAATGTAAGACGTGCAATGTGAGGTAAAACGCTGTTATTTATGTAGAATACACTGTTAATATTGGAATCGGTTTCACTGCCATTAGTATGTGATGAGTATTGATATTCTGTACAGGCCGACTCTTTCATATGTTTATAAATAAATTGCAATAACATAATCGATTTCTATTCATTTTTAACAACAACATTACGTTTTAGTACCATTACAATTAATACCATAATGCATAAGAATCGTACTAATTATCCATATATACATATATATATATAGACAAGTTATGCACAATTCTTTATACACGTTACTTTGTATATACATAAACAGTTATCATTTTTTTTTAATTTTAAATTGAAATCAATTGTTTATACTATATCAGTAATAATGTTATTAGAATTAGATTATAAGGAAGCCTTCACTCAACGGGTTCCGTGGTGTAGCGGTTATCACGTCTGCTTTACACGCAGAAGGTCGCCAGTTCGATCCCGGCCGGAACCAATTTTTTTACATGTATTTTTATTCTAATTTTAGCATTCCTTTTCTATTTTAAACAAATAATAAAATCTATTCTAAATAATTTCTTCTTTTAAAGCGTTCAGATGTTCTCTGCTAATAGGAAATAGATAAAATAAAATTCAGTATAAAAATTTAAAGAGAACAGTAACAGTTGTAAAAATTTAAAAACAGAAAATAATCACAGTTGATTAAAATTTCATCAGATCTTAAAACGAGAATATAGAACTTAAATATAAAAATAAAAATATGCGGTGTACCTCGATTACCCCCAAATTAAAAAAAAAGAAGATTTTTTCTCTAACACCCAAGACGTGATCGTGTTTAAAAAATCATGTCGAGCAGAGCTGTGCTACACCAACTTCGAACGATAAAGTTCGCTTCATAAACACAGAAATAAACTTGTAAACTGAACTTCTGCTTCTGTAAATAGAAGAGTTAACTCGTATCGAGAAACTCCGGTAAAAATAACTCTCTTATATACGTGCCCCGCGTTTTATCCGCTCGTTTTCTCGAAACGGAGTGAGTTAACTTGTCAGTCGGGACTTACGAGGAATGGAACTTGGCGAAGTTGTTGGATAGTTACGCGAGAGCCACATCGATTCGCATCTCGGATGGGCTGAAAGCGAGAAGCGATTCGGAAGCAAGGAGGGATCGAAGGAATCCGCGAGAACGGCGTTATATGCGTGGGCGAACCGTGAGAAGGGACAGGTGGTATCTTGTCGTGGTGGTCGGCGGTTCACACTTCCAGCTCGTTCTTCTCTGGTGACAAGAAAACCAAAGTGACGGTACAGGGCCGCTTTTAACGTCGACCCTATTCGCCGCGATTGAGTCTGCGACACGGAGCGAAATGTACATCGGGAACAATTTTTTTTTCCCGAATTATATCTGAATCGCGAAATAATTTATTACCCTCTTCTGGAGTATCGTCGAAGGTTCTAAAATTTCCATCTCGAGTATGGATTAAGTAGAGTTTTTTGTATTTTGTAAGCGAATAAAAGTCTGACAAAAATAAATGATTTATGAAGAAATAAAATATTGGTTTAATTTCTCTTTCTAATTATATCTCGTCAAGCATTTCCGTCCTTACTAGGTTATAACTATTTTGAAATAAATATTATCGACAAGATATAGAGGAACGTCCAGTACACAGAATGATACGAATCAGGCCTGTGTTTATGTGGGTGTTATTGCAGAGACGTAAGTAACAAGGATGTGTATTGTTGGTTGGTGTTTGTAGAGGAAATAAAATACGCAGAGAGATTTTGAAAGACCCATTTCGCACGATAAAGTGTACACGGAACGTCGAGAGCGAACACAAGCCGAGTTCTTTTGAAACGGAGCCGTCCCTGTCCCCGAGCGCTCGTCTAAGAAGTGGTGTGGGGGATAAAAGGTTTCCTTGTTTAACAAAATATCGTCTCCGAGCCATTAGCCCGACCGTTACCACTTCAACGCGATTTTCTGCTCCTGCCACGTCGAGGAGGTGCTTCAGAATCTGCGGATCCTTCGAGCCATCAAGTGCAGACTGCTTGCTCTTCCCCGGTGGAATCCAACCCCGGTGCAGTTAAAATTAATTTTCCCGATTCGCTATTCCCTTTCCCTCAACGTTTTAATTCTCTTCTCGTAATTCATAACAACAGTTTATTCGTGTTTATTCAATTTCACGAAAAACATAGCCTGGCTATAGAATTCTGATTATAATTTTTATCGAAATCGTTTGTATTTAAAAGAGAATTTTGGTGTTTGCCATTTCTAGTATTTTACTGTGTCAGTATATTTGGTATTTAGAAGAGAATTTTGGTATTTGCCGTTTCTGGTATTTTACTATACCGGAATATAGCTTTTACTTTGTTTTACCAACGTTGGCTATGTTTGTAAAACATCCCTTGTTTTATGTACATTTTATGAGAATAATGGATTATAATTGAACCGATTTGTCGAAATTGGTGCTGTTGGTATAATACATCCGAATGAGATGGCAATCGTTGGTTTTCAGGTAATGATAAATGAAATATTCATCGACGGTGCTAGTTCTTACGACTGTTTCTCGTAACCGTAATGTCACGGTCCGCGCCGTGTGAAACGCACAGGTGTCGCTCACTAACATTTCATCGCTGTCGTCTTTCTGTAAAGTGCATGAACTAGAATTCCACCTTGAAAGAAATTTATCTGAAACTCGGTAACTTTCGTCGAAGTCGATGCTAAAGCTAATTAAAATCGCGGCGAATCGTTGCTATCGATCGGTTGTTAGAAAGAAGTAATGAAAAAAGGATCGAGATAAAAATTGCTACATCGCACAATAAAATGGGTCATCGTCGAATAAATATCATAATCGTGGCTCAGATAGCGATATACTTATCTGTATGTACGAGTGTAAGTCAAGTATTATTATTAATTGGAACAACCGACCCTCATTAATCCCTTAACGCTCATATTTTTCGGGTTAACCAAGAATGATCAGTTTTCTTTATTGGATTTGTTTCTAAGCTATATAAAAATGCGGTTTTTGTTAATTACAATGTTGTATCTAACGTATAATTTGAAGGAAAACAAATATTGCCATCCCTTAAATCGTTAGATTAAAGAAATATCGTTTTTCAAAGCAGTTAGGGCATGAACGTTAAGGGGTTAAAGAGTGGGGTGGATCAGGCTTGAAAATAATAATTTGACTTTGGAATACGATTTTTAAAAATTCTAACAATTATATATAAAGTTTATATCCCAATTTAACGTATTTTCGTTATTATTGAAATCGCAATATTTTAGTCTCACGATACAATTGACTCAAATTATAATTAAAAACTATAGTAACATCGTTGAACAGCTAGGCGGAACACAATATGCAGCACAAATAATTTTATCAAAAGTTTTATATGTATATGGTTTTTAATTTGTGGAGGAAAGAAAGATTCTTTGAGTTTTCTTATTCCATCCACAATTCAAAAAATAAGTTCTGGTTCTGTAAAATATTAATATTTCAACCTATTATAACATACTATTACTAATTACAACGATTGAGTATTATATTAATTTTGAATTATAAATAGACTGTTATTCGCTTGTAAGACATTTTTCAATTATTTTTTGTATAATTGTACCGTAATTACTATTTTCATATTTGTAATAAGTCATCTATCACGAACTGATCCGAAAACAGATTCGATATAACGATTATTTGAACAGTACTCGTGGGGTGAAAATACGAATGTATTTTATTATTAAGTTAAGAGAAAAATAAACACTATTGTTACTTTCTTTCCTAGTCATCCATATGCTATTTCTCCTGAGTCTCCCCAATTTGATGTGCCTGATCCACGATAGAAAAGTCCTCGAACCAATTTTTGTATATCTATTTTTATTCCAATTTTAGTATTCATTTCTTGTTTTAACAAATAACAGCAAAATCTATTCCAAATAACTCCTTATTTTAAATACTATTGTTATTCTCTTTTCTCTGTGTCTCTCCAGTTTGATGTGCCTGATCCGTGATAGAAAAATCGCTAAACCAATTTTTGTACATCTATTTTCACTCTAATTTTAGTATTCCTTTCTTTTTTGAAGAAATGGCAGCAAAATCTATTCTAAATAACTTCTTATTTTAAATACTAAAATTTGTTACTTTCTTTCCTAGTCACCCATATGCTTTTCCCCCTCTCGGACGAACGTATCTCTCCAGTTCGATGCACCTGATCCGCGACAGAAAAATCCTCGAACGAGCCCCGGGGCGTACGATGCTTCCTCGAGGGCACAAGGACCCCGGATTCTCCAGCGTCGAACCTTCTACGCGATTATTAGAGGAAACGCGTCGTCGGAGTTGACTTTCGCGCTTGCGGCGATGGAGCTTTCCATCCGCGGTGAGTAGGGGAGGGGTGGTTTTGCGTTCGACCCCGAGTGTGCATTTCGCACAACCACCCCGGAGTCGGGAGCTTCGACGGTTTCGCCCCGCCCATCAGCCAATCGTACGCGTGTCTCAGCTACCCCCATTGCGCGCGCGATCTCTCGGTTGGGCGTGTTACCCGGCGGAGGCGATCAACAGCAACCTACCCTGGCCACCCCCGAAGCGGCAAGCGGAGACCAAAAATTACGAGCCATAGATCACGCGTACACGGTGTGCACCTATCGACGCGACAGTCCTCGCGATAAAGGACCTCCGGTTCGATTTAACCCGTTCGGTCCGGCCGCGATCTACCCTCGACTCGGGGGTTCTCTTGCCACGGAGGGACCCGTTCAACACGAAAGGAGCGTCGATCGAAGCATGAACGCGAAGAGGTTCGAACAGTTTTTCGTGATTTTTATCGAGAACTCGAGGGATTTTTTAACGACACCCGGATTTCTTGGGACCGTTCAACCCTCTCGCTCGCGACGCGTCAACCCCTTGCCTTGCGAGTCGATCTCTCTGCTGACGGACATTTTGGACCACGAGCATACGAAAGTTACCTTATTCGATATTTTAGTCGAATTTGTCGAAGTGTTATAAATACGTATTACGAGAATTTGCGCATCCAAATTGGTAAATGATTAATTCGAGATCGTGTGTACCAATGGAACCGTGAGAAGAAATTTTGAAATTCAGTTTTTTTGAGAAACAATAAATATTAATGGATTGATTAAATATTAATTGGACTATGTCTTCGATCAGAGTTGGGCAGAATGAAGTCAGTTTACATTTGAACTCGGTATTACAAGGCATGGGGGGTTGAATTTAACAAATCTAACAGAATTCAATGTATCAAAACACAGTGGAAAGCAATTTGTGTATACTAAGTTAAATGTGGTCATCTCATAGAAAAATTGAAATTAATCTACAGTTTAACATTGCGTTGGTAAAATTATTTAAAATATCGTTAAAAGATCTACTTTGGTAATTTTAATTTATCGATGTCCAGATGTTTGGGTTTTACGAGGGATTTCTTATTCCAAAGTGAGTGCACAAATTTAAAAACCAGCACGGTAAATATGACTTTACATTTTCCAACAAAATTGTTGTTTTCCACTTTTGTCAGTATTTTGAAAATTAAGAGCCAGCTATACGGAGGTCTATGTCCAAAGTAAGACTCGACTGCATCGGCCATTTTCTCTCAATAAATCAGGAGAATTATTCTCATCGCAGATTTTAAAAACGAAAGGCAAACTTGTTGCACCAAATGATACAAAAACATTTGAAGTATTTTTTGTCACTACTTGCTACAATTTGCTACTAAAATACATCGAATGTTCTTTATGTGGCCATGTGTAATTTCTAAATTTTAAGTAAATTAGTACTATAAAATCAACAAATAGAATTTCGATAAAGTATACTATTTAAATAAATTTAAGCAAAATCATTGAATATTCTGCTAAATTTAATGTCCATTTTTGAAGATTCCTACTGGAAGTCAAATTGTTGCAAATAGATATAATAAATAACATTCAATTCGTTTTATAAATTGACTTTTTATATTCGTGAATATTTTATAAGTTTGAATCGCGTGAGCGGTAATAATAGAAACAGCAGTCGAACTAAACAATTTGTTTCTTTCTAAACAAATCAAGATGGGCACCGTTGCTGATTTAGGAACTATACGAGGAAGGGAGCAACTATCGAAGATTCGTCTATGACTATCAGCAGTACCCTCAACAACGACTGATTCGACTCTCGAATATTCTTAACAGAGTATTCTTGTATTAGAAGCGTATTCAACAAACCAGCAGCTGAAACTTCACAGGTAAGAAAGAAACGTTGATTTCTATTTAAATATATCGAACTTTAATCTTTAACATAGGCATTAATTCGATTGATTTTTCATTTGAATGGCAAAACGAAGCATTTAAAAAAGCGTTAGAATGAAATACTCAAAAAATAATGTTTACAAAGTTTAAATATAGAAACAGTGGGCGAAGAAAGAGTAACTATGGGAAATATTATGATTGTTAAATTACAAATAGGAAATACAAATATATAAACAATGAGAGAATAGGGAAAAATAGACGCAGAGTATAGATCCATAAATGAAACAAAGCTGATCTAAATTTTGATAGTAAATGCAGTGGGTCAATTTTGACCCAATTCCACTGGTCAAGGATTCTAAAGTTCCTGAATGTATTCGAATTCTATATACCTTCGCCCTGTCCATCCCTTGCGAACCCATTTAGTCATTAAACTGCAAAATCAGTATAAAAATAATGTTTTGAAAGTTCAAATATAGAAGCTGTGGGCGAGCAAAGAGTAACTATGGGAAATATTATGATTGTTAGATTAGAAATACATGAACAGTGAAAGAATAGAGTAAAATATACGCAGAGCATAGATCCTTTAAATGAAACAAAGCTGATCCTTTTGATAGCAAATGCAGTGGGTCAATTTTGACTCACTCCTACTGGTCAAGGATTCTACAGCTTGCGAATATATTCGAATTCTATGTACCTCCACCCTGATTAGGCGTGACATGTGTCGTAGTCCGACGGCTAATTATCCGTAGGTAAACGCACCTGTAAGCTCTGTTTTTCGGCACCGAGGCGTGTAATTGTCCGTCCACGGCTCGGCCTCCTCGACTCGTAATGTATGCCATCGCGCCACGTCCACACATATGCCGAAAGGCATTTCGCACATGGCGTAAACGTCGGCGTCGCGGCGCTACCAACTCGATCGGGTGACAATATTCTTTCGCACGCAACATCTTTGCTCTTTCGCACGCAATTTCTTTTGCCCTTTTGCACGATTGCAGCCCCGAGACCCCAAATTCAACGTATTTCGAATATTTCGCGAGGGCGTACTTCTACCCCCTTAAACACTATACTTAGATCCTGAAAATAATATGCGTTAGTGGCTATATCCCGTAACAGTCATTACCATGTAACCGTACGTGTCATAACAGGTGTTGATTTTATTCCTAGTTGTTCCACATAGCTGCCTATTAATCAAAGACCAGCTTGTTCATAAATGCCAATAAACCTTTATTTGTATATAGAATTTTCGAACGAGGGCGATAAAATTGAATTGATTTGATGAGCGAGTTTGTTCGTTGGTCTCTGTTCCTGACTTCGCTTAAAAACGATGCTCATTGTTAGATGGATGGTATCATTTGGTCGAATTTGGGAGATGCTAATCCTAAACAAAAGGTTACTGTGTAATATGGTTGTTTGACTGGCGTGGTTATGGGCTTAAACGAAAGTGTTATCTTTATAGGATGTTACTAAATATGATTTATATTTCTTCCCAAGGACTGAGTCCTCGTGCCAGTAAAAATCGAAAAGTCCCTGGCCATTCTGCAATTTACGACTTCGGTCATTGAGATATTATAATTTCACAGATATGACTTCCGGCGGGCGCTGTTTAAATCCCAGTCAGTTAAACTCATGCTTCAATGTCGTATAAATATGTACAATGGGTTAGAAAATTATTAATTTTTACACTTTTTATGTATTTGATTATGTAACACTTTCTAGTTATCCAGATCCACAGATACTGGTAAAGTTTGCTCATTTGTACTTTAGCTTTATTAACGGAGAGAACTACGGTGACAAATTTAAAAAATTGTAATCTTTTTTTTGTCTCTTTTTAATGTTTGGACTTTTAAGAACGACCCTCTAAAATATTAAAGTAAAATTCGTAAAAATGACAAAGTTGTAGAAGTTTCATCAACAGCTCAATAACTCACTTTTTATTCGATTTACTCCAAATTTTGTATGGCGATTCTTAATACTATTCTCTTCAGTTGCACATACGGAATTTTCGATCGAATAATCAGTTCCTACGTGTTAAAAGAAATATTTTTCACAGGTTTTTCCGATCATTTTCCCCAAAGTTCCACCATTTTATAATAAATTATTGTTTTTATAAATCCTTACGTGTGTTACATATCATTCATGCATGGGGCTGAAACGTTTGGTGACTTGGGCGTTGGCTCGAGCATCTAGCGAGCAACCCTTTGAACGGGGTTGACTCATGCCGTATGCGCACACCCGGCCCAATTTTCATTGCCTTTTATGGTAATGCCCCGCCTTAGTACTGGGCATTTTCAACTATATAAGGGCCGCGGTTTCTTACTCGGGGAGCTCAGTTTTACCTAAACTCTTGGCACGACGTTACTGTGACACTCAGGGCAAGATCGGGCTATAATCCCCTTCAAGCAACTATCTACGACTATCTACCTTAGCGGTTTATCAGTGAGTGTCCATTAATCGAGTAGAGCTCCCGCGAACGCGCCGCGTTAAAAGCCGATAACGAATCTTTCGCCTTCGAGGCAATTTAGCAATTGTACAACTTCTTGTAAACCCATAGCTGTACTTGAGCATCGTCAAAAATATATATTCAAGTTATTGCTCCTTACGTGTGTTATTCACTCAAGGCAACCCTGAACCATATTAACCGTAAGGCTAGGGGTATCTCACGAACCCGGTACACCTTTACCGCTCGAGGTGTACCATCACGACAGAGAGCAAGATCCTAAAACATCCTAAAAACCTACGTGGCTCCCAGGGTATAAAGCCCCTGGTTCGTCCACTCCTACTAGCGGCTCCCAGGGTATAGAGCCTCTGGTTCGTCCGTGAAACCATTCATTTTCCCTATAAATCTAACCCCGTGGCTCCCAGGGTATAGAGCCCCTGGTTCGTCCACGTAACCTCCACCTACGGCTCCCAGGGTATAGAGCCCCCGGTTCGTCCGGACCTCCTTTCTTTTCCTAACCATACCCAAAACCACCGGTCGAGTACTGCCCCTCGACCGAATCCAGGATCTCGCGCTCCCGCTCGTAACACGTGCAACTAAAGCTACTGTCTTGTAATTTAAGAAAATTGCATGGAATTTGCAGTAAAAATTTTTGAAGGCCCCTCACGCTGATTCCTATCATACCCATAATAATTAATATTTTGACACGAAATTTGTACAAGAAGTAATTAAAGAAATGTATTTTCGATAACATTAAACATTTATTAGAAAAAGTTACCCTCAAAAAATTCTTGAAAATTTTATACTGCTTAAACACAGTGGTTTCGCCCCCTTAAAGCAAAAAATCGAAATCGAATCTGAGACTGCTATTTTCCAAAGTTACACCTAATTTTACCCGCTCGATTTCTGATCGTCCATCGGATTAAAAGTTAAGCGGAACGCATTACCCTCGTTCGAGGAACAAGGATAGTCTCGATAAAACAATCGGTAGGAAATATTCCTGTACCAGTTGTTCCACCGATATCACGACAACTAGAAAAGATCTACCAACCGAAGTCACGGGTACCCTAGAACGAGTACTGTGCACGGCATACTCGACCGAGTCACGCAATCACTGCCAATCGTGTGAAGCGTACACGTGTGTGACCGAAACTAATCCCACACACGTTGAATTTAAATCGTTTTAGGAGTCAGACTCGACTTCCCGTCCAAACGATCGTTTTAATGGCAGAAAAAGCCTCTCGATCCGTTCAATTGGTATATTCCTCGCGTAAATACTTAAAACAGACGTCTCTGCGGCGTAATCATATTCAAAGTCGATCTTCGAAAGCAATTGGAAATAATTTACTAATCCACAAACACAAAATGTTTCATTGCTCGTCGAATCTTTTAGTACTCGAGGGATTATTTCAACGATAAATAATTAGAATATAATTAAGTAGCTACGATGAACCTCAGAGCAACGCGTTAAGAAACACGAATACGATTACGTGAAACGTACTTGATTCGACCGGAAATTAGTAAAAGCGTTACTAAATGTGAGAACATGTCGCGCGACCCGCGTTGTCATTACAATTGCAGCGACGATTTATTATTCAAGAACGTCTAATTGCAGCCAACCCTTTCTGGCATCAAAAGTCACGTCAGGGGTAGCAAAGGCTAACGACAATGTTTACGCGGAACTCCTTAAAAATTAACGAAACTCCTAAAGGGGCTGTAAGAGGAATGACTGTAATTAAATACATGTACAGAATAACGGAACACAAACGAGTCTATAAAATTATCTTTGTTTAAATATTACGGGATGCACCGTTCGATTCGACGATATCGTACTAGGAATCGATCGAAACCCTGTATTTTTAAACGGTCCAGGTGAAAATTACTCAGCAAGGATACGCTTCACGGTAGCTCGAAAGGAGGATGCTTAACGCCACGTGCCTTTCTTCTCAATGAATCTACTTTCGAACTTTCCATTGTATTCGAACAATGAACGACACCGACGCAATTGAATTAAGGGGGAAAAACACTGGAGAAAAAGATGGGGTCGATTCTCCAAGTCGTAAACAATTTGCTCGTTGAGAGCTCGTTGATAACTTGGTAATATTGTACAAAGTATGTTTCGATAACTTTAGAAACCTTTTTAATAAACGACTGTGTGGAATTCTTGCGATCGATAGCGAGGATAAATAATTTTTTCACCGATTCGCGTCTAATTTTTATTTTTGGTTCGCGCAGAAGTTATGGCTACCCATTTTTATGTAACGCGAGGACGTTGATATTATTTTTAGAGGCATTTTAATGGGAGCCCATCGATCATGGAAACTTCAAGTTCGTCACACAGTTGTGCTCCAGGCGCGCTTAATGCTAACCCGATGACTTTTCGATAGTTCGACGCGATGCAAGGTGTCGAAAGTTCGTTGCGGGACACGGGACGAAAATTCGACAGACTCTATGCAAATTTTTTTCATCGTCACGTCACGTGCAACCTTTCGCATAAAAAATGTAGATCGATCGTCGAAGAGAATACTACCGGAAATTTGACTTTGATGAAAGTTTCCTCGAGTTCCTCTATAAAATTCGATACGTTTGAAATATTGCTTTAAACGCGAGGCGACCATGGTAAATGTTTATTATTTACCTCTGGACTGCCTTTATATTTGAATTAATCTATCACGATATATTCCAAAGATGCAAATATTTTCAGTAACAAATAAAATTCTATTTGTCCGTCGTCCTCGTTTGTTTACGGACAAAGAAAGGAGTTATCCGTTTATTCGTTGTCAAAGCAAAATTGCGTCGGACACTGCTTGACAGTAAGAACAGAACTTGACTTTCCGCGATCGTGTACGATATACCAGACATTTCGTGTCCGTGCAAAGCACAACATATGTTACGTGCGTGCATAAACGCGGTAGGCGTTCATGCAAACAGGGTCAAACAATCCGCTCCCACTTAAGTGCACACTAACAAACCAACAGCTCGGGCACAATAGTCGCTTTCTCATTAATTACGAACGCGTAATTTTCCTTTAACGTCGTGTAGAATTCATTCGATATCGGTAAGTGTATAATTCAGGGCTCGTGGCGATCGGTAACGCTAATTTCGTTAAAGTATTTAAGCAGAGATAATTTTGTACCAATTTATGCGTTTTCTAAAGAATATTCTACCCAAAAAATTCAAAAAAATAACTTTTTAACGAAAGAAAAATAAATGTTTCTTTCGGTAGTCATTTGATTCTATAATATAAATTATGAATTTGATTTCAAAATTCTTTTCTTACTGGCAAATATAACACACCAACCAAATAGTTAATTTGAGAATAGTTATTAGATTTGATCTTGAACGAGTGCTCACTTACTTTTGTCCCTCGACAATTAACCAACGTTTTCATTGAGCATACTTTATTTTAATACAAATGTAAATATTAATTTCAATTATTCGCTGAATAATCTACATACTATAAAGATATATAATAAACTATTTCCTTTGCCTGTCCAATTAATTTTGTCAGCGACTGTGTTTCGAGACACGATTGTGGGAGATAGTTTCTCAATTATACTGATCGTCGAGGCAAGGAGGAATCAGTTGTGAAGATGATTTCGTTATCGATGCCCTCGATGAAACCGTCCTGCGCGTACGCGGGAGGAAAGTGGTCATCGAACAATAAAAGGGAGACCCATCGCCCTGCAGACTCGAGAATGGACTATTAAGAAGTTAGTCTCCAGTCAAGATCTTTGCGGGGGCCGACGGCGATGGTAGTAAATGACGGTGTCGGTGAGACCGGTCTCGGGACGAAGGGTGCGACGAAGCATGGCATCATCCACCAGGACTCTTGGTGGTTTACCGCCCGATAAGGCTGAGCGATGCTCCACGTCACCGATGCATTATTGAGCCTGAGAACCCTACAGGTGGCCCGGCGTCCTGTTAGACCGAGAAAGACCGCGGCAGAGTCGCCCCGAGGGCCTCAACAAAGAGGGTGTCCTCTTGTCGGGGATAAGGGACACGGAGAACGAAGAGGTGGAGAACCGTGAGCTGGTTCGAAAGGGGTTGCAAAAGTCACCACCACGGTGGAGAAGCATTTTAACTCGACCTTCGGGCTACCGCGACTTTCTGATTTCTATTCGAAGGTTCGACGTATCCGCTGTCTGAGAACCATCCGTGCTTCAAATTGGAGACACTTCGAAGAGAACGCGTCGCTTTGATCGTCCCTTTGAACGCTTACGCGTCGTTTAATAGAGCTGTTCAAGGGAGATTACGAACACGAGAAGCGACAACCTCTGTTCGATATAAAGAACACTGGGACACACATACGTTCTTTGGTTTTTAATTTTTCTTGGTTTTTGTTTCGAGAAAATTGCTCGATTCTAAATACGATTATGTTTCCCCCACTATAGACAGGGCGTATCCAAACAGGTACAAATCGATTTATTTTCTCTTTCTTTTGTGGTTATTATTAAAATTGTTGATTAAAACACCGTTTGATTTAATCGAATTATACAGGTTTACTTTAGCCCCCTATGGGTCAGTTCAGGTCAAATAATTTTAGTTTTTTTTCACAAGATCACGTATACGTCTTAATTATACAGGGTGTTCGGCCACCTCTAGCAAAAATTTTAATGAGCGATAGTAGAGGCCAAAATAAGACGAAAATCAAGAATACCAATTTGTTGATGGAAGCTTCGTTAAAAAGTTATTAACGTTTAAAGTGCCGCCCTTACTGAATTTTTTTCTCGAAAATGCGCAAGATTTCGGGGGTATGTCTATTCACCAAAAATGACTGTAATTGAACCCTACAACCGAAAATAATTTTTCCACAACGATTTGCAATTTCTTAATTTTCTCGAATAATTTCACACCTTCTCTATTTTTTTTCTCGAAAGTGGGCAGGATTTCGTGGGTATGTCTAATGACAAAAACTGATTGTAATTGACCCCCGCAACCGAAAATAATTTTTCCACAACGATTTGCAATTTTTTTTCTCCGTTGAAAAATTTAGGCACCTAATTGGATTTTCAGTAAGGAATTTTTTTCTCGAAAGTGCGTACAATTTCGGAGGTATGTGTAATGATAAAAAATGATTGTAATTGATCCCCGCAACCGAAAATAATTTTTTTAGAACGATTGAAAAATTTTTTTTCGCCGAAAAATTTCAGCACCTACTCGATTTTTTTTCTCGAAAGTAGATAGGATTTCGGAGGTATGTGTACTCACCAAAAATGATTGTAGTTGACCCCCGCAACCGAAAATAATTTTTCCAGAACGATTTGAAATTTTTGAATTTAATTGTTAATAACTTTTTAACGAAGCTTCCATCAACAAATTAGTATTCTTGATTTTCGTCTTATTTTGGCCTCTACTATCGCTCATTAAAATTTTTGCTAGAGGTGGCCGAACACCCTGTATAGTGTCTCGGAGATAACCAATTAAATATCAGTAGAAGTAAGTAGATGCCTTGCAAGTTTATATTTAAGAAAAAAATTCGCTCCATAGAGGGTTAAATCGTACTCTGTTACACGAGTACACGATGAATTTTCAAAGTCGATTTTCTCTTTTGATCAATCCCTGTCTTTATTAAAGGTATTGGGAAGCGTTTAATCCTGAAAAAAGTGATCGACAGCTGACGGACTCTTTGGCTCAATTTTCTTTAAATTACGTTTCCATAAAATTGTTTCCAGCTTACAACGTAGTTTTAATTATTAGTTGTTTTTTGTCCGTTTATTGTCCACGTGTTTGAATCCGCCTCTGACCATCCTCGACAATCCTTACAGTTTAACATCAACGCGGACATTTTGTTTTATGTGAAGAACTAAGTTTAATTGACATTTTGTGAGACATTTTTTTAGCTATTGTTGGCTTCTATGCACCCATTTGAGTTTGTTTTTTATAATTTTGTAAGGTGTCTCTGCGTGGACGGTGCGTGCACCTAACGATAAGCCTGAACGCGTTCGGGCAGGAAGGATAGATTATAGAGTTGCTGTACTCGAGATTAAAGACATCTTGGACAGAAGACGTCTCTTTGATGTTTTCCACAAACATGGGCGTCTAGTTTAATAAACTGTTCATAGAGGATTCTAAACACGCCAAGTGACAACCCCTATTCGACTCGATATACTGTTTATATTGGCAAGCGTATAATCTTGGAACAGTGGCTGGCAATCTACGATTCTTCGGCTCAACTTTTGCAATCCTCGATCTGGTTCATTTAAATTACATTTCTATTTGTTCCGGTTGAAAATGGATTATAGTCATTTAACCCGCAATTTACGTTAAACCTTCGAATTAATTATCAAAACGGACAATATTGCTAGAAGTCGATTTAAATTATTACGAGCTATCGGTAACAACATATGATTTTAAACGGACGATTGTATGAGAATATATCCAATCGAAGTCACGCCATTTATGATTCATTTAACTACCGAGACGTAGTAATTTAACTGTAATTGTATTGCTTCTTTTATCGCGTTGTTGCTAGTAGTGTTCTCAGCGTTAAATCAGCCCGAGAACTTTTCAATGGCAATCTCTTCGAACTTGAATTTTAGACATTTTCGATATACCAAGGCTATTAAACGGAGCATGTCTTCGTGAACAAAATAGTGGTGAATGTTTGCCAAATTTAATGTGAAAAAATTAGCGTAAGTATGCCAACGGTGCAAACGGATTAAAGAATCGCTGAAAACGTCTTTGAAACAGCATCAAGCTTGTATCAACCCCCAATGGCTCTAACATATTCTTAACATTAGTGAACTTGGAGGCACCGAGTCGTAAGAACATTGCCGTCGGTGAGCAATGTTTAGCAATCGCGAAGGTTCTCATTATACGTCTGCAATATGCAACGACCCGTCGCTCGGTAACTATAAGTTCCTCCATTGAACGAGAAATTACCGTAGAAGTCACGACAACCGCGACTAGAATCGTGCTGCTACGCCGCTGAAAATGACAGATAATGAGGAGTAATATGCCTCGAAGAAAGGAGAAACTATTATTAGTGTATCGCCGTAGCCAGTGAACAATTCCTGCTAAAACAATCTCATGGAACGCGATAAAATACCTAGACAAATTGTGAAACGACTGGCTGCTATATTCGACAAAAAAAAAATACGTTTAGACGCCTTTGTTGCGCTTGAAATTACCAAAAATATAATCGAAACATTATTTACTTCTTAACTACCAACATTTCCGGTGTATTTATTTGTACCAAAAAATTTCAACCGATAGATACTCGAAGATACGTATAACGCAATGGAAATAGGTGTTTATTCATTTTCTTATAAAAGAACTATGGTAAATTTTTTTACAATTTCTATTAAAAATTACGAGAATCGTTTCGACCACTTTGGTAGTTTCAGTGTTGAAACGAAGAAAGGATACCCTGAGTACTGCATTATCGTTTGATTTTTTTTTTTTTTATGGTCAGGTCCGAGGAGAAAATGGAGGACAACAGCCGTAGCGAAAGTCTGTGCAAAGTCTGCGGCGACAAGGCTTCCGGAAAGCATTACGGAGTACCGAGCTGCGACGGATGTCGCGGATTTTTCAAGCGGTCGATCCGCAGGTATGCAAGGTAATTACTCTTTCGTCGTTTTCGAAATAACTGCACAATCGTGTAGAGTCTCGAGGAATCCACGCTTTACTTTGAATCGGTGTACCATCGTTAATTTAAAAGTTACTGGGAACTTTAAGTGGGATCAAAAACGCAACAGTGAAAAATGTTGCTTTAAAATTATGCAATTTGTGTATACCAAGTTAAATGCGGTCTTCTCATAGAAAAATTAAACTTAACATTGCGTTGGTAAAATCATTTAAAACATCGTTAAAAAATCTACTTTGGTAATTTTAATTTATCGATGCCCAGATGTTTGGGTCTCACGAGGGATCTCTTATTCCAATGTGAGTGCACAAATTTAAAAACCAGTTTATTAGTAAATTTAAGTTAAAGTAAAACCAGTTTATAGTAAATGTAACAATCAAAAAATTGTTGTTTTCCACTGTTGTCAGTATTTTGAAAATTAAGAGACTTTACTTTGAATCGGTGTATCATCGTTAATTTAAAAGTTACTGGGAACTTTAAGTAAAATTAAAAACGCAACAATGAAAAATGTTGCTATAAAAATATCGTCAAAATACAACTTTGTTCCCGAGTTATAACCATTTTTATAATCCAGTAGTAGTATACAGTTTTTTACCTTCGGCGAAGGTGCTTGAAATGGTTAACTTTTGCTTAAATGTCCAGACATTTTATCAGATTCGTCTTCTTGCATGCATTGAATAAATGCATAAAATAAAAATCCATTAGATTTAGACCCTGGGTATGAATACAGGCAACAGATCTTGCACGACTTACCCATCTGTTTAGAAAATCGTTCGTTCGGTTATGCATAAACCACACGCGACATACATCTAAAGGAACTTCTTTCGATTATTCATACGATTGATTGCTCAAGAAATTGACATAAGATTGACTTTTTAATCTCCATTGAGAAAAAACAAGGAGCTATCGAACGTTGTGAACAAATAGTACAATCGTTTGGACTAGTTCAGTTTGTAATTAAAAGATTGTGATTTATCGATTAGTATTGTTAGAGAATAAAAGTGTCTGTAACTTGGGAAGAAAGATAATAGGAGGCTATTTATTTGCATCAAATTATTTTAAATCTGTTTAAAAATAAATTCATTAGACCGATCGTGCTTGGTTCGAAGAGGCAAATATTATTGATACTAGTATTATTTTGTCAATTCAAAGAGTAAACTTGTACAATAAAATGCATACTATATTGTTGGTTTCAATTTCTACCGCAATTATTATTGATATCTCGTAATTATTTTCATTTTTAATTTAGAAAACATTCGGTTCGATAACATTCGGTTCTCCTGTTCAGGAATTTGGACTACGTTTGCAAGGAGAATGGTCGCTGCATCGTGGACGTTTCGCGTCGCAATCAGTGCCAGGCATGTCGTTTCACCAAGTGCCTTCAGGTTAACATGAAACGAGATGGTACGCTTCGTTTCACCGGTGATTAAGACTTTAGATTCTTTTCTTTACACATAAGGAATTTAACTCGGTATACGAACGAGAATCAAACAGACGAGAACGCCAATATCAATCGGATCCACGCATCGACCGCCAAGTTTTACGAAACCTATCCTCCATTATGTTTTCTCAGAACTTCATACACTCACGAAACGTAGCTTACGAGGTCCTATTTTGAAATTCACAATTTCACGAATTTATGGGATGATCCTATAATATAGTATACTAATCGAAAGTAGAAGCATTTTAACTTTGTCTCAAGGGTTTCAAAAATTAGTCTCAAACGATACGAAAAAATTGTCTAGAAGAAGAAGGGTGAACGTGCAAAATATTCGAACTATTCAATGTTCAGTGATATTTTTGATCGAGTCTAATTTTACAATAAAAAGTACAGTAGAGGGAAGTGTTGGAGCACTGAATTAAGCGAAAATGTCTTCAGACGAAGTTAACGTCTCCGCGAGTGTCATCCCCCCGGGGGGTGGTTGAACGATCGTCTGTCAGAAACCGTGCGTATGACAGGAATCGACGTCGTCCTCCGCGTTCGTCGTATCAGCGCAAATATACGTCGGAGCCATCGCCTGGAGGACATTACAATGCAAGAGGTTTCTCTCGCTTCGACGAAGAAATAGAAGAAGGGCGACACTTCGAACGAAATAAAAAAAAAGGCTCCTCCTCGCGCCCACCTGAAACTCTATATGCATCTGTATGTATACCGACGCCCGCCCACGCTAGAATCCGAAAAGTTAGCCTCGACACGAGCGGAAGAGCGGTGTCACGAGCAGCCTGACGTTCACAGCTTTTGTAAACACTTCCATCCCGGGCTAGGGCAGCCAGGATAATCCAAACACTTGATTGCGCGGGGATATCAATTAGCGACAGAGGGGACGCGAAAGGTGCCATTAACGGTCTACGGTTCTGCGGGTCCTTGAGCTGGAAAAAAAAATGAAAATAAGTGGTCAATAATAGTGCAATGGGGGAATCAAAGCGAACAGGCGAGATTGATTTTATTTATATTGAGGCAGCTGCTGGCGCGAGTTGGGGTACTTCAAGATGGATACCGTTTATTTCTTCGTTGTATCTGAAATTGGGAATTTTTATTCCCAAATAACGAAATGCCTCGGTATCATTGATGGATCAATATAGAAGAAATACATAGGGATCAAGAAAAAACAGCTGGACTTAAAAATGAGATTATATTGGATTCTGTCACAGTTCTAATTAGAACATATGTCAACTTTGGGGATAATTGTAGAGGAAACAACTTGGATATCGTACAAAATATCCAAATAAAGCACCGAGAAAAATAACCACTTCAGAAATACTGAGTAAAGATCTGTGAATACAATATCTATTAAAGAGCAAGTAGATGTAAACGCAGAAACACATAACGATAAAATAATTTTATTAGATTATGTACGAAAGTAACAAATAATAAATAGTGGAAACGTTAGTGAGTATTTTTACTCTATAAAATCAGTCGTAAATATGTTTGCAGGAATAAAAAGTTTTTCTTACTGAATTTTAATGCTTCTAAGTACGTCAAAATATATAAAAAATATAAACATATAAAAATGAAAGAAATTTATTAGATTGGAGGACCAAAGAGAAGCAAATTACTTGACGTATAGAAATATTAAATAATAATACTGCATAGGGGAAACACTACTGAGTATTTTGACTCTATACAAAGTATTTCTTACTAAATTTTAATGTTTGCAAGAGTGTCGTGTGGGTAGTGGCTAGAGTTAGGATAAGATTTAGTTATTATGTTACGATTCTAATGTTAAGTAATAATATAATTATTAAAATATAACTACTCACAGCGGTTCAGCATGAAAGAGCTCCACGGAACACGTCGTCTTTGGTAGCAGCTGCGAGGAGAGGTCCTGCGGGACTGTACTCAGGAATTTCTCACGTTTACCACGCGGCGAGCAATCCTTATCATCCCCTCCTGTATCCCGCGTTGTTCCCATTCAAGCCAACGGTGCCAACGTTCACGTCATCGGTTGGTGAGTGAAAACGATCGTAAATAAACTTGTTTTCAAATTGGTAGTTGTCGTATCCTTACCGAGAATGTCTTTGACTTTGGGCTACAACCTTACATTATTTATCCCCTTATCATGCAATTACGAACTTTGTTACAGATTCTTCATTCCAAGTTGCCCAATAACGAACTATAATCTTGAAGCCTAATATATAATCATTTTAAAGTATTAAAAAACAGAATATACATTTGAAAAATCACTTGTTTACGGGAATTATTTGAGTGAAATAATGTAAATATAATTATTGAAATAATATACTGTTCAATCGCGTGTATAGTAATATACACTACATACAATAGAATGAGATTTATATTAATTCCATACTTGATCTATAACGAACTATAATCTTGAAGCCTAATATATAATCATTTTAAAGTATTAAAAAACAGAATATACATTTGAAAAATCACTTGTTTACGGGAATTATTTGAGTGAAATAATGTAAATATAATTATTGAAATAATATACTGTTCAATCGCGTGTATAGTAATATAGACTACATACAATAGAATGAGATTTATATTAATTCCATACTTGATCTATGTTTCCAAGGGTCGACGACAGAACGTTTTGATTTTCTTATTCGTTACTAAAATAAAATAAGATTATACCGTTAATAGTGTTTGCAAATAAAATGCAAAAATAAATGAGGATTACGAATCTTTTTGTCGATTTACAGCACACTTTTTGCCGCGGTCGCCAACAGAACCATTAACGGTGGCTGCTGCCAAGGAGGACGAGGTGACAAGCTCCGAGGAAGCTGGATCGATGGACACTAGGATCGAGACAAAGGGTAAGGATTTTCGTATATAGTTCAATAAAGATAAGGTCAGTATAAATACCTGTGGTTTTACAGAGGAGCTTGCAAGTACTCGATTAGCACCTCCAATCGTCAACTCCGTGTCCTCGGAATACATTACCAATTTCTCCATTTTACCCACGGAAAATATATACGAATTTGCTGCAAAATTACTCTTCTTCGCTGTCAGATGGGCGAGAAGCATTCATTCCTTCTTGCAGGTGAGTTAAAATTCTGTCAACTCTACTGCATTACAATTACTCTGTCTTGAAACTCCAAAGTGGACACCTACAAACTCAATTCCATAAATTGAAGCAGTACTTATTAACACAGTAACATTGTAAATATTTCATAAAATTTTCTGTAAAAAGGTAACGGACATTATTACAGTTCGAGCGACTAAGTTCGTGTATCAATTGCGCACAGACCTGAGCAAAGTTAAATTTTACATGAAAATAAGAAATAACTATTTGAAATATTATTTCAAAACTACTTGAAAACGTACAGATTTAGTCGAAGTAATAGGTGTGCAATTATATCAAATAACAGAGGTACATAAATAATAAATACGCCCAAAGATTATGTCTTATTTTTAGCGATAGAATAAGGTAGTAAAATTTCCTATTTACTTCTTGTTTATTAAATGTTTTCAAGGTTAATTGAAGATCAACTTTGTTCCATTAAATAGAAATGTATATTTATTATTGAAATAGTATTTCAAATAACGTTATTTCACAAATGCCCAGGTCTGGTTACACAAGACAGAGTCGTCCAGTGTTCAGTTAAACATTCAATCAACCGTGCGTCTCTCTCAAGCTGCCCTACAGAGACCAGACTATTCTTCTGGAGGAATCCTGGAGCGAACTTTTCGTCTTAACAGCCGCCCAGTGGAATTTTCCTGTCGAGGAAGCCACCTTGGTGCCCAGCGATTTGTCGTCTGAAAGGAAAGATATGCTCGTCGACGAAGTGAGAAAGCTGAGAGAATTGTTGGGAAAATGCACCCTCCTCAGAGTCGATCATTCGGAGTACGCTTGTCTTAAGGCCATAGTTCTTTTTAAAGGAGGTAAATTACTACGAATTTTTAAGAAAAATTGACAGGGGGTGAGTGTCTAAATTTTTCAGTGAAAAAAAAATTTCAAATCGTTTAAAAAAAATTATTTTTCGTTGCTGGGGTCAAATACAATCATTTTTGGTCAATAGACATACACCCGAATTCCTACGCACTTTCGAGAAAAAAATTCCATAAATCTGAGGCCAAAAATGTTACCCTGAAAGTTCAAGCATATCTTTACAACATCATAACTCCTGAACGGATTGAAGGATTTTAATGTTTCAAGTTGCAAACAACGCGTATTTTGATCAAAAATATGTAGGAATTCCAAAAATATTCGAAAAGTTGGTCCTTAACCCCGAAAGTTAGAAAAACGCCATAAAAATGGTCAAATTTTCAAACATCCATAACTTCTATAAAAGTGATTATATTTCAATGAAATTTTTTGTTTTGAAGTAGTGCTCTTGGGTACCTACAAAAGAGTATTGGACAAAATTTCCGTATCGCGTCAAACAAATTTACTAAAAATCAAAAACAAATTTAAAAAAAAAATTTTCAAATTGTTCTAAAAAAATTATTTTCGGTTCCGGAGATCAATTACAATCATTTTTGGTCAATAGACATACCCCCGAAATCCTGCTCAGTTTCGAGAAAAAAATTCATTACTGAAAATATAATTTCTGGCCAGATTTGTTAGCCCACATGCGAATCTTTAAAACGTCATAACTCCTGAACGGATTGGACGATTTTAATGTTTAAAAATGCAAACTACGCGTATTTTGGTAGAGAATACGTAGAAATTCTAACAATATTCGAAAAGTGGCTCCTTCACCCCGTAAAGTGAGAAAAACTCCATAAAAATGGTCCAATTTTCAAACGACCATAACTCCTACAATAGTGAATATATTTCAATGAAACTTTTTCTGAAGTAAAGCTCATGGGTACCTACAAAAAAGTATTAGACAATTTTTTTATAGGGCATTACACAAAATGATTAAAAATCAAAAACGAATTTTTAAGGAAAATCGACAAGGGATGTCTTTCGGCGAAATTGAAAAGTTTCAAATTATTCAATGAAAATTATTTCCGGTTGCGGGGGTCAATTACAATCAATTTTGGACAATAGACATACCCCCAAAATCCTACGCATTTTCGAGAAAAAAATTCATTACTGAAAATATAATGTCTGACCATAACTGTTACCCTGAAAATTGAAAAGTTTCAAATCATTCTATAAAAATTATTTTCGGTTGCAGGGGTCAATTCCAATCATTTTTGGTCAATAGACATACCCCCAAAATACTACCCACTATCGAAAAAAAATTCCTTACCGAAAATATAATTTTTGGCCAGAAATGGTTCCCCGAAATGTCATGTCTACGTTTAAAACGCCATAACTCCTGAATGGATTGAAAGATTTTAATGTTTCAAAATGCAAACGTATGCAGCGTATCTTAATCAAGAATATGTAGAAATTCCAAAAATATTCGAATAGTCGGTCCTTAACTCCGTAAAGTGAAAAAAAACCCATAAAAATAGTCCAATTTTGAAACAACCATAATTCATACAATAGTAAATATATTTCAATAAAATTTAGTATGGAAGTAGAGTTCATGGATACCTATAAAAACGAATTTATCAATAATGAAAAACATATTTTTAAGAAATATTGACAAGGCTCCTGAAACTTTTTAGCGAAATTAAAAAGTTTCAAATTATTTTGGAAAAATTATTTTCGGTTGCGGGGGCCAATTACAATCATTTCTGGCGAGTACACATACCCCTGAAATCCTGGGCCAAAAAAATATGGACGCAAGGTCTACTCGTATACCTCGTTTGTGGTTGAGATTCGTGTAGTTCCTCGAATCACTGATACTAAACGGAGAGGTCGCTCAAAACATTTAACCTTTTGCAGGGTTGGTAGTGCAGTTCGATCGATATCAACCCCTAAAAAAACTACCCCACAAAGTCGGCAATCTTTGCAATACGTGCTTTGCAGCCTTCCTTATTTGTATTATATATTTTCTATTCCCAATTTCTTATACAATTAGATGTCTTTCTTTACTGTTTTACTTGTTTTTACAGTTTTTCTGAATGGATTTTATTCGTTATTCGATATAACGTTTGCCTAATGCTGGTACCTCTGTTCGTGTATGAAACAATGTATACATTTTAATACTGTTATATTGAATACTCATGAAATAACATTCACAGAAAATGAAGCTGAATCAACGGTAATGAAATAATTATCTGTTTATTTAGAATCGCGAGGACTCTGCGAACGAGGAAGGGTAGCAACATTGCAAGAGCAAACGGTCGCCGTATTCTGCGAAAGGGATGCTCGAAGGGTTGGTCGTCTGTTGTTGCTGTTACCCCCGGCGCGTGCCCTCTGTCGATCAACCCTGCAAGAATTATTATTCAAACCAACGGTAGGCGATGTCAGCGTGGAACGGTTGTTGGGCGACATGGTCAGCGCGCTCAGGCCAACATAACGCGACTTATCGTCCAAACCTGCTCAATCGATACAACATACGCCGGGAAACCGAGCAATTTTTCCGTAACAAATGTTCCAAACGCGTAACTGAAATACTTATTTAGAACGTATCGACTATTGTTTAAGCTTACCCTTTGTATTACTTCTACCACAGACTATGTACAGAAACATCGACCTCGTAAAACGGTCAGTGGTTTTAGAACGACCCCTTCGTTTAAAGGACAGTGATTTCAGGAGGTAAAATTAAAAAATGTAGAAAGCACGAACGAAATTCAGCAATAGAATCGATGCATTTTTTGTCCCAGGTTTCGAGGGGATTGGACCCCCTTTGCCATTTTAGTGTCACTCAGTGTCATTCTTTAATGTTACCAATTCAGCATAGAATAAAATTATAACATTTGTAGTGACTAGAATTAAACCTAAATTTTAATATAAAATTACGAATAAGGTGTACCACAGAATATTTTATAATTGTAAACTATAGAATTCCGAACTCTTATGAACTCCACGTACGCGTATTCATCTTTATATATACACATAAATTACTACGAAACTGTAGACGAGTACCGTTTTTCGAAACAAAAATCTATTGTGCATCTAATTTTTCTTATTTTAATGCGTTGAAAATACATAAGCAAATTTTCATCCCCCAATCTATATACAAAACTGTTATATTCTCTTTCTTTTCCCTGATGAGACAGTTCAATGACTACCTATATTGTTTTAACATTGTCTCCTTTCCTTTTCCTCGTAAAGAAAAAGATAGTCACTCATTCGACCCTTCAATCTGATTAACAAAATCTGTCAGGAATCAGCCAGATCGATAGAATTTGCTCGCAGCGACACAGCGTACTACAGGAATGCTCGGATAACTGCTTGTCATTTTCGATCGGATAAGTGAACGGTAGTCATCCTTATCACCGAGAATCTCAACGTCGAGCAGTGTAATCTGATCTGAACTCGAATATCAAGGAAACAATACATACTACTTAAGCTATTTATGAAATTATACAATAATCTAAAGGCAAAAAGTAATAATTTAAACGTTTACTTACTTGACTGTCTTCTTCCAAGACGTGCGTAGCTTCGGCATAATCGTTTCTCGCTAAAATCACGATCGGAAATTAAATTCTATATGTCGATCCCGATTGTAATTATGTTCAAAATAATAGCATGTTTGTTTAATAATGGAACTATGTAGAGTCAATGTTTGTATGTTTATAAAATGTTCAATTTAGAACTATCGAAACGAAAAACAGGGAGCTTCCATAAAATTGAAATTCGTGTAAAAGGTTCATGGAAGTGTTGTTAACGCTTAAGTGGATTATTGGGACCCTCTGTAAGTTTAAATAATCATTTAATATACGTCATTGTAATTATTTGAAAATTTATGTAACCCTCTATTAGTTCATTATTTTTGAAATGCTTTAAAGTTGATTTCTATTTATCAATTTGGTAAAAATCAATATTGAGAAAAATAATTCAGTCGAGATTGAGAGTCCACTTAAGGGTTAAAGCAGTGCATCCTACAAATCAGGGCCATAAATTGGAATTGTTCTAATCTCGAACACGAAGACGCGGACTGAAAAATGGCGAAGGACTTACCGATCTCTTTCGGCATAATGTACTTGTATATTTTTACAATTATTTTGGAACAGTGTGTGTGTGTGTGTGTGTGTGTGTGTGTGTGTACGCATTGGTAGCATTTTTGCGAATTGATGAACTAACCATTCTCAAACGAACGGATTTTTCTAAGCTACAACAGTCCACGGGAAAACGAGACTTAAAATAAAATGGTGAACAATCGCGTCTCGAGGCAAACAGAAAATCGTGACACAGTGGTTTCCAAAGTTTTCGAGATGCGTCCCCTCTTTAAAAATAAACAGAATTTCCGCAATTTTAGCAGCCGTTAAGCTTCGAATAACGTGTTCAACGAGAGATTTTTCTATATTACGAATTTTCTTTCGGTCCTCCCCCACCCCTCCTCTCCACTTTGGAAAACACGACTGCAACGATCGATAGCTGTGCGCGGATCGAATGCGACACGTTTGTACGGATTATATATTTCAGCAAACTCCCTATGGATTTCTGAAACGTTTATTTCACATCAACAATAAAACACTCGTTTACACAGGTAGCCGTCCGCGATGGCGAATGCAGTCTCGTCGTTTCGCGTTGGACATCGGGATAATTGGCGTTAAATGAAAAAAAAAGACACTAACGCACACAATACTTTTTTTTTTGTTTTTTTTTCTTTTTTTTTTTTTATTAACTAGAATAATTTATTTGTTTTCATGGTAGAAAAAGGAGAATGTATCTTAACTCATGGACTGCATTGTACTCATATATATACAATTACATACAATCCTCAATTGAATGTTACACGTAAATTCATTATAAAGTGGATTTCTTATTATTTTCATTGTCTTCTGTGTGTTCTGCGTGGATGTGTGTGTGCATGTAAACGTTCAGGACCCGAAAGAAACACAACTGTTCTGCTTGTTCGCTGCCCGGAATAATGATAAGAGAGCCTGTCACACTCCACTGTGTCACACGGCGTTTCGCGGAGGGGAAAAAAATAGCTCTGAGTGCGAATTTTTCGTTTCACATTTTTTCACGTTTCTGCATTTTCTTTTTTTTTATTTTCGTTCGCGGGACCTGGAGAAAGACAAAGAGGCAGCGGGGAGGAGGGGGAGGGCGGATGTTGCTGATGGAGTGGGCGGGTGCGAGGGTGGAAATGAGGGAAAGACAAACAAGAAATTGCAGATGGAAGGTGAAAAGGTATCGGCGTTAACGTGGAAAATATGTGGGGGAAAAAAGAACGCGGGAGGAAATGACCGATGGAAAATTTTTTCCGTATCGCTCGATCTGAGAGCAGACTCGTTCGAGGTTCGTTCGAACGAAAATTAGGAGAACCTGGACTGTGTGGTATGTGTACGTGTAGGATGACACGGAAATAGGAATAAAAAAAAAAAGAAAGATGGAAATATACTCGAGTCTGTTGTACCGTTCGTTATGCATTCTGTTTCTTTTCTCGTGGAAATTCTTATTTAAAAAGGAAATTTGCATGCAAATGAAACAAGAAAAAAAAAAATAATTTTGAAATGCAGACGATCGTTGTATCTGTCTTTTCCCTTTTCTTTGTTCGAAGAGTTCAATAAAAATACGATCTTTGCACTGGCTACTCTTCGCTCTTTTTTTCCATCTCCTTACCTTTTGTTTTCCTGACTTCGCATGAAACGTTCAAGCTCGGAAAACCTATCATTTTTCGCATTCCCGTTCTTTTCTGTTAGCATCTAAACGCATAGTACACCTTATCGAACAAATTAATAATGAACCAAAAATAAACGAATCAAGAAAAAGTCCTCTTTGTCTCCTTGAAATCTACTCGTGAAAAATGTTTTCTTTTTTTTTGCTATCGTTCATATTTCTTTTTTTTTTTTGTCGTTCTGCTTTTAGTTCATTCGTTTCAATAATAATATTCATATACTGTTCTCCTTAATAGCTTCTTCTTTCATCTTGTTTAACGCGCTTACATTCAAATAGACTTTTATTAGAGTTACACAGTTAATAAAAATTTGCGATTATTTTAAATCTGTCTCGCTGCGTTTATCGTTCGTTTTGTTTTTTCTCGTTTTCACCATTACTCCCACTTTCTCTCTCATCTATAATATTACTTTATTTATTTACGTTTTATTATTATTATTATTTTTTTTTCGTTTAATTATTTGTGAGGAATTGTTTTCGTCGAGCCGTGTCGCTCGCTGATGGATTACGGTGCATCCTCGCTCACGCGCGCGTTTCGCGTCGTTTTCTCGCTCTTCGTTCCCCTTGTGTGTTTTCCTTAATAGTAATAATTATTATAATAAGAGTAATAATAGTAGTAGTAGTAGTACTGGTAGTAATAGTAGTAGTAGTAGTAGTATTTAATAGTAATCAAAAGCGACAAATTTTGCTGAGGGACGAAGGGAAGGAAGCGGACATCGAAACTCGTTTACTTTTTTTTCCATTTCGAAAGTAGGGCAGAGACCAAAAATTCATACTTTCGCCAAAAATTTTCATTGGTAAATTTTTCTCTCCTCTCTTTGTTTTTTTTTTCCACTCTTTCGTCAAAAATTTTGAAGGCGCGAACAGAAACGGCTGCTCGCGCCACGATTCTCACCCCGAGAAGGAAAACGACGCTGGACGGGCGCGTGAGCGTTACAAAAATTAGAAAAAAAAAGAAAGACGCGCGCGCACATCGGGCGGTTCTCGCCCCGATTCTTTCCTGTATCTTTCTTTAGTTTTTCGTTCACGCGCTATAATCGAATATATTTTCCCTTTAACGTATCATTTTTGTTTCCATTTGTTTCTTTTTTGTTATCCCTCGATAAACCATTCGTTCTACGGACGCGGGCGCGAATTCACCCGCGATGATTGATGATGATGAAAAATCGTCGGCCATTTATTACTTTTACATTTTTCTTCTTCATTTATATAAAAAAAAAAAAGAGACAAAAAACAACACAACGGCATTTCTACTATTCCCATTCTATTTTAACGCTAAATATGTAGGACAAAAAACTAACAGATTTCGGCATAATAACAAATCGTCGTCCACCGAGCCCGAGACTCGTCTCGAGCGTATCGAGAAATCCCCAAGCTTTTTCGGGATTCCTATAAATTTCTTTCTCTCTCACTCTCGCTCTCTCTCTCTTTCTTTCTCTCTTTCTCTCGTTCGTTCTTGTTTGATTCTCGAGACGCTCTCGAGCGATTCGACGCGACGAAATATAACAGGTTGTCGGCTCTGACGGCTGTTTGTTTCTGATCTCTCGACGATCGTTTCCGTTCGCCTCTCCGGTCTGTCGCGTAAAAAATATCTTTCGCCGATTTCCACAGCCAATGCTTATATTCTTTACGTTCGCGCGTCTCCTCGAAGAACCCGGAAGTGCGTTTATTGCTGTTGCTGTGACTCGTTTGGATCTGGCAGTGACACGTTTCGGTTAACAATTCGGGCGAACGTTGGCAAATACAGTCTCGACGATCGAAGGGTAACCGAAAAGATGATGAAATTTTATGCTAGATGAACTCTAGGCGTTCCCATCGTGACATCGACACGGTGCTTCCCCCGTTCGCCAGGCGACTTCCGGTGTCCGATCGGGTCTACGAGACACCATCGCGCGCTAGTCTCTGGTTATGATAAGAAAAACGGGACGGTGCCAACGACGAACGACGATCGCGTCGAAGAAGCCACGCTTGGGGAAACGGATCGCCGATAAATCAGAAATCACCAGCTACTTCACACTATATACACCCAGAAGGGAGAGCCCTCGAGGTCGAGGATCGACCAGCGAATACGCGAAAAATAAATTGCAGCTCCGTTCGATCGCCTCGACGCCGAGGGCTGTCTGCCTTCGACAGAGCTCGCGAGCACAATAATTCTATTTCATAATTGTTTTATCATCACTATTTCACGTTTAACTATTTCCTATTGTGTATGAAAGGGGGAGGGGGCTGGGGGTCGGGGTTCTGGGGGGCTTTGCTCGATTAACTGTCTGCGATGTTCCTTACGATTACTATATATGTTACTCTCTCTCTATCTCTCTTTCTTTTTTTTTTAACCAACAATCCGTCCCTCTATTATTGTTGCTTCCCGAACTCATCCACGTCTCGCCGTCGAAACGAACGAAAGAAACTCGAAACTTGGTTCCGAAAGAAAAGAAAACCGTGACGCGATCGATCCGATCGATCGACGATCACGAGAATTTGTCCGCGTCGTTATATACCGATCGAAACTGAAACGAAAGAGATCCCAAACAGGAAAAAAGAAAACGATCGACGCCGACGGTGCAGAAAAAAAATTAAAAAAAAACGCGCCGATCGCCGATCGAACTAGAAATTCCGTGCGCGTCGTGCGTGGTCGAATATCGTTTTTTGCGTCCGTGAAATTTCACGGATCAAGGTGGGCAAAATTTCCGATAAGAAAAAGACTAAAGATAATAAGAAAATGTTATTCCGGCAACCGAAACGTGGCGTATCGTCTCGTGATCCCTCTCTGATTAATACGTTCCCTTCTATAATCCTCTCATCGCTTAATTATTGTTCCTTTGTTTCCATTTTTTTATTATTTCCTGTCACTGGATAGATTTCTGCGTTATTATCGTTAATATGCGTGTAATTGAGGTACGGTGTGTATCTGCTTGTAGCTCTGAAATTTGCGAGGTAGTATTGTGTAGGGGCGCGTCGCGACGGCCCTCGAATCGTCGCGTGGGCGTCGCGCGTCGGCGTCCCCACGAAGTGAAAACGCTTCCCGATAAGGCCCAGATCTCGCATCGTTCGACACCAGGTCACGATAGCAGCGGCAAAAGTAAACAGAACAACGGCGTCCCGTGAAATCCGATGCGAGAGAATCGCGACGATTTTGGGGACAACGACGACGACCGATCGACGCCTGATATCCGCGACGCCGTCGCGCCGCCGCGGCTACGCCCTTAAAAATCCCGTGGTGTCTATTGTAACAACTATTGCACTTATGATTTGTATCGATACATTGACACGCGTTCGTCAATACGGCGGCCGCGTGTCGATCGTGTAAAAATGTACTGCGTAATCGTTCAACAGCGGCGTTTATTATTAAGAAAAATAAGACGAAATTATTAATTCGGAGAAAAAGATCGGAGAAAGACTCTGTTGGACACTCTGCGAACATTTTTAAAATCTTACTATACGTTATTCAATAATAGGTACCATTAAATGCCATCCGGTTTCCGTATTAATTACGTCTTCGTTTCTCTCTATTCTTCGTTAATCGTCTTTCCTTACGTGTTATCTCCTATTCATCTATCCTTGTCGTGTCTCTCTGTTATTAACTATCCTCCTTCTTTTTCTCGCTCTATCTATTTTATCTCTTTTTTCCTCTGCGATACTATATAGCTTAAAAACAAAGAAAAAACTGACAAAATATATATGACGTATTACGGTGTAGATATATATATATATAATATCTATATATATATGTATATAATATAGCTTTCTATGGTAAATCTGGTTCGTTTAATAAACTCTTAAACGCTTATTACAGGCGGAGAGAATCGATCTCTTTCACTTTTTCTTTCTTCGTTCACTTTCCCTTCCACATTTCCCTTACGTATTTATTTCCGGTTTTTTTTCTTTTTCTTTTTCCTGCATTCGCGACGGTTTCCTTCTGTTTATACGTATTCGTCCGGTGTATATGTATATATTTATATATTCGTATAGGCATGTGCAAACGTTTATGCAAGTGTGCTGGTGTGCTGACGGATTTTTTGTTCACTCGGTAAAAGATACTGCGGTTCGCGTGTGGATCTATGATGTGCACATGAAAAATGAAACATATCTTTCAGCTTCCATTTTGCCTATTCCGTTTACACGCACGGCCTCTCTCTTCGTTTCTTTCCTCTTTCCTATTCCATAGCCTTTTTCTCCTCTTTCGTTCGCTCGTTCTATCGTTAATCATCGAATAAATTGTCCGATTCTCGTTTTCGATCGGTTTCTTCGTTCTTCCTTTCGTTTTCAAATGATACAGGGCAATTCCTCACATTCATCTACTAATTTTAAAACCAAACGCTTTAGCGGGTGCTCTCCCTCCAGGAGAGAAACGAGAAACGCAGCTTTCTTCTTCTTTTAATTATTTTCTTTCCCCCTTTCATTTTTGCGTAATATCCAAACGTCGATAATTTCATCAAAATTTTGTACGATTCTCCTTTTTGTACGCCGAACGAACGCCTAGACGTGAATTTTCCGAAAGTCGAGAAAATGAACGATGCACGATTTCTCCTTTTTCCTGAGCCAGGGAAAAATTTTCCAAGCAGCAATTTAGCGTTTGGAGGGAAGCGGCCCGCTAAATAATATTTTTTTTCCTGCCTTACATGCCTATGTACTTTAACCTCTATGCTTTGTGTACTTAATGATTATCCATATAGTATGTAGTTTAAACTTTAAATATTATCCACTAAAAACACCATAAATTTTTTCTTCTTTTCCTTTCGATCGAAAAGCTTTATGCGCCATATGCGTGTAATGTATGCATGTATGTACGTACGTGTGTGTATGTGTGTGCGAGGGTGAAGTTTGAAAAAAAAGTCAGCGATTCAACCAATTACAAAAAAAGAAAAAAAAAAAAGATTATAATAAAGAATTTATCAATTCTACCAAAGGCAATAATAGTAAAAGAAATTCCAGGAAAAAAAAATGGAGTTAAAAAAAAAAAAATTAATAGCCAATAATAATAATGACAAAACATAGAACAACATCGAAATCCCGAGGAAAAGAACTGAAACGCGACGACGCACAAAATTTTTGCAAGTTGATGCGGAAAGAGCGATTATTATAACCGTTCGGTAGAAAACCGGAAGGAGGAAACGCGCGTTTAACTCCACGATCGAGAAAAAACCCCGTCGTACTTCCTTCTGTTTTTTTTTTTTTTGTATTTTTTTACTTCGTTTCGTTTTTTTTCCCCCCCCGCCCTCGATCTGTTTTTAGTGCCTTCGCGGTGTTCGGAGCGCGCGTTCGCGGTTTCTACCACTGTGTCAATTTCATACTTGCGATTAGTTAATTATCATTAGAATTATCGTTATTATTACTATCATGATTATTATTATACGCCATATCTTATTAATCCATTCCCTCCTTTTGTTCTCGTCCGTCGCCAAACCAATAGTACCAGCGATCGTTCCACGTTCCATTCAAGTAACATGTATCCCTTCCAGTTTTTCGAATTTAAAAGAAAAAAAAAAAAATAAACAAAAAGAAAACACACTAGGCCTCGTGGAGTGATCCAAATGGAGAAAAAAAAAAATAAAACAAAACAAAACAGTATGAAATCTTTACTCTGGTAACTATCACCCGGAATACGAGTTCCTCGGACCAAGAAAAAAGAACGAGTTTCTATTTTTACTTTTTTTTTTTTTAGTCATTTTGTGCATCTTATACGGAATTCACGAAAGTAGCAATCATCAAATCATCGAAGACACAAAAATTATATAGCGGTAGTAGTAGTAATAGATAGTAGTAATAGTAGTAGTGTAGTAGTAATCGTATAGTAGTAATAGTAGTAAAGTATTTGATAGTGGTAAGCGATTATATAGTAGAAGGTTTTTTTTATAGTAGAATAGTAGCAATTAAAATAAACTAAAGTAGACAAAAAATGAATTAATTACGGTGAAATTATCGTAATCATGGGGCTGGCCTTCGTCACGCCTCGTCCTTTTGATAATCGTGCGCAATTTTTCGAAACCGATTTTCCTGTCGGTTTCCATTATCCTTTTTCCTTTTTCTTCATTTTTTATCCCTCCTACTCGACGCCAGTCAATGATCGAACCCCGTGATATAGATCGAGACGGTCGGAGTGACGAAGGTGGACGAGCCCCGCGGTAGCGCAAAAATTAAAAAAAAAAATTATTATACCCAACGTAGCGAGTGCGAAGCAAATGCAAGCGCGGAGGTTGTCTCCGTCGGCAATGCGCAACCTCTATATTTATTATTTATTCAAGAAATAAGTGTTTTCCATTCAAGCACGTGTTATCATCCAAGTAACATCTTGTTCGCTTGTTTTTTCTTGCATATTATGATCGACATTTATATGTTTTGCATTCCCATTAATTCGTCGTCCTTCTCTCAAAATCGTCTGCGAATATTTAATCGTGTTTACTTACTTTTGCGGCGACTGGTTCGCGCAAACGGCGTCGTGCCGTTCTATTTCCTTTTCCGTTGCGTGATTATTTAATTATTATTAAGTCCGTTATGCGTGCAACCATCGTACATAATATGGATGTCAGTTTCCCATCTTTTCACTTTTTTTTCTTTTTTCACTCGTCCTTCGTTAAACGTCCCACGTTATTCATTGTTATTTTCCTCTCTCTATCACTCCCTCTCTACGTTTCCACGATTAATCCCATACTATCCTCGGCGTGCGTATAATAATGTATATTTATATATTTATATATAATGTATGTGTATATATAGCATGCGTGTGTGTGTGTTGCGGTATGCGTAGATATATTCGTTTCTCTTTCTCTTGAGCTTGATGCGTGTGGTATATCGGTGATGGGGTTAAAAGCGTTCGCGGTCGCCCTGGCGCTGTGCTCAGGGGCGTACCCACTTCTTTTTCTTCGTTTCTTTTCTCGATTTAATCCCGTTGTTATCCTCTCTATGCTCTAACGTATAGACTATACAATATAAAACGAAAGCTGTCGGAACTGATGATGACGATGATGATGACGGTGTGACGATGATGATTCGATAATCAGTATCGGCTCTATTTTATCCGCATGGTCCGTCCAGCTTGTCGTCAGTCCATCAAAGTTCGATCGTGCGCGTTACTCGTTCTCTTACAGCACGTTCTTTTGCGTTCGAGTGCTTCGTGGCACCGTTTTGACAACTACCATATAAATCGTTTCTTTCCTTCTTCGTTTCTAGATTGAAAAAGAAAAAAAAAAAAGACAATTCGTCTCTCTTTCGCGGGCAGAGAACTACGGCGGACCAAGCTCGCTCAGTCTTCGACATGTGGAGTCCGGATTCATCGGTTCTGGCTGCAGAGCAATCCGAAGTAGAATGCTTGTGTATTTAGAATTTGTCCCCAGCCGTGGAAGTCCTTATTGGAATCCGTCACTGATTCACGAGATCGTTGCACGCGAGTACCAACGGTCCCTTATCAATCGATGATCCACACTTCCTCTCTCGATCCTCCGCTTTTTCTCAAACATCGTCGCGAGAAGATCGATCCTCGACGGCGTGTGCACTTCCCTTCGTTCTCTTCATTCCTGTAGCTGTTCCTGATACCAGTTGGAATTATTCTAATCTATCGTCGTTCCACGATCGAGCACCGAGTCGAACGAGTCCCGGGGGCTGCGAAAAAATAGAAGTTTGAACCCGTTGAACTTCCCGTCGACTGCTCCACCGACGCGTGCCAGCGACGTCGCCAAGTAATCTAAGAATTGATAGTCTCTTTCACAAGTTGTGCCAGTTAAACGTGGTCCCGCGATCACCTGCTGGTCCCGCGTTGTCTCGTCGACGATCGGACGCCCTCTCGACTCGGTGCTCGCGATCCTATATATCTATGCACGGGTTATATATGCGTACAAAAAGTATGTACAACGCGCGTGTCGACTTCCTGTCGCGAATGTTGACCCTACCCAAAACGTCTGTTCCGTTTGTCCGTGATCTATCGCGAGAATAATGAACGGATCCGGTGGGTGGGCGTCGATCGAAAAATCGATTCGATTCCAACTGCCTTGGTCTCTCTCGCGTCTATTGGAATTTTTCGGAGACAGAGAGTCTCTGGATTGTCCGTGTACGTGTGTCTTGCGTGTGGTAAAACAAAATGAATCGGTGTGTGGGGGGGGAATATATGCAAACGGGGGGTTAACGACATTCACGACGGTTGGTCGTGCGAAATAAACGTGTAAACCGAACAGGAAAACGAAGAACGTGCGTAAATATATCTGTTACAATTAAATAAAATCGCGCCAACAAAGGAACGCGAAACTAACGAGTCAACGGTGCGATAAAGGACAACCAAATAAAAAAAAAATAATTAAAATCGAGCTTATTACAGTATCAGCGAACAATTACTTATTTCCTAAAACGACGCATCGTGGGTTCCCGTGGCATTGAAACGGTTCTACCCCCGACAAAACTGTTCCCGAGGATAAAAATGGACGACGCGAACGACTCCGCGTGTACGAAAACTCTTGCCGTTTCTTTCCTTTTTTTTTTGCGTGCGCGCGTGCCTCGCAGCATCGCTCGTTTTTTTTTTTTTTTTGTTCCCTTCCTTTCTGCTCGCGTCGTCCCTTGAAACACGGTGCGTAACTAGTATGAGGTAGCGAATGAACGAAAAGAAACTCTCTCTCTCTTCCGCCGTCGATCATCCCTTATTTCTTTCTCCTCTCAAACACGTGCCTCGCCTTTCACTTTCCCGCGTGCGTGGACAACCAACATTCCTCTCGATTGGCCGAACTCCCGGAAACGGCTATTTTGGGTTTTAGTATTACTCATATTTCGTGTCTCGACTCACGACCGGGGTCGTGTGCTATCTCCGGCGATGGATTCCGTCGATTTGTACGTTCGATCAAGGAGAGAGCACTGATATGACAGCACACCGAGGCTCTCGACGCAACCGCGACGTTTTTCGACTATCCGTTTTTCTTTCTTTCTTTTTTTTTTTCCCCCTTTCCTTTTCTTTTCTTCATTTAAAGCGTCGCGCGGGACGCCGTCGTTCGCATCTCGTTCTGGCAGTGTGTATGTGTGTTTGTGTGTGTGTGTGCGAGGGGCACGAATCTCATCTGGAATCTCTCAACGAGCGTGCATCGTTCGCGTGTCTGACAAAATTCGAAGATCGACTCGAGTTATCCCGCCTCGGTTCTCGTATCCACGGAATCGTCGATGTTGAAACAATGTGTATGTATACAACTACTCGTTCTATATATAAATGTGGCGAAGTACGAGACGAGAACGACGCTTTTCCTATTATAAACATTTCCTATTTAAAAAAAACAAATATAAAAAGAAAGAAAAAAAAAAAAGAAAGAAAAGAAAAAGAAAACTGCTTCGCGCACCTAAACAAGGAACACTTCATTCGCTCTTTTCACGCATACGCGACGAACGGCTCTATTTTCACAGGTTTTGCGTCTTCTATAATCCGGTGCACATCGACTAATCTGTTCCGTTAATAAGTTTAAGCTTTACATATAATATTTATCTATGTACAACAAGTGTATAGTGTATATATGTATTACTATATGTATACAACATCCTTTGGGGGGAGGGGTTTGGGGTTTTCGGGGAGTGTAAATGCAGTGTCGAGAATAACTTACATACCCGCGCGGTTTTCTCATAATGCCCATTATTGGCAACAATAGGATAATAATAGATAATATATTAAGACTCCGTCATAACGCGTCTCCGTCTCTTTCTCTCGCTCTCATTTTGTTTTTCTTCGCCTTAATCTGTCTCTCACTCTAGCTTCCTAACTCTGCTTAGAATCACCTTACGATTAGATTATGTTTCGTTTCTCGTCCGACATTCATCAAAACACGCTTCCTTTCTTTCGCTCGATCCACGTTCACACACATTCACGCCCGTTCGCGTTCCGCTATCGTCCGCCGACGCACCACGCCCTAAGCTTATCCGATATATTATCTGTTTAGCTATATCACTTGAACCTGTCACACTAACAATGCCCAACTGTATACAATAAGGCCCTCGTTTACCGCCGCGTACTCGGTTCAGAACCGTTTCCCTCGATCAAGAATATGAATTTCAGCCCCCGTGATTTCGATCCCGCGAGACGTCGACGACTTCCGGTACCGAAGCTACGGAAACTTCTGTTTATCGAGCGTGTTTGGAATCGAAATTCTTCTGCGTTAAAATAAATATTGGAATAAATTCAACAGTTTCGTTTGGATGAGAATTCTTAAGGCCGGTCGACGTCTCGCGTTTCCGCGCGTTTTTTCGTTTCCGCGGGTCACGGCGGTTCCCAGGTGTCGTTCGATGCCAGTCGACGATGCATCCTGGAGCCACGCCGTGAACGATCCCGCGACAAACAAAAAATCGCGCGAAACCTTATATATCAGTCTCCCCTTCGCTGGCGGTCTGATCGCGACGCTTCGCCTATCTCGAAACACTAATACTAAAGCCCAAAATAATCTACCACCCTTCGTTTGTCGGTGTACGCTCTCTTTCTTTACCTGCTCTAAATACGCGCGCGATCTCTTATCATCTCCGCGAACGACGGAAATAGTAATCGTCGCCGCGTCCTGACACGACGCGCAACGATTAATGCTTCGATCGTCTCCGATAATTATTATCCCTTACGACTATTTGCTATTCATTTATCACTATTAAATATTAATAAAGAAAAAAGAAGTGCTGTTAACCTGCTGAGTGGGTTCGCGACAACGGGTTGTCGCTTCGTATAATCCATCGTTTCGCTATTGTTAAGTTTCCGCGCGTGACGATCCACGGAATCGTCCGCGAATATATATAATATATTTATATAATATATATATTTATATATGCTTACAGTGTACAGGATCGTGTAGATCGATAACGAATCGAACCGATCGCGTCGGCACGATCCTTTCCCGAACCACCCCTGATATTTTTCTTTTTCGTCGGTGAACGGCGATGTACATATATGTGTGTGTGTGTGTCTGTGTATGTATGTGTGTGTGTAATGAAGTTTTCTTTTTCTTTCCTTGAACGGTGCCCGCAAAGCGAATGATTTCTTGCTGCTTTGCTCGTTAAGACGGGTTTGATAAGATGGTTCGACGTTGTTACGTAGACATTTGACGACGGTGAAGCGTACGAAAAGCAAAACTGGAAAGACTGAGCTCTGTACGATCGTTTCCGACTTGGCGGATTCGCGAAACGACGTTTACGAACGTTTCCATCTGGCGGCAAGTCCTCGTCGAACTCGACGATTTTTAGGGGTCGATGACAAATTTCTCTTGGGAACCTCCGGGGGGCGGGGAACTTCTTCAATTTGTTTTTTTTTTCCAAGTTTCGCCGGAATATACAGCGTGCGTGCGTGTGTGTGTGTGTGTGTGTGTGTGTGTGTGTGTAAGACCAATCGTTCTCGTCGATCGAGAACGCGTTACGCGCGCGCGCACGTGTGTGTGCGTGAGTGGTTTTTTCTTTCTTTTATTTATCATTTTGCCAACGTTCGTTCGCGTCGAGCGGATATGCTGATCCTAACCGTGGCTGATCGAACTGTAAGAGAGCCGTCTCTGAATCATCTACAATCGTGTGCGGAAATGGAAGATTTTTCGTTTTGTCTAGGACCGCCTCGTCGTGAGACGGCCGCTGGTATATATCTGTGTCTTCGTCTTGTCCGGAGTTAGTTTTCCTTTTTTTTACCTTCTCCATTTTTGCCATTTTTTCCTTTCATTTTTTTTTTTTTCCCTTTTTGTTTACCCATCGAAATTAGTTTGCCGCGAATCGCGTAGCTGTTACGCGTTAGACGCGCGTATATCCTTATTTCCTTTCAATTTCAGCGATTTCGTTTTGAGTTTGCATCCTGTGTACCTCTTTCTTACCGCGACGTCCCTTTCCGTCCATCGTCGTAACGATCTCTCTTCTCCTGCGAATTGTTCGTGCTCGGTTTTTCCAAGAGGTCATCCTGTTATTCTACGATTGTTTTTATCGTGGTAAGAAGAGCGTTTCGAAAAATGTTCCGTAAAAAACGTACAAAAGATTCACGCTATCTTATATAAACGGTTTGGTACGAAGTACGCGATAAAAATGTTGATAAAGCTTAACAACAGTTGTCGGAGATACGTCGACGATATTTGGACGTTCGTAAAAAAAGAAAGAAGCTTTCTATTTTTTTTTTTTTATCTCCCCTTTCTTCGTTTCGTCGAGGCTTGAACGATAGTTGAAGTTACGCACGTCTCGTTACTTCGATAAGAAAGATTGTTTTTTCCATTCCATTGTCGGCGGTTGTTTTTGCTTTTTTTTTTTTGAAATCCGATGCTCGAAATACGATCTTTTCTTTTTTTTTCTTTTTCTTTTTTTTTAAATGTCACTCTCTCACTCTCTCTCCTCGTTCCGCGGGATACATGCGTAATCTTAAACTTAAGCGCCGAGCTTACTTTAATTTCCTCAATTCTAATCGATAAGCACGATTTTCTCACGGTAAAATATTCTAGAATACTAACATTTAGATTTAGCGATAAATCGATTTTGTACATTTGTTTTGTTGGTATTCCTTACCCAAGTAGATTAAGTTACTCCTCGCCCTTCTTAATTCGCGCGCATAATAATTTATAACGTTAAAAATCTTCTCTCTTCATTTAAGTTATTATTATATTAATAATTTCTATTTAATCTTCATTTTTTCATTTTTTGTTACCTTGTTTGATTTGTACATTCTCCCGAGCGTGCGAGCGAGCTTGCCACATTCTCTTCAAATCTCTCAATCTTTTTCCATTCTCTCCATTCTTGGCGATTGAAGGTGCTTGTGCTGAGGAATATCCAGCCGAAAAAAAAGGTAGTTCTCGCCTCGTTTCTCCTTTATTTATTTTATTTATTTTTTTCAGTGCTTCTCTTTTTCGCGTTTGCGTTTTCTGACGGGGTTGTAAAAATCCATTTTACGTGTTTCCATTTTTGCGTTTAGTTTTCGATGCCGAAAATTTCTTTTCCTCGTGTTTCCTTTTTTTTTTTTTTTTTAATTCTCTTTTGCGATGGAGTGCAAGAACTAACTGTGAGCGAGTAATGAAGTCTTGAGGGTGTCTTTGAGCTTCTCGAGTTTAAACTTCTTTTTTCGTCCTATGCTATTGAGACTCCGGATTTCATTTTTTTTTTCTTCTTTTTTCTCATCTTCGTTACCGTTGAACTTTTCGTTCCAAGAATTTGCGCGACGAAAAAAATGAATCAAAGATCGATGAACGAGCGAAAGGTGTGAAAAAATTCACGTGCGGGGCAGATTTACGGATCGCGAACTCTCAAAAAAAATTTTTTTTTTTAACATTTTTTTACCATTTTTTTTTTCTTACTTAGACAAATACAAAGAGATATTCCGAAAAGGGGGGCGTTGGTTTTCGTTGTTGGATCGAAGTTGGTTTTTTTTTTCCCCCAATAACAACGAAATTCTGTGAAAAGAGCGATTGTATTTCGTACTCGCGTCGTGCTTCTCTGTTTTCCGTATTCTCCTTCTTTCTTCTCTGGCGTTTCTTCGTGCGACTGGATCGTTCGCGTGAAAAATTCTTTTCTTTTCTTTTTTGATTTATTTTCGGCCGAAAAAAAAAACAATTTACCGTCCAACGCGTCGCGTGGATCGTTTTCAGGAAAAAGGAGCGTCAAGTGAATCTCGAAGTAGCGTAAATGATTTCTCTCGTAACGGTGAAGCGAATTTTGTTTAGTTTTTTTTTTTTTGTAAACGGTGATGACTTTTGTAGCGTGTTTCCTCTCCTTGCGTATAAATCTGCTTTTCTATGGGCGTGAGATGTGATCTATTTACTTTTTTGAGGCTCTATGGTTTACTTTGTTTACGTTCTTTTTTTTTCTTCTATGAAAATGGCTACCGGTTTGCTATAGGGTCTTTTTATGTGTGCATATTGTTTTTTGTTCCTTGGCACTTTCATCGTTTTCATTTCTACAAATGTTATTCATCCTTTTTTTTTTTTCATTAAATATTTACGCTTGATAAATAAATACGGAAGCGAAGGCCTGCGGGCGAGAAAGGCTTTTCCAGGCGGCGACAACGGCGAATAATCGCGTCGCATAAAACTGCGAGCCCGATCGTCCTGTCGCTCGCCATCGCAGATCACGTCCTCGCCGAGCGGACCTAGCGCCGCCGTTTCCTCCAAATATATTAAATATATTATACAATTTATCCGACTAAAAATCTCCTTTATTCCCCCCTGACGAGCGACAGACGCGCACAGCGCAAAAAGCTGCGCGCCGTCCTCTTTAAATCATCTTTCACATCATCCTCTCTTTCTCTCTCTCTCTCTCTCTCTCTCTCTCTCTTCACATCATTTTTTTTATTTTTTTTTTATTCGTTACTCTTTTAAATTAATTACTCTTTTTTCTTTTTCATTTTTTTTTTGTCACGAAAAACACTTCGCTTCGCTTCTTCATCGTTTTTTCTTTTTTGTCCTCCGCGTTTCTCTTATCTCTTATCTCTATTAAAAAACTGTTTTTCGCCTTCCATCCTCGCGCCTCGCTTTCAATATCGTTAAAATTCATTAAGTTATTAAAAACATCTAACAAAAAAAATTGAAAAAGAAAGATTCACTTAGATCTCCCCAACAATGTATCAAAAATAAACTTATACTCTTAGATTCATTTTTCTTTTCTTATCTTTCCCATCCCATTTTTTTATACTCTCTCGCGTCGTTCCTCTTTCCCGTCTATTTTTCTTTTTCCATCACTATCCATTATCCATTTCTCTCTCACTTTTTTTCTTTAAAAAAATCGTTTTTGTTTTTCCATTCTTGCCTCGAATCCGGGTGTTTTTCACTTTTTATCCGCGTCTTCCGTGGACTCGCACTTCCCTCTCGTTTCTTATCGAGAAAAAGGCAGAGAACAAAGTTGCAATTCCGCCTCTTTGATTCTCCCGATTCTTTTTTTTTATCGGTATCGATATATTTCGTGCGCGCACTTCGGAAGTCCTTTTCTTCGCTCTGTTCCTCACTCTTCTCGATTTACTTCCTCGATAAACAAAAAACTGTAACACGCGATATATCTTTCCCACCTGTCTTACACGTTTCACTCGCAAAACTGGATTTATTCATTCCCACCCGCTTTTTAAACTCGTGTATTTTTGTACTAAACGCATACCGAATGCCGTGAAATTGAACACCGAATCCCGGAATGGAGATTCAGCGTGCTAAAGTTGAGCGTCGACGACTCGCCACGATCGTTCGCGAAATTAATTTCGATCGTCGAAGGTGTACAAATGGAAGTTGCTCGATCTCGCGAACGATCATCGTGGCGCGTTATCGCGCGTCTTGTCAGTCCGTTAATTTTTCGCTTCTTTTTGGTCGCATTGATAGATCACCGGGAACGCGGCCACAAACAGCCACGTTCGGTGAGATTTTTTCGACTCCCAAGTCCCATAATCGTGTAAAATCCATCCTCTCTACTCAAGTCCCGAACCATTTAGTTTCCATATTTTCTTTTTTTCTTCCTCTTTAACATCTCTTACGCGATCGATCTTTCCGTTTCGATTGAAAAAACGCTTTTCTGCCCGTACGTTGCACGCGCGAACTCTATTCGTATCCTCGTAGTTTTCTCGTGTCTCCCATAGATCAGAACTTAAAGAGTTACGAGTCGCGCGCAATCGGTCACGAGTGTTCCGCGGTTTTAAAAAGATCAATTCCTCGAATACTCGTGTCGCCCGGAATGATCGTGATCGATTGGAAATGCGCGCCGTGGGCTGGAGTCGCGACATCGCTGCGAGTTTCTGTCGACGAATTTAGCTACCCCTAAACTCTTTACGACTACAATGTATATAATTAGGAGGAAACGAAAAGAAGAACGGGGAAGAAACAGAAGTTACAGAGAATTTACAAAGTCCAGGTAACAACGGAGTAAAATTCGCGTTATTTTTTTTCTTTAAAGTCGTCAACTCGCTGGCGATTCGCGTGCTCGCGCACCACGAGGCGAAGAGCGGCACACACGATCGTCACGAAGATACGGAAATTTGTATCCTCGTCAAAGAATCGCTCTTCCCCTCCACAAAAAAAAAAAAAATATAAAAAAAAAACACTTATTTTTTTCCGTGTTCCTTTCCTCGATAAGCCTAAAAATCTTCCCTTGCCGTATATACGCCTAATCAGTAATTAATCACTTATCAATTAATAGTATTATTCAACACACGCACACTCACACATTATTACATCCATGGTAAAGTAAAAATCCCTGAAAAAGTTTTGTGGTTTTGCTTCCTTTTCGTTCCTTTTCTTTCTTCCCCCTCTCTTTCTCTCTCTCTCTCTCTCTCTCTCTCTCTCTCTCTCTCTCTCTCTCTCATGTCTCTTGTCCCCCCCTCTTCGCTCGCGGCTTCTCGCTTCATCGTGCGTGCCAACGGTCGCTTTTTCATTCTCTCTCTCTCTCTCTAACATCCTTCTCGTAGCACGAAACAACAGCGCGGCCGTTTCGCGTGCGTATTCCGTATTCTATCAACGTCTGATTCCCTTCCTCCTCTCTTTCTCTCTCTTTCGTTCTCTGACACCGTCTTCTCTCCTATCCGATCGCTTCGTTTTTTTTTTTATTATTATTTCTCTCGCCAAACGCGATCCGATGACGTTTCTCGTCGGTTTCCTTCATCCCCATCCTGCCGTGTGTCCGACGTCAATAACCACTCGTCGATTCTCCCCGCAGACGCGTGTGTGTCTCTGACCCCTCTCACTTGTTGGCTCTTGCAAGGAACTTGAGGCGAGTACAGCGCGCACGACGACGTTACGCGCGTGTCGCGCATTATTTCACTTCACTAATACGAAAAAAACTCATAATCGCTTCTTTGGTATTACGGGTGGTGAGAGGGGCACAGGCGGGAACCGCGGGGGCCGAGGACGCCCATCCGCTTCAGAAACTTCCTGGCTTATACGTCTAAAACTGTAGAACGTGCGTCACGTTTCGCTCACATTCTTCCGATTTAAGTCCCGTTTGTTTCGTTTTTTTTTTTGAGCTTTTTTGTTTTTTGTTTTTTTTTTTTAAATGTCTCTGAGTTGTGTGGTATAAAAAACTGTACCTAGAGTAGTAGTTCTTTTCTTTTTCCTTTTTTTAAGAAAGAAAAAAAAAAACGAAAAAAAACCGCCTTTTCTCTGTAGTACTTAGCAGAAGTAAGTAGTAGTTAATTAGCAGTAGTAGTAACATGTATAACGTAATGTGTAATCGTTACTTAACCTCTCTGTATATTATTATAACTTTAATATTAGGTAGACTTCTTTCTTTTTTTTTTTTTTAGATTAGTTGGTTTTTATCCTTTCTCTCGTTTCACTTTTCTTTATCATATTTAAATCTTTAACCATAATGAATGAGGTAATAAGGTTGTGTATGCTTTTTTTTTCTTATCATCGTATTATGTATCCTGTTTCATCGACGAGGTGGTTTCGTTTAACGCTGCGAAATCGATTCGTTCGAATTATCACCCGTCGCTTCAACCCCGAATGACCGAACTCGCAACGAAAACGCACGCGTTCGCGCGTAGAAGAGGTGAGAAAACGATGTGTGCGTGTGGTATACGTGTATGATGTTGTGCACGGTTGGGTGAATGGGTATGTCGCTTCGAAGGAGAATGGAATTTCTAGCGTTGTCTCTGCTCTGCACGGACAGGTACCGAAACTTTTTCTCTCACCTCGTCTCGCGTGACACGTTTTCGTTAGATGACGTGCACTTCCAACTGGTTCCACACGCGGTATTTGCGTCGCTTTTATTAGCCTTTCTATAACTTCGAGCTGCGAAACTCGTTGCGACGCAGACGCTAGGTCACGATCGATGGCGATGAGACAACAATGATAATTTTTTTTTTGGCGTTCCGCTACAAAACCCATATAAAAAGGCACGCTACGCGTGTTCTCTACGGTATCGAAAAATCGCGAAAAGTACGCGCCCACTCTTTGGTGTATTTGCGCGAATTAAAAAGAAAAAAAGAAGAAAAAAAAATGCAAACAAAAGGAATAATAACAATAGAAAGAAACGCCATCGACCGTAGCCCCTCTTCTCTCACTCTCTCTCACTTTCTTTCTTTCTCTCTCTCTTACCCGTTCTGAACCAAATGGATGATTTTGAAGAATAATATCGACTCCTATTGCATGATTATTCTGAATCTCGATAGAAAGCGTTCGCGTGTGCCTTTCATGCTCTCTGCACATCGCTCGGCCGCTCTGTGAGAATCTCGAAGGATACGTGCCCCGCGAGAAGGAGGTTGCACGTAGCCTCATGACGAGAGAATGTCAAAGCGACGAGGCCACCCCGACGAATAAAACGGATCCTGTGAGGCGTTGGTTGGCGTCAGGTAAGTTTCAGTGACGTTACTGATTTTGTGGTTGTTGTTGCTGGCTGGATGGCGAGGAGCTCGATTGCTGCTGAGGCGAATGCTGTTGCGTCGATGTGCCACCTTGTTGAGACGTGGCACTGCCATCTCTTCGGGTGCGGGAACCACCTTCTTGGCTGCTACCACGACCAGCGCGCGAGCCAGCACCTGCTCCAGGTGCACCGGACTGTAGGACCATAGAGCGAATTCTTCTCTGTGCCGACTGTGAACAGACCAAAATGAGAATTAATGGATATCTTACGTGTCCATCGACCCCCCACCATCGACTTCCGCGTCATCCATAAAAGGGAAACAGTATTATTTCCCTGATTGCGATGAAAAATGATAGAAAACAAATTTATTTTAAATTACGGTCACTTTGTGCCAAAGACTTGAAAGACATTAATCCGTATACGGTTTTGCAATTCTGTAGAGCCCGCTGGAGTCGCTGTAAATTATTCACTTTTTCATTTTTTTCTCTTCTTTCACGACTGTTTAAATTGAGCAATTTATTACAGATATCGAATCGAGTGTATGTAATTTGAATATTTAATTTTTAAATAAAAATTATTATGTTCCTCTTCCGAACCCGATGGTAATAGAGTCGCTGTAAATTATTTGCTTTCTTTTCATTATATATGTGCACGACTGTTTCAATTGAACAATTTATTATAGATGTCGAATCGTAAGTGCATGTAATTTGAATATCTAATTTTTAAATAAAAATTATCCACTTCCGAACCCGATGGTAATATATCTGCGCGTGATAGTTTAAGCCAATAATGTTATGGAATATAATATGTATTTTCTTTGATGATGAAGATTGCTTAGAAAGAAGCTTCAGGTATAAAAGGGTTAAAAAGAAAGCTAACTCAAGGACGAGGAATACCTGAACAGAGAAGAAGGGGCCAATTATATGGACGGTGGCCTCTTCGTCGGCAGAAGGAGATGTCGATTGTTGTTCCGACAGCTTTATGACACTTCCAGTTACACGTTGCAATTCTCTAACGTTTTGTCCGCCTTTGCCGATGATTCGGCCGACTTGGGCGCTCGGTACTAAGATCTCGACCGTCAGTCTGACGTCGTCAGTACCTGAAACGAACCCTTCCTCGCGCATTTTTTCGAAGATCAAGTATTGCGCCTGAAACCAAAACCAATCGTTTCTGTCAGATCGTTGCTGCACACAATTCCAAACAACGTTTTCAATTATACAAAAAATAGAAAATTTCGTTAGTTCCATTATTGGATCGGTTGTGCATTCACGACTATAAAAAATTAAGGGTTAAAAATGAGACTTTGCTTGCATCGAAATAATTTACTTGGATTAATCAAAATAATGTGTCGAAGTGATATTGACGGGACCAACTATACACAATTGATCACGTGACGTTGGCACGGGTAAACAAAACTTCGGTATTTCCTTTTCCTGCTACATCAAATACATGCTTATGGAAAACAGCATCTATCCAAAATTGAGCAGGGTGGTGTTGTGTTGTTATTAATTACTCTACGTACAGTATGGCGGCTTTTATAAATACGATTCAAGATAATTTTAATCGGAAAAAACCGGTACGAAACTTTTCTCAAAGTACGGGGAAACGAACTCGGGACCTCGAGAATCGAAGACAAGCGTCAAGTCACAGAGCCACGAAGGGCTCTAGTATTCTAATAGTAGTTAGAAAATCATATCCATAATCTATACTTTACGTGGTCAGTATTCTTTTACCTTCGTTAAATTATTTTTCACAAAATTAGTCTGTTGTTCATTATTTCTCTTTTCAAATAAAATATTTATATAAACAACCCGGAATAATAATAATACCAGTTTTAATAAATTTATCCTACAGGAAAATATGCCTCATGTTTAACCAATAATGATGAATTTAAACCATATGACTGATAAGTAACGTTCTTTTAATACGAAAGGGTCAAATTTAGTCACGGATCTTTATACACTCTATATGAATTTTATCGTACGTTCGTTTATTATACAATGAAACCAGCCATGCAAAATGAAACGCTACGCGAAGATATTATTATATAAAAATAATATAAACCTAGTCGTACCTCTTTGTTCATTGATATCAGCTTACGACAAAGATTTTGTAATTATAATTATGATCGTTATGAAACTAAATTTTCTTTTAAATCAACAGTTGTATAGCAAGCACGCGAATCTCACCTTCCATTGAGATTCAGGCGATCCGAGGATGGTCACTTTCCTTTCAGTTTGTTGATCCGCTGGTTTATCTTGTTCGAGCGGCGCAATTTTCACGCTAGCTCCGGAAAATCTGATAATATTTCTAACGTGTGAACCCTTGGTACCGATAATGGCGCCTACGCTACTGTTAGGAATGTAAAGGAACGCTGTTTCCTGAGTGTCGGTGGCAGGAACACCCTGTTGAGTCGGCAAGCTAGCTTGGTAGGGATATGGGGCGGGTCCAGAGCCATACAAGCCAGGACCACGTGAGCTGTATCCCATACCAGCGGTGGACATCATGGCCATCGGGTGCAAGCCAGGGAACATCATGCTTTGTGGCTATAATAGAAATATACGATTGTTACGTGTCACTCTTAATATTTACTTTTTCTGTGCAGCAACGTCGCATATACAACACTTACGGCCATTGCTTGTAAATCGTTCTCGTAGCTTTGGCGCAATTTGCTGGAGATCATGGATTCAGCTTTGCTCATGTTGTCGATGGTGCCCTTAACTGTGATGATGCGTTCGAGATTAAAGCTGTTGATGTCGTTGATACTGCTCACGGTGATTTTCGTGTCCGTGTCTTGCATGATTCTTTTGATCGTAGTACCACCCTTCCCGATTATTCGTCCGATCAAGTTATTGTGTGCGAGAATCTTCAAACTGATCTCGGGGCTGCAATAGAGAAATATATAATGTCACCGATAATCCTCAACAAGTATTAATATCTGATCCAGAATTCTTTAATTGTATTATTATATAATTTCAACCATATAAAAAAAAAAACAAAGGAAAACTTGGTAATTAGTTCTCAGCGATTTGGTATATGGTTACCAAATAAGAAGCAAAGGATATACAGTAGTCTTTCCGGAGAAAAAAGTACCGTTGCATTTACATTGATAACTAACAACATTACTGTCGTGAAAATGGAATTTATGGTCGAAAAAAAAGCGATTTCGCTGGCACCTCTCGGAGTAATTCTTTATGGTAGTACTCACCTCTTATTTATGCTGTAAGCTTCTTTCTGCATGACCTCCAGGATCTTCTTGCAGGCGTTCGTGCAATTCTCTGGATTGCCATAGATGGTGATAGCTTTCTCCACAGAACCAAGGTTGTCTTTCCGGTGAACGTCCACTCGTGCGCGCGTCATCTGTGTAATTTGGCGTATAGTCAATCCCTGCCGACCGATTATGGCTCCTACCATGTCCGATTGTACGAGAATACGAAGCGGGAAGTCCGTCTGCCGCCCGGAACCCGAAACTCCGGAGTAAGCGACGCCGCTGCGCTGGCTGCGGCCTCTTCGTCGGCTCTCCGCCGTAGACATTTCCACTTTTAGCACGTTACCCCCGTACTCGTAGTCATTAAACTCGTTCACAGCCCTATAAATGGAAAAAAGTCCGTAAAATATCGAAGCTCATATATAAAACAAACGCGAGAAACCTCTTTTCCCAGAGAGTGCTATCGTATGTCTAGAGCGGTAACTTTCAAACATTTCTAACCGTGACTCACTGGAAAAAGTGCACTTTACGCTGCGACCCAATACACGGACAAACTAAGAACAACAGAGCACGGAATATTATTTCATCAAATTTTCAACGGTACAAACAGAAAAATTGGAAAAGTTTTTATTCGACCCATCGAGAACCAGACGTTTTGTATTACAGGCATTAAAATTTGAACGACTGATTTTTGCGATATAAATTTGAAATTTATAGTACACCTTTTTATATCATCAATAATTTACTTGCGTTTTCTAATCTGGAATATAACTAGATTTTGGCGAATGAAACTAATTTTATCTGACGTTATTACGCTTTCCCAGTAGAAAGAAATATTTGTCAAAGCTTACAGTAGTTATCTTATTATTTTTTTATACTATGGCCTACTTGTGTTAATATCTATTACAAAGTACAATCTCTTTCAAACTTAGATTCTCTAGTTCTGACGAAACACGAATAACTCAAATTACTAATATTGTAACAAATATGAATTGTGTCACTGTAAACGGGGCTTATCGAACCAACAATTCTGTTTCGTAATCTGTAAAAAAATATGGTTTACTTACTGCTGTGCTTGTTCTTGCGTCTCATAGCTAACGAGGGCGGTTTGTGTGTTAGGATCACGCGAGGACAACTTCTCAACGGACTGCACTTGACCGCAGCTCGCAAACAGTACTTCGAGATCATCCAATTTGGCGTAACCTGGAAAATTGCTTACAAGAACCTTGGATCCGGCACCACTGTTGAACAAAAATAAAAATCCATCGTTAGCAAACTTACGGTCTCGTTTTCAAACATTTTTATTAAATGTTATTTTATTTTACGTTTATCTTACGTTTATACAGATTATATACGTCATAGACAATAAATGTAACGCTAGTGGGACTTGAAGAAGGGGTTGGTTATTTATTAAAATTGTAGGTGTATTACAACGCATAATTATACAGGATGTTCGGCCACCCCAGAGAAAATTTTAATGGGAGATGCTAGAGGCCAAAATAAGACGAAAATCAAGAATATCAATTTCTTGACTGAGGCTTCGTTAAAAAGTTATTAAAAAAATTAAATTTAAAAATTTTAAAATCATTCTGAAAAAATTATTTTTGATTCCGGGGGTCAATTACAATCATTTTTGGTGAATAGATATACCCTCGAAATCCTACCCACTTTCGAGAAAAAAATTCAGGTAGGTGCTGAAATTTTTCGGCGGGAAAAAAATTTTTCAAATCCTACGCAGTATCGAGAACAAAATTCCTTACCGAAAATCTAATGGTTCCCCGAAATTTCATACGAATCTTTAAAACGTCATAACACCTGAACGGATTGGACGATTTTAATGTTTAAAAAAGCAAACTACGCGTATTTTGGTAGAGAATACGTATAGAGAAAACCCCATAAAAATGGTCCAATTTTCAAACAGCCATAACTCCTACAATAATGAATATATTTCAATGAAACTTTTTTCTGAAGAAGAGTTCATGGGTACCTACAAAAAAGTATTAAACAACTTCTCTGTGGGGCGTCAAACAAAATTACTAAAAATCAAAAACGAATTTGTAAGAAAAATCGACAGGTAGAGGCTGCCTAAATTTTTCGGCGAAAAAAACAAATTTCAAATCGTTCTGGAAAAATTATTTTCGATTGCAGGGGTCAATTACAATCATTTTTGGTCAATAGACGTACCCCCGAAATCCTGCACATTTTCAAGAAAAAAATTCAGTACCGTTGGAACTTTAAACGTTAATAACTTTTTAGCGAAGCCTCCATCAACAAATTGGTATTCTTGATTTTCGTCCTATTTTGTCCTCTAGAATCTCCCATTACAATTTTTCCCAGGCGTGGCTGAACGCCCTGTATAGGAAATATTTTTAAATTGGTGAAATTTGGCTTTAACCACATGAAATACACTTTAACATTTTTTTAATTTAATAATTAATTTAATAACTCCAGCCCCTCTTTCTAATTATAAGTTTCTACGTTTTGGCGAGGGTCTATAGACTACGATGTTGATAAAAATAATTATACATGTTGTATATCAGTTTAACAACTATTGAATCATTTTCTTTGAAATTAACGAAAATTCAACCTGGTACTGAGCATCCTATATGTATATCCAATAACTAACTATCATATCATGACATGATATACGACAACATATATGAAAAATGTAATGACGAATGTTCGTATTCCTGAAGAGGTTGAAGACTTCAGTGTCGTTGCCATTAAAATTTCAATTATAGATATACCGCGATAAACAAATAAATTGCTACACGTTTGTCTTACTGGCTATTTTGTGGAAACACGTGCAATTGCAGAGCAAAGAACGAATCGTCGAACGGTGGACGGTTGTTCTAAATTCCGACGGTAAAGCAAATAAAGAAATTCGACAAATCCAATTAACCGAGTACTATTTTTATTTTTCCTTTGTTCCTAACACACGTGCAAAATAACCTATCGATTAACTGCTGCGAATACCGGCGTACACGCGGTGGGCTCTTTGTGCTCCACGTGTCAACGGCGAAAGTTAAACGCGAGTATCGAGTACGTGCTGAATTTAACGTAATTCGCTTTGGTTGTTGCATTGTCCTCGTAACACAGCCCTATCAGCATTTTTCTATTTGTCTTTTCCTATCTAACGTTGCCTACGGATAACGAGATATCAGTTTTCTTTTTTCTGTTGAATTAGGGTAACCGAGTATCTCGTCTCCTGTTATTCGAATAAATACTTTCTCCGTTTGCAACAATGCTATTACTTCATAAAATAACTAAAATTCTGTAACTATTAAAATCGTTCGAATGCAAACAATTGCCATTTTTATCTAAATATTTCCCAAATCGTTATCGTACGAAAAATCGTTAGGTCTGTGATCCCTATTTGTGTTTCAATTTCACCTGGAACGATACGTTTCTTAACGTGTGTGGGAGTTTATGAACTCGTTAGGAACAAGGAAACGACTCAAATGATATTGATTATCTTATGTATGAGTCTCAGGATAAAAATACGGCGTGGACGAAGAAAGCAGACGGAGTATATAAGCGCAGGATTTAGGTCGGGAACTTCTTAGCGTCGGCGACTGATCGTCAAAAGGGACGACGCCTACAGAAAACCCAAGACGAGAAGGAAATGTACACAGCGTGAGTCGGGAGTAAAAGACACGACTCTTACGAATTGATATCGCAATAAAATTAGATTAAATTTCTGGAATAATTAATTTTACTTTTATTTATTTATCGATTACCAAAAATACTTAAAGTAGAATAAGAATTAAACGGAATATGATAAAATTATTAAAGGTTATAAAACATTTGGAATTATTCGAAACGGTGGAGTTTCCGTTCCGAGAATAGAAATATGTACCACTGTCTCGGTTCGAATATTAATACGAGCCTCTACATATCGGCTGTCGGTGATGTTTTTGCTCGAAGAACATAGGGAAAGATCAAGATCGACATTTTCTTTGGGTAACTTCGTCCCAGAAATCGTTTGCCGTGGCCAGAGTTACGGTTCGTTTCGAGGTTATGGCAGCAAAGGGTCGAATACTTTGCGAATATATTAACGAAGGCTATTTACGTCGTATCCAGAAACAGAGGCGATGTCGAGGATTAATTGACTCGACGTGCTCTCACGAGCGCGAAATCGCGAAATCTGACGAGAGCCACACGGCCCTGCGCGACGCAACATGAATGAACCAAATGGCAAGTAAGAAGAGGACGAGGAGCGTAAAGAACGAAAAGGAGGGGTGAAACGGCTGAGACTCTCACTTTCGTACGTATCGATTTTTCAGCTCACCGACCCACTCAGCGCCAGGGGCTTTCGACTAACCTTGAAGAAAACGCACCGACCGACCTAGCTTGTGCTCGGCCAATTATTACAGCTCGTTGAAGATACGGATAATCGCGATACAAGCTCTGCTCGAGATCCTATCGAACCTATATTTTTAACAACAATTAAACCTGTCCCCCTCCCTTCGCTAAAATGTTTCATTAGCGTTAATTCGCTGGCGTTTTTACGAAAGATTACCGTCACAATCAAATGCTAATTCGCCTCTCTTTGTACCAGCCACAGACGCATCATGTGCGTGATTCATGAAGATAATCAGCTATATAATTACATAATTGTCGGTTTCATCGTACCGTACACGATATTACGATAATGAACCTTCGCTATTTAAACGTACGCGCTTTCTGAGCGATTTATTAATACCAGATATGCGCGTCTCTTTATATTATGCACTGTTAGGGACAATTAGAGAAATTGTTTAACCCTTTGACTGCAGCGCGCTCTATCCACGATCGGCACTTTTATGCATTCGTGCGACAGTCGGTAACCGAATTGAGTCTAAATTGCAGTTTAGGACGTTGACAACCGATCGGGGTGTCGTTGAATAAATAAAAATAATAAATTTAAGCACTATTATCAAGCCCCGCATACTACCTTCATCGCGATCGAAATATTTTGTTTACGATATGATTTTCCGACGTACAAAACAATAAATTTATTTAGTACACTCACAAACACCGCGAAGAGTTAATTACGAACATTTATTCGCAATTTTAGTAATTACTGCCCAGAATGGCTTAAAAGAACACGTATGCGCTAGTACCCTTGAAAAGATTATCGTTACACATACTTTAATAAAATACGCTGCGTAGAATAATCACAGGATTTCCTACCTACAGAGCAAACCAAACGGTGAATACCGAAGAATGAAAGAAACAGCGTTATAATCAATACCCGTGATAAATGTCCACCGAATGCTTTAGTTCATGCAGCACGAATAGCTTTCAAAACATTTATTACACATCGTCTTTCAATAGTTCGTTTTAAATGTTTAACAAACTTTTTTTTGCCATCATTCGAAAAAACGAAGTTGAACACATTGCGTAACAAAATGTTTAAACTTATATTTCAAGACAGTTTTTCATTAACTCGAGCGTTTACTCTTATCGCGTTGATTACTTCATTTGAACAGGTGCTACTCTTTGATTACTATAAGCGGGTATTGTGAATTCAGCTTTCTAGTGGAGGCGGTATTCGAAATGCGACAAAAAAGACCCTGGGACTCGTACAGGTGCGTGAAGACGAGGATCCATAGATGTTATTTTATTTTTATTTATTGTTTCAATTTTAATTTCTATATCAACACTTTCACGTTTGTACGGGTTACAAACATTTCCTTCTCTGTTGCTGGAACTTTTTGCAAACTTGTTCATTAAAATGTACAAAAATATTGTTGGTTTGTCTCTTCAAAAAGAGAAAATTTCTTTCCTTGACAAAAACCATCGACGCGTGTGTTGCGTTTCGCGTTTCGAGATACAAGTCAAGAGGGTGCAGCTGCATCCCTTCCTTGGCTTGTTTAGACAAAGAATAGGACCGATTGGGTCTGAGGGTACGGGACAAATTTTTCGTCATTGACCTTTTTATTCTGGATGTTTCAAACTGTGCAGGAATGCCTTCCAAGCGTTCCAAATAATATTAAAGCGTAAGTTAAAAGGAATTTCGAGCAGATTGTTTTTTATTCCATCACCTATTTCCAATAAATATAAAACACAAAATTCATTAGAATATAATAAACTTAGCTGCGTTTTATGAAATGATACGTGTAAATAAACGTGATTTATTGAGATTGTGGAAAAAAACATTAAAATTTAAAACATTAGGATTTTTTAAATTCTCTTCGATTTGCCAATAACACCATGTTAGGTGTCAGTCAACGTAATTTTTATGTTAATTAGTCTTTCTGACCAAAAGGCAATAGAGAAATAATAAATGGTGACAGAAACGCAATGTTTACATTAACAGGATATTTTTAGAGAAACTAACATTGTAATTGATAACGAAGTTTTTAGAAGTATTATTTTTAATATAATAGAATTAAAAATCATTTTGATCAAGTGGTACGTCAAGAGGTAAAACGACCAATAACTAAGGAACGTAAGGGGTACCATTCTTACCTCACGTACCATGCAACGATAAATGGCGTGGCTCGCGGGTCATAGTTCACTGTTCCCTGGTTCGAACCGAGATCGGCGTAAAATCTAGCGCCCGTGTATCCGGTCCACGAGGACCGCGAAGTGGACAAAAGGTAACCGACGACTCACGTGACGGAACTAATTCCAGTCCCCGAAAAGCCTTAACCAAACAATTACCGTGGAACGACGCGTTCCTGCGGTGCCGGGGTCTATCGTGGTTCGGAGGCTCGTCGAAGCGAACTCTTCGACGTGCACGTGCTCGCGCCTACTACAGGGAAAGAGAGACAGATAAAATAGAAGTCGAGTAAGAGGGGAGAGAGAGAGAGAGAGCAGACACTATCGTTCGACCGAGAAGTCGACGGTTGTGTCTCTCTGTTAGTATACAGAGCTCGTGTGCACGCGTGTGCTACGGAGCTCCCAGCGAGAACCAAGGGCGCAGGGCGGAGGGCGATAGAGGAAGGGCAGGCCTTTGTTTCGTGTGCTTTTGGGGATTTTCGGCAGCACCCGGGTGGTGCGAGGTGTACGCGGGAGGGAAACGTTGATATCGTCGGTTTCGTCTGGCTCGCGGGTCCGTCTCCTCCACCGGCGCGAGTCTCCCCTCCCCCACTCCTCGGAGAAACGAACGAGCCAGACCCCCCCAACACCACCACCGCCACCGCCACACCGCCACCCTCAACCCTTTTTGCGCCTCTTTCCCTCGCTACCCTTCCTGACCACCGGCCTGCCCTGTCTCTCCTCTTCCTTCGCCCTGCACACCCGCCGACGCATCACCCTCGTCGGATCTTGCACGCACGTGTAACTCGCGATTTCGTCCGTTCACCTTTAACGAAAGGCGGTATTTTCGTGCACCGGCGGGAGCGACGGAGAAAGGGAGACGCGGCACAGGAAGGGCAGAAGAGCAGAAGAACGGAACACGACAGAGCGAGAAAGACAGATCGGAGCGGGAGAGTGCAAGAGAGACAGAGGGGGCCTTTTCTAAGCCCGAGGCACATACCCTGACAGGGATGGACGCGCGACGACCGCAGACCACGGGTCACCCCCGTGGAAGAGCTTTTGATCTCGCTTAAGACACCTTTTTTCGGACTCTCTTTTCTTCGTCTACCTTGTTCCACCTTTTTTCCCTTCTTTTTGTTTCGTTTAACGAGCCAATGGACTCGGACGGGCTCGATGCGACCGGCGTTTCCGTCGCTGAGTGACGGCCGACACGGAGTGGGGGCAGGGTGGGCGGTTGACGAAAAGTTCGAGGGTCGTAATGCGGTGCGGTTAATTGCGAAGGGAATTGGGACTCGTTGCGCGCCCGCTTGGCCAAGTAAAAATGGAACGCGTTTACGCGCGAGGGGGGACGAGGGCGGTAGCGGCCACGCTGGGGGGATGGGTAATTAGCGGGGCGAAGGGGGTGAGGGGGCGGGAGGGACGCGTGCCGATTTTTTTTTTCTCCCAGAGATGCGTTCGAAATTACGCGCATTATCGTACGTCGCGAGTTTTATGGGACTATTACTCGTATTTATGTTTCGCCTGTGAAAACGCCACGCTCCACCGAGATATGGAACGATATAGAGGAGAGTCCTTGCCGATACGCGCGTGCCATTTTTCAGAATTTGAATCGCCAGCCTTTTTATCGCCCGTTTGGGCGCGACGCTTTGTGCGAAATTTACTCTTTCGAGCACTATTGTCGCGATCATCGCCAACAGTAATTGTTTAAAATGACAGTCTGGGTATTTCGGAGGACGAAATATTCCCAGATTCTTTCTCATTTATCGATCGAAACGAATATTTGTAAACGTATACAAACGAACCGTTGGTTCATCTAGTATGTTTACCATTGTTTAGAAATGTCCCTGACATTTGTTTATATTACAGTATGAATAATAGAAATATTCAAGAATTCAATGATGTACCAGTTATTTTACAGCAATTTCTTATAGCATTATTTAAGGTTCTTTCATTGTAAACAATTTTGAAAGATATTGCAAATTTGAAGTGTCGGTCACCAGTGACCACCATGTCACCCAAATTCAAAGAAAATAATATATACGTGATTAGAACAATTATTCATTTCCTATGAGCCTAAAGGTAGAAAGGAAGGTCGGTATTTAACATTCTTAGGCTCGACTACCCCTTTAAGCTAACCTATAATGCTACAGAGAAATGAGATAACGAATTAAGAATAATCACAATAATAAAGATGATAAAAATAAATAAAAAAGAAAAGAGTGCAATGATAGTGTTGCATATGAGTATCGACTACACTGAAATCTCCGTCAGTAATAATAACAACACATATTGTACCAAGACTGTATACACACAGAAATAAAATATGAAAAGGAGAAACAACCCAAAAGGAAAATTAATGTATATATGTAGATGAAAATAAGTATACATAGATGTATGAGTCTAAGGGTAGAAAGGAAGGTCGATATTTAAAATTCTTAGGCTCCCCCTTTAGGCTAACCTATAATCTTGATGAGAAATGAGATAACGAATTAAGAATAATTACAATAATAAAGATGATAAAAATAAATAAAATTAAAATAAAATAAAAGGAAAATTAATGCATATAGATGAAAATAAATTTACATTCGGTAGAGGGGGACGATACAACTTTGTACTAAAGTTGTATTCATACTGTTAAAATTTTTTTAAATATTTTTTGCGTTTTTTTTTATTTTAAATAAAAAACAGTGGCTCTTCAGGGTCAGAGCACAGCCCTGGCCGGAGGAGCGTCGACATCGTTGACTGAGCCGCCGGGGCGCACGGCGCCAAAATCGATTTTGAAAAGGGAAAGTGGCATGTACGTGCCAGCAGCATGGCTTTGCATATACAGTACGCGCACGATTCGCGACAAAAACGTGTAGGAGGTAAAACTGCAGCCGCGCCGAATAAAGGTTGCACCACGTATGCAACACACACGCACACTGGCAGAGACGCGGGGGACCGCGCGCGCACACGCGGAGGACCCCGAACACACATTCTCGCGCGGGCAACTCGTACGACGGGGTCTGGTTGATTCCTCTTTTTCCTGTTCACGAGTAAGCTCTTTCCCATTCATGTGTGAGCGTTAGAAGGGAACTTTCGTCTCGACTCGGTGTAACGTGCGTGTAGTACCTGCACGGGTGCGTGGCACGTGTGCCTCTCCACCTTCGCGTTGTACGCGTGCGTGTGCATACCTCGCGCGTGTACACTATGTGCTCGACTCCGTGAATGGCGCCAGATGATGACAATTCCGGCGATTTTCCCCGCGACCAATCGGAAACAACCTTGGAAGGGGGACCACGGGCACACGAAAAATTTCCAAAATTTTTTTATCCCACCGAGTTTGTCGCTAAAAAATCCTCTCGATGCTGTTTAAGACATTGACTGCCAGACCAAAACTGTACAATTTTTTACGGGACCAAAACTTTAATTTTAGACAATTGTAAACTACGTAACTTAAAATTTGTCTTAGCACTTGTTTTCGTGACCTCACTAAAATTCATGAATCCTATTCAAATCTCAACTTTAACATTTCATCCTGAGAATTTTAGACAATTGTAAGCTATACATAAAACTTAAAATTTGTCTTAGCACTTGTTTTCGAAGTTTCATTAAAATTCATGAATCCTATTCAAATTTCATCCTGAGAATTAATTGTTCTAGTAATCAATTGTCCAGAGTAAAGAATCCTATCACCCATATATGGATGACGTGGCAGCCAAAGTGTTAATGCAATGTTTTGCAAACACTGGAAAAATAAAATAATACCCAGGGGTCGGGGAATTTAGAAATTTTAAATATTTTCTAATACTTCTTCAAGAAACGAATTCTGCGAACAGTTGATAAATTAAATACAACGGTTTTCGAATCGTATTAGTTTCAGAGTTCGTACGTAAATTTTCTGATTCTGACGAAACAAGGTACGAGTAAGTTTATTTTGCCTACATTTCCCGGGACTGCGTTACCACGTAGCCTTCGGAGATCTTCATACTAATTCGCTTACGCGTGTGAACAGGTAAATCCTAACACGGATAAACTCTTCGTATATTTTAACTTTCAACCGCTAAGGTGAAATCTCTCTTACGTCACACGTTTGATACCGATCCGAGCATTCACTTTATCTCGCTCCACATACGAGTGCCTTTACGGCAATATCGCCTGGTTACAAAATTGCAAACTGGAAATTAATGTAAACGACGCTAAATTAACCGTTTGCGACCGATACGACGGTTTGCGAGAACGTCGATCGGCGATCGATGAATCTGATGGTTGATAATTACACGTACGAGTATTAAATAATTCCAGATAAAGCATATTTTGTACAATAACGAATTATTTACGACGCCTTCGAAACATTCAGAAGCAGGTATCGCATCGTACTGGAAAACGATAAGAACCGATGCATCGCGTTCTACGCAAGATAAGACGGCTGCAGAAGGTTCTTAATATTGACACGCTGCGTGTGCGAGCACAGACATCGGTTCTACGTTGTATTACGTATTTTACATAAGCACAATGTGTGTACAAGCGATAACGATAATAAAAATAACGATCGGTATGATTCACGGTTACCTCTGAAACGAAATCCGTAAAAACTACCGCGTTCTCGTGAATAGCGATTGCATCGATGCAACTGTAAGCTTATCGATAAACGGGGCGGAGTCGTTGAGATAATTATTAACGTAATAACGGGCGGTTCGTGACGAGCTGAATTTCTTTTCTATAAAAAGAAATAAATTGGTCGTTTTCACTCGATAGCATCGCGGAGCGACGATGTCTCATGGCCACTTCGCAACAGTACGGAGTTTAATCGAAACGAACGAGATATTATTAATACCGCAAGATAGTAATGCTATCGCCACCATCTGCAATAATGTTCGTTGAAACGAACTTGAACATCGATTGCATAGAATATTCACGCGAACGCGACACGCAAACGCGCGGGCTTGTAACGTCGATAAAAATTTGTGCACTGTCATGGCGCGTGATATTCCAAGTGATTCTTTAATTGCGGTGTGCAGCACGCTTTAAGTCATCGCGTACAGCAACATAGTTGCATTTTCAAGCACGATTACTGTTATCGTACATTGAACTGATAGCGATTAACACATGCTGGAATGTGTATCCTCGTTCTAATTAACTTTCGTCGAAATTGTGCCTCGGAAATTTTTATCTAGATTTCTTAAATAGATTTAGGATACTGCAAATTTATATTAAGTAAGTTCCCGACGAGCCTGCTACAGTCAATTTGTATCTTACGAACCATTAACACGTGTATGGAATATCGATGGATAATGTAAACATTGTTCGTTGGAAGTATAAGCGAAGCATTTATGAAGCTTATTGCGGTTTATAAAATATTATGGCGTAATGTGAATGTATCTCAGTGATACGTTGGCTAGAACCAGTAATCCTTGAAGGCAACTTCTTGATAACGATAATACCTCAATACTTTACAAGTAACATAAATTGGCTTGTATCTATATTTACATTTCAAGAATTTCTTGTAACTAAAAAAAACATAAGATCATGCCAGATCTATACTAAGTTTAATTAATTCTTAAGCTTGCATAAATATTTCTCGTTATTAAAAATAATAATAATAATAATAATAATTATCTTGATATGTATTAAAATTCATTCTAATGACTAAACTTTAGAAACGTAAACACATTTTCAACTCAATTTTATTGTTAATTGGAAAGCTGTCCTTACTATCAAGCTTCGTATAACCATTTGTATAAATAAAAAAACCCATTCTCTCCTTTTAAGGACACATAATTTCCTGGAAGCAATTGGTGCGTTTACTTTCGTTCAAGATGAAAACTATAATTATTAATAGGAGAATTAAAAAAGGAAACGAGCTGTGTGGAATTAAACGCTTTTATTAAAATACTACTTTTAGCTGGATTATATAAATCAAACGGATAATCGAAATAAAAGTTCATAGAATGCCGATGGAGGATATCCTGCATTTAGGACTGCCATGAATCCGAATAGATAAAAGGATTTTATATTATTTATTCAATTATCGATATTCGATATGTTTATTTTAATTCTTTGATATTCGGAGGTTTTTAATTATTTCATGAATAATGCGATTCGACGATAAGAACGTGCAACTAAAAAGTCGTCAGCGAGATAAGTTACAGAGATATTTGGGACATGTGGGTGTCATTGATGCCGACAACGTTCACTACTGTGGAAAATGTTATGATTGATGAACGATCGTCTATTAATTTAAAACGTACAAAAAACTTTTACTTTTAAACACAGAGGGTGCTTCAATAATCGTAAACAAATTAAATTAAAAGCGTAGAATAGAAATTTTTCGTACGAGGCACTGTATTCGTAAAAATCGACTTGGTACGAGTATACAGGGTGTTCGGCCACCCCTGAGAAAAATTTTAATGGGAAATTCTAGAGGCAGAAATAAGCCGAAAATCAAGAATACCAATTTGTTGATTGAGACTTCGTTAAAAAGTTATTAACGTTTAAAGTTCCGTCTGTAGAATGACAGTCTGCAAACAAACTGCGTGCGAGCGATAGTAGTTCTCACCACAGACGAGGTTTAGGAGTAGACCTTACATCCAATGTATTTTTTCAGTCCATTTTTCTGGAGCTCCAGAGCTCCATTAATACGCATTGCTTGCATTTCGAAACATTAAAATCTTCCAATCCGTTCAGGAGTTATGATTTTGTAAACACACACATGAGATTTCAGGGGAATCGGAATGTCAGGGTCAGATATCGTATTTTCGGTAATGAATTTTTTTCTCGAAAGGGCGTAGGATTTCGGTGGTACGTCTATTGATAAAAAATGATTGTAATTGATCTCCGGAACCGAAAATAATTTTTTTAGAACGATTTGAAAATTTTTTTTTCACCCAATAATTTCAGCAGCTACCCTCTGTCTTAAAAAATCTTAAAAATTCGTTTTTGATTTTTAGTAAATTTGTTTGATGCGATACGGAAATTTTGTCCAATACTTTTTTGTAGGTACCCAAGAGCACTACTTCAAAACAAAAAATTTCATTGAAATATAATCACTTTTATAGAAGTTATGGATGTTTGAAAATTTGACCATTTTTATGGCGTTTTTCTAACTTTGCGGGGTTAAGGACCAACTTTTCGAATATTTTTGGAATTCCTACATATTCTTGATCAAAATACGCGTCGTTTGCAACTTGAAACATTAAAATCCTTCAATCCGTTCAGGAGTTATGATGTTTTAAAGATATGCTTGAACTTTCAGGGTAACATGTTTGGCCTCAGATTTGTGGAATTTTTTTCTCGAAAGTGTGTAGGAATTCGGGAGTATGTCTATTGACCAAAAATGATTGTATTTGACCCCCGCAATCGAAAATAATTTTTTCAGAATGATTTGAAATTTTTCAATTTCGATCGGTATAACAGTGGAATTGGGTCACCAATCCCCATGAGGTGTAAAGTCTACTATCGCTTGCACTCAGCTATTCGCAGATTGCCGTTCTACATGCGGAACTTTAACCGTTAATAACTTTTTAACAAGGCCTCAAACAACAAATTGGTATTCTTGATTTCCGTCTTATTTTGGCTCCTAGAATCCCTCATTAAAATTTCTCCCAGGGATGGCCGAACACCCTGTATACGACAGCACAAGTAGAAATGGATGGAGACGCATGGGACAAATTTTCAAATTCAAGTACGTATCTCGAAAACAATGCCTCGTAACTTTATTCTACGCTCTCGACTTGTGCGTTCATGAGGAATCGATCACCCAAGGCTCGGTCGTGCCACGAATAACGCGACGTCCTGTATTCCGTGAACGATACTACGCTCCTGACGCGAGTACCTACCGCGAAGAGTCACAGAGAGACGCGCCGCCAGTGACGTCCGAAGTGAGCGGCGGACCGGCTGCAAATTGCAGCCTGCAACAACACCGCCGCGTGCAGCAATTTGCGGGCAAACGTTGGCCGAGAAAGCTGCGCCGCACCGTTCTGGCGCCTCCGTGTAGCCGTGTGGGGCGGTGCACACGGCTACCCGTCGTCGCGATCGCCGCCAGCTACCGAAGTAGGTGGAGAAAGACGACGACGCGCGCGCGCATGGTCGCGATAACGCGTCGCTGGTTCCTTAACGATGGAAAAGCCGTCCAATAAAAACCAGTCGACGTATCAGCCGGAAACGGTAATCGAGCGTCGACGTATTTCTGACGTCGAGCATGTAAACGCGCGCGCCGGACCACCCGACGTTTATCGTTCCGTCTGTATTCGCGGAGCATCCGCAAAAGACCACTGTTCCGCGAACCGCGTCGCGAGAGAATGCGCCGCGCGAGGAAAAACGCGCGCGGCACGGTTGTCTCTGTCGCGTGTATCGTGGGAATCGGACGAGTTCGACGAACCAGCTGCGACAGACCGCGACGCACAAACCGAAATCGTAGTTCCGATTTTCGCCGCAACTGAGATGAAACCGAGATGAAACCCCGGGAGCTACTACTATTCGTCTGCTGTCTCTGTCTCGTTGGGCAAGGTATAGACTTTAACAGAAGGATGTTTATATGTTTGATAAGTTAGTAATTGTAGTATTATTGTACGGTGCAGAATGGATACGTAAAATGGTGTTTTGGGGGTCCTGTGGATTAGATGGAAAAGGAAGGATAGGACTCGTCGGTAAGGCATCCTAGCAGACCCTGCCTTAGACGTCGAGATATTGAGAATCGGTCGAGGATCTCATATATGCAGAGGGAAGGTCGGTCGAGTGCTTGCGAGAAGAACGGTCCCTCTGGCGGCGAGTACGGGAAGCGATGGACCCCACAGTGTCTTGGGCTCGAAAGAAGCATACGGCTAGTTATACGGAGTGCCTAGTGGTTTCAGAGGCCAAAGGAAGACAGAAATGTGATTTAAGGTTTTTGAATAAACGCTTTATTTTAGAATTAGATTAAGTTCTTGCAATTTGGCGAAGTAAGAATTAATAATATCGACCAGGGGTAAAAGCGATGCTTTTGAGGCATTTGAAGGTAACCTGAGACAGGTAAATTGACACCAAAAAGCATCTTGAGGAAAGAAGTATATAGCCAACTAAAATTAAGGGGTTCAATAGCACTAAGAAGGGTGATAATGAGAAAGGACAAGAAGTATAAGGGAAACAGCAATATATAAAAATTAGAGATTCTTATTAGGTTAGGACCAAGACTAATATATTCAAATAAGGTGGGTGTAGGTTATAGCCGACGATTTATCGCAAGGACCAGATCTCTAGTGGAACAGATATTGCTATGATCGATACACGTTGTTTTTGTTAATTATCTGAATAAAATTGTGCCCAATTCTGTTAGTAAAGAATTTTGTCGCTTTGTTGGGTGTTGCATACGTCTATGCGCGCGAAACGTTCGACGGTTTGATGTGGTTTGGCCGAGAAACCGCCGCCGCCGCGCGCTGCTGGAGAAAATCTCACGATGTCACCGACCGCGATTCCAAATGCAACGGTCGACGGTGGGCGTATTGGAAATTGTGACTCAGCTCTCGGGGTTATTAACGGCTCGCGATGCCCGCGTACCTACGTTCATTGAGAGAGCTGCGTGGCACACCTTGGACTATTCGCGTGGAACGCCTATTGCTCAGAGGCGAGTAAAATTTTATTCGAACATGTAATAAATAACGCACAGCAATTATCTCTGACATTTATTCGATCGAACAATTACATTTTTATATAGATCGTTTCTCGACAATGTTATTTTGTTGGTTCTGAGAGAAATGGCAAAATAATACTTTCATACGTGAATGTAGTTCATTCAAACAGGTGCTTTTAAACAGAAATACAAAAATACGTCAAATTTAAATTGAAATACATTAAACATTATAAATACATAAAGAAGAGTATGATTTAATTCCGAAAAGGGGCCTAAATATTGGGCCGAAACGTCGAATAAACATTCAAAAATGAAAGTTATTACTGCTCCAAGTATCAATTTTCAGTTTCATGAATTCCATTATATAAAGTATAAGTGCACGAAGACACGTGTTTATTCTAGTCGAAGCAAGCATTATATATTTGGGACAAACTAGTTCGTCCAGAATAATCATGTGCCAAAGTTTCTCAATAATCACGTACCATCCAAACTATTAAGTTCACAATGTCTAAATAAATGATCGATCTATCTTGAATCAGATAATAAAAATATATCTATAGAGAAGACTGAATTTCCTAGGCACGTTTCTTTACGAGATAAACCTATAGCAATTATTGATAACGATTACAATACTATTTGCTGATCTGTTTGTTTAATTTCCTTAGCGTAAAACAGAATTACTTGTAACCTGTTATTTATATTTAACGTACTTAAACAGCTATGTATCTTGTCCTCAAGTTCTAGAGTTAACTAAACTCTACACTCCAGCTGTAACGTTAAGGAAACATTCTATATGTATTAAGAGCCATCGAACAACATATGGCAAATCCAGCTGTATAAATCGTACGTGTGGGAATGTTGGCGCTCACTGCGATAAGTTACACTTTTTTTACAGTGAGTTGTTATCCTCTTTCAAGCGTGATCTATGTGACACGATGCATATTTATTAATTTGCCGATCGTGAGTCATTTCGCGCATATACACGCTTAGCACAGTATTTCCTTTCAAGCTGTCACAGGTTCGAGACCGACCTCGACTTTGTATACATTGAGAATAAGAGTAAAACAGTGAGATCGTGTAAGATGCATTTAACTCTAGCGGGTATATGTCTACGACAACTAGGAAATCAGTAATGCATCCACAACTTCTATCGCTTGCTAATAGTTTTCATATAAATAAAATGGTATAAAGATTTGGATTTTTACTTGGATTTATAATGACATAATAATCTTGAGATGTGTCTCTGACTGACTAGTTTACTTTGAGGAAGTGTGACAAGGGGAAGCAGACAATTACGACAATCTGAGCGACGGTTCAGTAGATGAATCTTATGTTGCTCACTTGTGATACAAGTTACGTATGCAGGCTCTTCGTCGTCCCTCATTTTTCTTCTAGAATAACCCTCTACCATTCTATAAATCCAAGAGAAGAAGTTGTGGTATCTAATTCGAAAATATAGATTGTCACTCATTTATTCGCTAGCAAGGTTTTGACTGAACTAAATACACATCGTTCGAACGTGTTCGATTATGCACATTCGATCACGTTCGGTTGGGTCAAAACATACCGAGAATACAATGAGTCACAGCCAAAATCGTACACCACATATCAGAAAATATTTCGTCTCGAATTTCAGAAAACGATCGCTTTCCCTCGAAAAGGTTCCGCTCCCCTCTCATTTTCGAAATCTACACCTCTTATCTCTTAAATCTAACATCCGACGCCCAACTGGGGTGATCGCTTGCATATATACAGGGTGTTCTGCATTTTTCCGTACACACTTCAGCAGTGTGTTCTACAAGTAAAAACTAAGGCTAAAATGTTATGTAACAAAAAATCTATAAATGCTTTGTTAAGAAGTTATAACAAAAATATGAACACTGAAACTCGGTTGAGATTTAGGACATTAAAATAAGAAAAAAAATATATAACAAAATAAAATCAATCTTCTGCAAGCATTCGATATCGTGAGTTTCTTTGCAATTTAATGAACATAAACTTAAACAATAGTACAAAATTTTATGACAACAAAAAGTTATCATCGAAGGAAGAATACTTTAGCACCTAACGTAAATGATAAAAACTAAACTCGGATAAAAAAATGATTATTCACATAATCCTACGATAAAAATGTTTGTTCGTGTCTCAAGCAGTTGCTCTCTTTAAATAAAATTTTAGAAAATTTGTTTGTTTAGTAAATAGAAGAACATCACATTTTATATTTTTGTCATTACTTCTTAAATTATTCATGAATTTTTTGTTATATAACACTTTAATCTTATTTTTACTTGTAGAACACACTGCTGAAGTGTGTACGAAAAATGCGGAACACTCCGTATATATTGTAAATATAACTGTATTTATTATACAGTAATAAAAAAAACAACTGAACATAAAGTTAGTAGGATTTAGTGTGAGACGTTTCCCAGCTTGAATTCAAGCAACTAATTTTCTTTAATGCTTAGGGAGGTTTATTTGTTTTTACATTATTACATAATAAATATGGATATATTTTCATTATACAGGGTTTTCGGTCACTCCTGCGAAAAATTTTAATGGAAGATTCTAGAGGCCAAAATAAGACGAAAATCAAGAATACTAATTTGTTGATCGAGGCTTCGTTAAAAAGTTATAGAAACATTTCCGGCCACATTGTATATTTTCAATAATGAATTTTTTTCTCGAAAGTGCGTAGGATTTCGGGGGCATGTCTATTCACCAAAAATTATTGTAATTGACCCCCCTAGCTAAAAATAATATTTTTAGAACGATTTGAAATTTTTTAATTTTTTCGACAAATTTGTCCACCTACTCGAATTTTTTTCTTGAAAATGCGTAGGATTTCGGGAGTGTGTCTATTCACCAAAAATGATTGTTATTGACCTCTGCAACTAAAAATATTTTTGCAGAATGATTCGAAAGTTTTGTTTTTCGCCGAAAAATTTCAGCTTCTACTCGAATTTTTTTCTCGAAAATGTGTAGGATTTTGGGGATATGTCTATTCACCAAAAATGATTGTAATTGACTCCCCTAGCTAAAAATAATTTTTTTAGAGCGATTTGAAATTTTTCAATTTTCAGGGTAACAGACAGTTATGATCAGACATTATATTTTCAATAATGAATTTTTTTCTCGAAAGTGCGTAGGATTTCTGGGGTATGTGTAATGACCAAAAATGATTGGAATTGACCCCCGGAACCGAAAATAATTCTTCCGTAAATGATTTGAAATTTTTTAAATTAATTTTGTTAATAATTTTTTAACGAAGCCTCAATCAAGAAATTGATAATCTTGATTTTCGTCCTATTTTCGCCTCTAGAATCTCCCATTAAAATTTTTCCCAAGGATGGCCAAACACCCTGTATACCCATTGAACTCGTTTTACCAAATAATCCCTAAACGAAACGAAACATTTGTTAGTATGTCGTGTACGATTTTGGCTGTGTCCGAAATATAATATTTCCCTATTAATATTTGCCTATAACGGACGATATAAATTGACCTTAAGTCGATATTAAGAAGTTTCGCGCGAAACAGGACTAATGCTTCCGCGAAACACGTATGAATCCCGCGCGTGTTGCACAATTGGCACAGAAAACAGCGTCGAACGGCCGCGAGAGTAGAACGGATCGGAACGGGACAAGAATTAAACAAAAACGAATCGACTCGTTCGAGTATTATGCGGCAGAATTTCAATTGACTTTGTCCTGGTTAATGCCGGAATCCCTATTCCGGCGCACGGAGCTCACCATTATGACGACGGCCTCGATATACAAACTGCTAAACGGTCATTTTATTTTTAACTCTACATTCAGTTCCCCGCGCGCGCGACTGCTCGTTGAAACAAAAGGTGGCGTTTATTCGAAGTCAATAATATCGAGTTGTCGCCCGAAGCAGAAGGATTCGAGTACATTCGCATTTGCAAGTTGCCCGTGAGGCCTAACCTCGTTGCGTTAGAACTTTCGAACACCTGTCGAGCATGGACGCCAATCAGCGGGGATCCTCCACGAGCATCGTCTTTCTCAAATATTTACAATTTTCTTTTATTACATTTCCCACACTCCGCGAGAACTTGTCATATTTTCCCGTTGCGCGTTCTTATCTGGATTAACGCTCGCGTATCTGCACCGTAAACATCGTACAACTACGGAGAACGTTCACGTGCCTCGCTGCTGCGTGCATCGTCGTCGCGATATAGGGTTACTGGGTATCTAGACTCTTTTTAAATTTAACGTTCCTTTTAATTAATTTTCTGCGCACTTTGTACACATAAATATATTTTAATAGTTAACTCGAACGCGATCGAATTCCAATATTTCTATCGATAAGTTTCTGGTCCGCAACGATCCAAGTTGAATGACACACCGATCTACGAGAGAATGTAATTTTTAAAAATGTAGGTTTCGCGAGAACGCTTCTCCGGCATCAATCAGTGGACGTTTTTTTTTTTTTGTTTCGTCGATCCGGAGGGAAATTACACGGGGCGCAAAGAAAAATGAAAAAAGTTGCATCGGAGGACCTCGAAACGAGCAATTTATCGGTGGAAAATCGACGTTTCGTTTTTCACTGGATTATTACGGTTACGGTTCTGTCAAGAGGGCACGATAAATTCTACGCCCGAAGGAAACTAAAACTCGTCGCGCGCGCGGACCGTTATTTAGCGACATCGAGTGTAGACGGGAGGAGGAGAGGGGGGTGGATGGTGTGTATCGATATAAATCGTCGCGCGGGAGCATCGATTAAAATCGTATACAATTACGGGTCGCTACCTTTCACCGACCAGAACGTATCACACACGTGGCGCTTTTAACGGCGTCGACAACCTCGCCCAGGAACGCGACAACGATTTCCGGCCGGTTCGTGGAAGAAGAAGACGATAAAAAAAGGACAAAGAACGTCGTCGGGTAGGGGGAGAGTAGCCGGGAGAGGAGAGACGAGCAGAGAAGAGAAGACAGGAGAGAGAAGAGGAAGGTGCGGTGAGTCAACGCGCGGGAACGGCGACGAATCATCGTCAATTTCACCCGCGGAGCTATGCAGACCGGCGACCAGTGACGTAACCACACACCACGGAGGCACCATTGGCCCTTTTATCGTAACGTTGCCACCAGAACGATCTGCTTTTCTGCAATGCAAAAGAAGGAGGAGGAATAACGATCCTTGGGGGGATTTCCCACATACGCGAGTCCCTGCCACTTCCAGGTAGCCAGTGATAATTCCCTCTTTGCATATCCGGCGATGTTTTGCACCGCGTATGTCAATGTCTGCGTTTCTTGGAAAAGACATCGACGCGGTTGGCACCCCTTGGCTATATCCTAGGTCTTTACGATCCGTCCTATTGATTCCGCGTCGAAGGAGAATTATCCTTTCGCGGCAATTGCGCGTTCAATTCGCGTACAGCGGGATAAGGAAGACGGAAGGTGAACGGAACACGAATGGAATCGGTGATCGAAAGATTTGTTTCTGACTAGACGATTTCCTAGCTCGACGGGAACGAGCGAATTTTTTAAATGGAAAACGATTTCTACGATTCCATTTACTAGACATATCCGATGGAATTAAATTGAAATTATAAATGAATTGTCGATCATAAGAAAATCGATCGGAGCCCATTTGATCAAGCTTATTTAATATCGTGAGTTTGAAATCGGACGATTGAAAATTTGAAAAGACGTGTGGTACGGCGAGGGTGAAAAACAAACCTTATATTTTCCTATTACAAATGTTCTATGTTTTGTTTTTGTAAATCGATTATCGGAAAATTCGTTTATCAGGAATGTTTTGTCTTCGTATAATATCCGATCTACTGCATATTGAAATAGTTTAATACAGTTTCGTCTTCTCGTGGATGCGTCCAAGAGAACTTTCGTAGGAACCCCTAGAGCAGAATTCAATTGATATTTTGTTAACATAAAAGTGTACAATAATGTTTCGCCAAAACGTAGAAGTTCAGGACAGAGCTTGTTGCGTTTTAACGAAACGACGACGCGAATTTTGTTCTTGGAATCGACCTTTTTTTATCTCGAGACCAAGCACACGAGAACCAGAAAATTCTAAAGGAAAGTGAATGCGATACCACCACCTGGTATCGTTTAAGAAGCGTTTCCGTCGATATTCCTTTTGCGTATCAACAAAACAATGCACCCATACGCGGCACCATAGATTTAATCATCGTCATACCGAATTATTGACATGCTTGTATCCTAATGGAGAATGGAGAACGTATAGGCTATACTATAGTCGTTTTCATGGTATGAAAATAGACTTTTTTTAATAACAACCCTTAAAAAGTAAACTGAAACTTGTAACTGTGCATACAAAGGTTTTAAGATACTAAAAATAGGTGGAATTACTGGTTCGTATGAAAAGGAACCATGACATATCGAAAACCTCAAAATAGAGGGTGGTCATATAATTATGTCAAGCATTGTAGGTCCCTTAATGATCGATCTCGGATAAGAGCAAAATAGAATCCCACCTACGTGACAAAATGCAGGTTCGTAGCAATCAATCGTAATACTACGTTCCTTTATATGGGCGTGTTCCTTTCCAGAAGTTGAAGGCGTGTAATTATGTCTACAACTTGACTTATTATAGATATTAAACGAAGCTCATTACATGGTGCAAAATGATTCGATCGATCCTTTCGCTACTTCGTCAAGTTGTGAAATATGGACAAGAAAATGATTACTTGTTACAAATATAGTGAATGTATTCAATTAAGAACACTAAAAATATTTCTCGTAATATTAATCGAGAAAATTCTAAAGGACTTGTGCACGATGTTTTTATACGGGTACATCTAGATTTTGTTTTTATTTCACGTTTATTTGTTACTCGTGGAATACAACGATGAAGATGAATAAAAACACCGCACGACGATGTATTATCAGCGTTTATTCCACCGAACAATTATCGAGATAATGCTTCAATTTGTTGTTTGAAATTTGTATTTAATTTACATAATAAAATTTGTCCGTATTTGGATACCCGTAGTAAAATCTTGTCGGGCTCGACGTATCCATTCAGTTGCTTCAATAATTCTCAACGAAACGAAATAACCGATGGAAGAGAGACGCTAATACGGGCACTAAAAGGCCGACAGTCAAGAAAGAGAAGAGGATTGTCACTGACGCACTCTCTGTCTCTATTTCTCTGTCCCGTTCGGTCCAATGTATTCGAGAAGTTTATTCTAGGACGACGAAATTCACAATAACGATCCGAGAACCGTGGCCGCAGACGAGCTCGAGATATTTCTGCGCGACGAATTAGCAAGTTGGTCTCCGCGTCAACTTACATGTGCTGTTCGTCGTCGTGAAAGAGATGGGATGAGGAGAGGAGCTCGATGCAAGCATGAAAATACGAAACAAACGGACGGCTGTGAAAGACCGACCAGCTAAGGAGAGAGGCGGAATGAAACATAGACGTAAACGATGGCGGTGGAAAGAAAAGAGGAAAACAGAAGGAAAACGAATTAACACCAGATATACAGGGTGTTCGGCCACCCATGGGAAAAATTTTAATGGAAGATTCTAGAGACCAAAATAGGACGAAAATCAAGGATACCAATTTATTGATAGAGGCTTCGTTAAAAAGCTATTATTTTATATGCCAGATAATTGGACTATATCTACATATGAAGTAACAAAAACGAGGAATATAATCACAGATCTCTGGCCACGCATTATATTTGCGGTAAAGAATTTTTTTCTCAAAAGTGCGTAGGATTTCGGGGGTATATGTATTTATCAAACATGATTGTAATTGACCCCCGCAACTGAAAATAATTTTTTTAGAACGATTCAAAATTTTTTTTTATAGGGTAACCAGACAGTTATGGTCAGACATTATACAGGGTGTTCGGCCACCTCTAGCAAAAATTTTAATGAGCGATAGTAGAGGCCAAAATAAGACGAAAATCAAGAATACTAATTTGTTGATGGAAGCTTCGTTAAAAAGTTATTAACAATTAAATTCAAAAATTTCAAATCGTTCTGGAAAAATTATTTTCGGTTGCGGGGGTCAACTACAATCATTTTTGGTGAGTACACATACCTCCGAAATCCTATCTACTTTCGAGAAAAAAAATCGAGTAGGTGCTGAAATTTTTCGGCGAAAAAAAATTTTTCAAATCGTTTTAAAAAAATTATTTTCGGTTGCGGGGATCAATTACAATCATTTTTTATCATTACACATACCTCCGAAATCGTACGCACTTTCGAGAAAAAAATTCCTTACTGAAAATCCAATTAGGTGCCTAAATTTTTCAACGGAGAAAAAAAATTGCAAATCGTTGTGGAAAAATTATTTTCGGTTGCGGGGGTCAATTACAATCAGTTATTGTCATTAGACATACCCACGAAATCCTGCCCACTTTCGAGAAAAAAAATAGAGAAGGTGTGAAATTATTCGAGAAAATTAAAAAATTGCAAATCGTTGTGGAAAAATTATTTTCGGTTGTAGGGTTCAATTACAGTCATTTTTGGTGAATAGACATACCCCCGAATTCTTGCGCATTTTCGAGAAAAAAATTCAGTAATAGCGGCACTTTAAACGTTAATAACTTTTTAACGAAGCTTCCACCAACAAATTAGTATTCTTGATTTTTGTCTTATTTTGGCCTCTACTATCGCTCATTAAAATTTTTGCTAGAGGTGGCCGAACACCCTGTATTTTCAGTAATGAATTTTTATCTAGAATGTGAATAAGTTTTCGGAGGTATGTCTATTCACCAAAAATGCTTGTAATTGACCCCTGCAACTAAAAATAATTTTTTTAAAACGATTTGAAATTTTTTATATTAATTTTTGAATAACTTTTTAACGAAGCCTCAGTCAAGAAATTGATATTCTTGATTTTCGTTTTATTTTGGCCTCTAAAAACTTTCTCATATCAATCTGTAGAGCTTAGTATTTTTATAATTCTGATTTTCCTCAGAGTTCTCTTAGTTATTCTAGTTATAGAATATAGTTATAGTTATAGAGAAACATAATAAAACTCAGCTAAACATCAAATACTGTCACTCCTATTGAATCAGAAGCAGTCGAATGCATTTGTTTTCATTGCATTTGAGTTTGAAGAATAATTAAATCCCCGTTACAACTGTATTATTGGCGTACATGTACAATGGACACATCAATTATTTGGTAAAAGTACGTAGAAATTTTGTTTCATGAAAATGAAACTGTTCGATCGAACGAAGGTCGCGAATAAATTGTCACATCTTCGGCCATCCCACGAGTAAGACGAAGTGGTTGCAACCGGCAAGAAAGCGAGGAAGAGTGTAGATCACAGAGGTGATCATCAGAGGTGTATCATCGGTTTCGCTGAATCCTTACTGGCATAAAATCGGCTCGCGAGCGCATACTGTCTGCACCGTTCGTGAAATGACGCACGCGAGCACGATTGCACCGATTTTTCCCAAGTTTATGCTGAATCACTTGAAAGCGAGAACGACAAATGCGAAGGACGGCTCTCAGGCTCCTTCGCAGGCAAGTCGGTGGTCCCACGTCGATCCAACTCGACGACAGGTTTTCCTTGTCTTGCTTTATTCCTTGGTCGATTACGCTACGGCCGCGCGGCGGCAAAGAATGTCCTTAGCGAGGGAACTATCGAACGGCTCAACGGTAATTGTAACTAATAATTCAACCGACCGGTCTCTCGCACAATGAATCACTCGCCACGAGCTCGAAGAACGTATCAAGTAATTTGTCGCTGATATTGCAACGTGTCGGTGCTGTTCAATGTTTGCTCGTCCGCGATACACACGACACCCGCGATCCGTTTTCCGCTACCGAAATTTATAACCACGCCCTTCGTCCAGCAACAAGTGTCCCTTAAAATTATGCGCCGACAGTACGCGGGAAATGAGATGAGAGTTCGATGAACACGATTACTGCGTAATTCGTTAGCATATAGAAGCGTTTCGAACTACCTGTAACCCTGCGTGCCTCTGAAGTCTACTCGTTATACACATTTTCGATGTTTTCTTTAATCTTATCGTCGATACGTAACGATTGCAACGTCAAGCCTTTTCGACAACTTAATCAATCACAATCGATAAAAGCAACTCAATTTAATTGCACGTAAAAAAAATGTTGAAAAATTTCAAACGTGTAATATAACGTAACATCAGCTTAATTTAATTACACGTAGAAAGAATTCTATGTTGAAGAATTTCAGGCGTGTAATAGAACGTAACATCAGCTTAATTTAATTACACGTAAAAAGAATTCTATGTTGAAGAATTTCAGGCGTGGAATATAACTTAAAAGCAATTTCCTTGCACGTAAAAAGAATTCTATGTTGAAAAATTTCAGGCGTGAAATGTAAGTTTTTTCGTCCCGGTGGATGACTTTCAAAAAGTTTAGAAACCACTGATTCGTGCGGTAAAAAGAAGAAACTTGTATTGGATCGGTACGACGAAAAGAAACGCGAATTACGACGAAAGCGTGTGGCGTTTTTTGCGTTTATGTACAGGGCGTAAATAAACTATGGGCATACTCGGTGAAAGAAATGTAACGGGGTCATAAAAACTGTGGAGACGAAAGACGTTAGTGACCTTGAGTGTGGGATGGGGACGAATCAGGACTGATCTTTGTTGGGTGGCCCAGGCCACTTTAGGGGCCTGGGCACCCCAAGGGGGCACACATTGTGAGCAGCAAGCATTATCGAGGTGCAGCCAACGAGTCTACGAATCTTACACACCCAAGAGCGCAAATCAATTTGGTATTGTTCTTCTCGGGCATTACACAGTAAATCTACGCTTCTTTTACGAATATTTTGTTTAACTAATAGTGAAAAGTATGTAGTTTCATATAAAATACCTGTTCCGGGTTACTATTAATTTTAAAACACATTTCTTATAAAAAAGGACAAAGACAGTGTCATATTCTCATACGAAACCCTATAATTTGTCAAAAATAAGTTTTTCTTTTAGACAGAAATACATATTTGACGAAAAACATTCACAATATACAAAAGAACCGAAAATGTGTAAATAAATTTGTGTTTAAGAACTATCTCAAAGATATTAAACCTGCTAGTTTTTTCAAAGACAAGAGTTCTTTGTACACGTAACGACAATGTATCTCGAAAATTCATATTATTCATAGGAACACCTGCTCTTGAAATGAAATAATAAGCTCCACAGCATGCGTAATCGTAATCGTCTAACGACACGCGTTTATTACGATCTTTCAGTTTCTTTCAATTTTATTAAGCTCTAATGGTTTCCAAGCTTTTTTGAAGACGCCCTCTGATCCCTCAAAAAGAAAGAATTTCCAAGTTAAAAATAAGTATCTAAAATTATAGACCAATATATACACTACTTACGATTTCGAATTGTTCTATTTTATTTAACCGAATAATGAAAAAGATTCGTGAGTTGTGAGTTGAATCTTTGTATCGTTTGGAAGTGAGATGCCTTGTTCGTTTACCAAAAACTGGACCCGCATAGTTCGCGCAGACTGAAGTACCCGGTTATCCGGCAGCTCGACGATTACGAAACTTGCAAAACTGACCTAAATCCCGGGTACGGGCGGGTGATATCTCAGAGGCGTTAAGAACCGCCTGAAGATAGCGAAGAACGCTCAGTGGCGTCGATTCGCGATATCATTTCGCATCGCCTCGCATCGGCGCGGGCAAAACTGTCGACGTGGTTTCCGGCTCGTTTGCAATTAAACAGCCTCCAAAATTATGCAACGCGAACAAAAATTGCGTAACGCGGAGAGGAATGCTCGGAGGAAAATTTTTACGCAATTTCACATTCTACCGAAATACGATCTTGCGTACGAACAAACACAGTATACTTCAGTCGTGACGATTACAGCGCTCGCAATGAAATCTCTAATTTTTTTATTCGTATTCCATCGTGACGAATCTTGCCTAATTTGAAAGTTATTTTAGGGTATTGTTTTCTTTTTGTAGATCCAAACACAATAAACTCTACCAATTACTGTGAAATTTCTATATACAGCGATTTAGAGCATACGCATACTATTATTATTAAATGATCTATATTTCTAGAATAAATTTCAAATATGTACATGGCTTACATTATACCTACGTCTATCTTGACGTTCCCACTTTTGCTGTCATTCAACTATCGTATCGCTAACTAGAAGATTTTGTAAGTAACAACTTCGCTAAAGAACTTAGATCAAAATGCCACGTAATAAAATACAACGGTCGTTCAAGACTTATTTGAATTCAAATTCTTGTATGTTTACACTGGTATTGTGATCCTTCTAACATTTTATCGAAGACCTCGACGCGGGGTCGATAAAGGTTATGTTTGTACTAGACTATATATGTACCGTTATTCTAAATTGAATCTATATTCTACGAAGCAATCGTTGGAACTCTGATTTTGAAAAAGAGATAGTACAAGCTCGAACGTTTGAAAGTTAGCAACGTCGCGAAACCGGGTATTATTTCTTGAATATTTTGTGTACTTACGAAAGCAACATCGACATTCAAATCCAATGAATACAATGAGACGCATAATGATCGTAGTATACATATCTGCAGCCCGTGTACATAGGGTAACAAAAACGGATGTAAACAAGTTGGTGAACACTTACACGTACAGAGGCGCTGTGAATTTGCAGATACGGCGAGGTTCGTCGTTGACTTATTGGTAGTCAGCCAATAGCATTGCCCCCGTTTGTTAGCGACGCAACAACGGCGCCTGTTGGCACCAGCATACCGAAAAACAACCGCACTGATTTTTCCTCTATTGTTTTCCAGGGGCTCGATTATCCTTCTCTCTCCTGTTTTTCATCGATATTTAACCTTACGTTCGTCACCTTTGATACCCCGCGACGCACAAAGTCACATAAAAACACACAACACGCGCGCACGGGCAAGGTTAAGTCCGAGAAATCAGGTTGGTGAACGTGTTCAAATAAGTACAGGAAACGGATTATCTTCGAGTCTTGTGTATCGAAGCACCGGTTGACAACGACGTTTGGTAAGAGACTTTCGAGTCCGAGAAATTGTTCTTGACCTCGTCTCGTCTCGTATCGGCAAAATAACACGCGAGGTTCGCCGGACGATGGAGAACACGCCGCTCGCGCGGAAGCAATCTATCCGGTTCCAGGAATTCGGTCGAAACTGCGTAACTTTTGCTATCGCGTTACCGTTACGGAAATTACAAACTGCGCAAGCGACATGTAAGAACGTTTATTAAGTGGATACCAAGATCGATCGACGACATTCGAACGATCGAAAAGGATCTCTCCGTCGCCCTTTCACGAAGACCGAACGTGTACACAGATTAACCATCAACGGCGTGGTACAAGCGGATTTTATATGACGTAGAAAAAAACGATTGGCGTTTCACTCGCGTCCTGCCAGTGACACGCATGTGGAAGTGGAACGCACGGAAATTCTTTTCTATCGGCGACGCGTCGTTGAAAAAGCAAATAAATTGCTAATTACAAAACGAAGTTCGTCAAACTCCACTCCGTAACGTGTACGTGATTTCAGCGGTACCACGTGTCCGTGATACGACGGAACGAATATATATTTACAAAGCTCCTGGAAGCACTTCGCGGCAAGTCCCGTGAAACTTCGACGAGTCGTCTCGAGCGAACGGAGAAAACGTCGACGCGTGACCACACCGAGAAATCGAGATAACGATAGAAATACGAAAATCACGAACGTTGCCCTTTACCAACAGCTATACCGAAAAAAATCATTCTTCCACAACACGCTGGCTCACGTCCCGCCGCGTACTGCAAATGCGAGAAGAGCCGGTCGACTCGAGCGCCACGCTCGATCAGCGCGGAAATCGAAGTTCCACGAAGATATACGGGGACTCCCGAACCGCGTTAAGGCGAGAGATTACAGTCCACGAATTCGTAACATGGAGAGAGTACACGAAATTCGCTTCTTTTTTTCGCGACCATTGTCCCCATCATCACAACGAATCCACATTTTTAGAAGCTTGATAATTAATTCTAATTATGCGAGTTAGGCGGAACCAGTGTCTCTCAAACTTCAACTTTCCGCGAAATCTCGAAGGAAAATGACGAATCGTCCGAAGTAGAATCACATTATTATCTATATTATATTTAAAGTTGTTGCACGTGAAATGGCGGGTTTATAAGTATATTAAATCATTGCGATTATGATGCAACAAATTTGTCGAATTTAAAAAAAATATTTTTCTCTACGAGCATTTACGATACGTACTTCAGGCGAGTCGACGATCAAAATCATCGAAGCACAGTTCCCTTTGACGGATCGGCCAATCCGCTCGATCCAAATATACCGGTGGGCTTTTTTACAGTCAATTTAAACCCCTCGGTCACTCAAGAATCCCTTTTCATTTCTCCGTTCCATGGGAATCTCCATGTACTTGACGAGCATTTCTGTGAGAGCGGAATTTGAGAACATAATGATGGCGATTTCAAGACAAGCATTTCCAAGTAGGGAAGAAGGCAAATGAACACCGTAAAGGGTCGGTTCGTATCGATAACTCGTCGTTATCGAAGCCTCAAGAGGAGTAGCGTAATCGCGAATTTGAACGAATCCGGTGACAGTTGAAGCTAGAATTTGTCGAGTACTTAAAACATTCGAGTAGCTCGAAATTCGAGTCGCAAAGGCTCGGTTTGTCGGACCTAGTAAAACACGATTCGGTTATCTATACTTTAATTCTATTAATAATTGAATGGTTTCGAAGTAAATTTATAAATTAATAACGTTTTACGTACTATTAAGTTATAAAGTAAATAAATTTACTGGTAGAGTCTGTAACAACTGAATACACTTTAATTCAAAATGGAGCCTATAAAGCTACTACGCTTCTTCCCGTTCGAATATTCGAGTCAACTAAGCTCAGATAGCTTTTTCCGAGTAACTCGAAGAGTTCTAGCATAAAACTCGCCGCAAATAATCGTAGACCACAGGCAGAACCGATCGAACGATACGAACCATCGCGTGTATCCGATTTTAATGGAGACAGCCAACGACTGAACGATAAGTTAAAACCAACTTGAATCGCGTGATACAATGTTCGCGCAACAGGGTATCCTGGTAATTCTCATCGACGCATCAGCATCTATTTTTACGTAACGTTTTTGTACGAAACTTGCGTTTAAAAAAGTCCAAAAATATCCAGGCAACAGCCAACAGAGGGGGGTTGAGAAAACGGGAAGCGCGTTTCACACTGTTTCGTTTCTACATATTCGATGAAAACCAACAACACCCGAGCACCGCCGTATTCACGTATATTTCCTCTTGCTCTTATTTCTTCGCCTCTTTTTTTTAAATTGATTTCGCAAGTCGGCGGACCATTCAACATGAATTTTTCCTAATTGATCAATATCCCGGACTCTGTGGCTCGACCATGCGTACGGCTCCCTGACGAAGAAAGGGGAGAGAAACGTGGACAGAAAAACACGCGTTGCACGAACAATTTTGTTTGTACGAAAAAACGAACTCTCGCGAGCCCCGTGGATTCTACGGTCGGGGGGAGGGAGTTCTCTTGCAATTGATTTTCCCATTGTATCGAATTCTTTGCGAATCACGCGCGCGTACAGGGCGTTTCGCTAACCCTGTTACAAGACGTTTACGTCGCAAATAACACATTATTTCACCGCGATAACATACCACCCTTGGAAGATTACAGAGAACAATCTAATCTGTTAAGCACCGAATTATTACTTGTGCTAGATTTTTATTATTAACGGATTGACCCCTGAAATTGTCCACGAAAACGAAACTTTCTTTTTAGACAATTGGAAACTACACATAACTTGTTATGAGAAAAATTACGACGTTACTATTTGGTTAAACCAATGCATACGTTGCAAATTCTATTTAACCGTACGTAGAATCGGAAATCCTGGCAATCAAATTTATTCTAGAATAGCGTCAATCATGAAGCTACTCACTCGTCATCAAGTCTTATATATTAAAATCAATACACTTTTACATTTACAAGGTACAATTTATAAAACAAATTTATTCGTTTTCGTGGCCATTTCTTATACGAACAAATCTAAATAAAATTAATAGTATACGTTCGACGAATTATTCGACATTAAATCGTACGTCAAGGGGTTAACGTCTATCGCAATAAGATCCCCTCGTATCGCGAGATAGGGAACAAAAGGAGTGCGTGTAAATGTTTTGTAGCACGGTTCGTGGAGCAACCTGTATACGTACGCCTTGTCTCGTGAAAGGCGAGTGCCAACGAGCACCTTAGACGACGGACAACGGAGATTAATTAAATACGATGTCTCGTAGGCGAGAATTAACAATTTCGCCGGGAGTTCTTGTTAGAGAGCGTCGCGCGAGGCTTTTGTAGCTGTCAATCGGCGCAAGAACTGTGAATGAAGATGAACGGGAGATAATTCCGTACGAAGGGCTGGCCGCTTCTGGCAACGGCGGTGCTGTGTTCCTTTTTGTGGCGGACACGAGCGTGCACGCGAGCGAGCGAGCGAGCACCGCCGCGTTCCGCGCGTGATATCGCGACATTAAAAATCAGCAGCAAAAAGAGAGAGAAAAATAAAATGAAAAAAAAAAACGAAAGGAAGAAAAAAAACAAAAACTGGCGCACCTTCTGATGCATCGGGGTGGTAACAGCTGTTGAAGCAGCTGCCACGTGGCCAGCAGACACCTATGATTGTCGGATCGTGTTCGAAATTTTTTCTCGTCCTGTTTACAATCGATACGCCTTTCCGCGTATTACCGGACGCGATTCCCTGCACCGTGAAACGGAATCGAGCTACGCCTCGCTTTCGCGGCTAATTAACATTTCTTAATCCGTCCGCGGCGGAATAATTTGAGTAGTTCCGAGACCTTGCGTGAGTAGAAAGGATAAACAAGAAACGGTTGTCAACGGAAATAAACACCGCGAAAACGGTCTTGCAAAATGGCGAAAGTAGCCATCGATAACACTATGCTAGAAATGATTATTTTACTGTCTTGAAAGTATATTTCGCGATTGATGAAATAGAGATTCCCAATGGGAGAGTCAAAGTTTTCTAGCCGAACAGTTTAGAGGTTTCTAAGATGCAAAATCACTGATAAGTTATTTTTTTTTACAGCATTCCAAATGACAGAAACATTTAAGGGGTAAGACCGCTGTATATAAGATAAGTTAATTTTAATATTATTTATTGACAAATGATTGCCCCATTTTTTGTACAAAATTGAGCTTCTTGCTTCAAATGCTCGCCAATCATGCAAAAATTAATGTTTCATAAATCCCCTACGTATTTCGCCACTTAAACTCATGTAGATTAAGAGAAAATTTTTTGTTTTTTTCGAGACACAAATTTGCGTCAGTTACACAACACGCAAATTCAACACGCCTCGCGAGAATGGCTTCAACGTCGTCATTTTGCACTATTGTTGAATAAATCCTTTTTTTTAACACTTAACGGCATGGTTAATAACATTTTTGAATATTATTATCCTCTTACTTTTCCATCCATCCAAAAAAAAAATCGCAAAAAATGCTTTATTTCAGGTTTTTACAGTGGTTCACCCCTTATCCCCTTGACGTACGATTTCATTTCATCGTCGAACGTATACTATTTAATTTTGTATAAATTCGTACAAAAAATGGTCACGAAAAAGAATAGATTTGTTTTATGAATATCTCGTAAATGTAAAAAGATGATGATTTTAATATAATATAATGACTTGTTAACGAGTAGCCTCAGGATTGTGAAACTTGACATCAAGAACTTGTAACGTATCAAACTCGTCGTTCCAAGGCAAGGAGTTAAAATCACCGATTGACCACTGTGACAGTTAACGCGTTAACAATTTTATTCGCCAAATAAAAACAGAAATGAAATGTACATGGAGGAAGCGTACCAAGCTTGAAGAATGTTATGAGTAGACTGCGGATCTTTATGCAAATTCATATTTTTATTAATACTATTAATGAAATCGGAGCTTTCTAGAGGGTTGTCTCAACCCCTAAATATAATAATTCGTATCTTACTTTAAATATTTCTTATATTTTTGCATAACAAGTGCATTCTGTAGTTTTTTGAGAATTAAAATTTCTCATAAATGCATAGACATCCGCAGTCTAGTTATGAGCAAAAGAAACGTGGACACTGATGATTAATCTTTGTTTAGCCTTACGAAGGCTGATCAAAATGTCTGACCCACTACGACTTCGGGTTACTTCCGCGACAGATCTTCGTTTGTTCCTACAATACATTTAGCGTAGATAGTTTCATAGAAAACACGATCAGTTGAACTATATAGAATACACTATAGACAAGACGTACATAGTTGATAGATCGACACGAAACTTAGCATACATACGAACGTATGTTGGTAACAATTATAATAACATATTGAAAAATCAGTTTTTCAAAAGTGTTTAACCCTTTGGCATACAATAACGAGTCTGACTCGTGACAAGTTCTTGATGTCAAATTTCACAATCATGGGACTACTCACTCGTTATCAAGATTTATATATTAAAATCAACACATTTTAACATTCACGAGGTATTCGTAAAACAAATCCTTTTCGCGGTCTTGTACGAATAGATTTAAACAAAATTAAATAGTATACGTTTGAAAAATTACATCAAATCGTACGTTAAGGGGTTAATTGGAAAAACCCGTTAAACGTCCGAACGGGAATCGTTACGTTATATTTGTTGTTTTTGGTCGATTACGATATCGTCGTGCGAGCATCATGCTCGGGCCACCGCCGATTAATGGTAATTTCTCTTTATCGTCGTGCAAGCATGTCGGAGAGAAACGAGTATCTCTGCGAGCGAAACAGTATCAAGATTAGTCTACGCTGGGCATATACGAGTGTACGATAATGCGATAAGGAACAAACTGTTCGTGCGTATATACCCATCGCGCTATCCGACCGGCAGGTGAGTCGAGAAATCGGTTGGCGAAACCACGATTACCTCTTTTTTTTCTTCTTTCTTTTCTTTACCTGTCACAACGGCCCGCTTACCATTGGCCTCGCAACGCGTTCGAACGCGGCTTAGGAAAATAAGGACATGGATAAGTAAGCCCGCCAAAAAAACCATACATTCATTTACACTTCTACGCCATATCTAATCGTTTCAAAACTTTTGAGTAATTATTTTGAATAGAAATCAAGTGCATTGAGAAATTGATAGAAGAAACATTATTTTAAATCGAAATATATTACTTCCCCTATTTTTTTTTTTAATTTATTCGGTTCGCGAACGAAAAAGTCGCGGAATCGAGTCAGCGTAACTTTTTTTTATATTTGCACTACGATACTATTTTCTTGTTACTGTAAAGGGTATATAACTCGTTTGAATTCTTTTTTTAATTCTACCCGCGTGTGCAAATATAGTCCTGTTTGGTATAAAAGCTCAGCTCAGTGATTAACCCTTTGCACTCCGAATTATATTTGAATTTTGTTACCAACAGTTCTCAACGTTTTCAAGTGTTTTATTTGAAATTTACTTTCACTAAAAAATAGGGGAGTTTAAATAAATAGGGTAACAAACGAATTCAATTAAATATCTATTTTATTTACACTATTGTTGTATTTTGTAATTTTCAAGTGTACGTTATCTCTTTGGTTTGGACTTGAAAAAATGTCGAACTCGACAAAGGAGTGCAAAGGGTTAAAATAATTTCATAATTATAAAAATTCTATTCTTTTTTCTGTGATTTGTTGCTTCGTTACGGGAGTTATGGATAGTAGGAAGATGGATTTAAGGAGCTAGTGGGGAACGACACCGCGAACGAAATCGAGGGAAAAAATGACGAACATTAGCGAGGAACCACCGTAGCTTGAAACAGCTGGGTGTCTCGAATTTGCCGTTTCACGCACGGTTTCCCAAAAACTCGTGCAAAGGAACGCGACTTCGCCAAGTGTCGTGTCTTCGCCACTCTCTGGGTACCGTCCCTTTTTCTCCGTCGGGACATCCGAGAAAGAGAGGGAGGACAGTTGGGGAAGAGCAGAGTCCCGCGACCAGATTTGAAAAGGTACCGTGCGTCGATCCTGTTAAACTTTTAGAGATGAGAAAACAATGGGGGTAAATGCTGTTTCGACAGGGGAGAAAAGAACCAGGGTGCGTTAATCTCTCTCTCGTAACCGGCGCCCCTGCTCCTTTTCGTCCCCGACGTTTCTTCTTGCTACGACCGTCTCTGTTGCACGGCGAGAGAGGGAGGGGGCGAAGGGTCTGACATCCGACAATAGGCATCGAGGAAGTCGAAGTCGGGGATCTACGCGGAGAGCAAAGAAGGACGGCATAACCGTGAGCTGAAAGGAGACGGAATCGCGTGCTTTCGCGTTACAGAGCGAAAGAGAGAGACATCCGCCGCGCTGTGGAAAGGCAGCGTCGGTCCTAAGCCCAATTAGCAATTTAAGGCAATAAGCGGGCGCGCACTCCCTTGGTTACGTTCCTGCGTTCGGTATACTCGACATTATTTCGGAAGGGAGACGATTCTACCGCCCCCGCAGCCCCGCGCAACCCCATGGCGAGTCCTCTTCCTTCTCTACCTCCACCTTTGCATCGGTGAATCGCATAAACATCGCGGACGCACCAAGCGTGGGTAGACAAATGCGAAGTGCATATATTCGGGACGGGGGTTTGTAACCGGGACCCGTTCGTTCTTTTTCGGAAGTGCTCATACCACGCTCGCCCAGACGCTCTTAAATATTGAACTAACCCTCTACGGTCGAAATTTCTTGCCGCTTCTAGACAAATTGATGCGCCGAAACCTCCCGTATAGGGACGAAAACCACGAATTATGGAAATTTAACGCTTCGAATAATTAGCACCCAGAAATAAACGACCGCCGCGGGAGATACGAAAGATCGGTTCGTACGAGGGCTTTTTTCCCGAACCTGAATTCCGGTATAGATTATTCGATTAGCGGGGTTCGATCGATTTAGATATCGCGCGCGACGATTAAAAATTAGAGAAGGGAGTTAATAATTGGAATAACAAATTTCTCGTACAACATTATTAAAACGTAATTTTTCAAATTATAAAAGCGACTCTGTGAAATACGAGTATCGCTATACAGCATGTTTTTTTTTTTATTGCTCTTAATCTGTTGTTATTTGTTTATGTCAGCGTGTCTCCAACGAACGTATCTTTTAATAATATTTAATATTACATAATTATCAACAAAACAAAAATATTAATCGCGATAATGAAGTCTTACGTAACGAAGGATATACCTACGTCGCTGCTCAGTGACGTTGTTCTTATATTAGAAGATTATGGTAACGATGAATTTTAATATACAAGATACATACAACAACAAATACGAGACAAAATATGAAAATATTTTTCGTTGATATTGTAAAGAGAAGTAAAGAAAAGTAAAAACATTAATTTTTGGTAGTGTTTGTATCGTTTAATTATGTCTCTGATGGAACGAATGCAGGGTCTGATTTGACACTGACATCAAAAATAGCTGAGATCATCGTTATCGAGAAGGTTAAGCTTAATTTCTTAATATGGGTTTAAGTATGCAATGACTTCTCGTACAACAATTAGTACAATTATCGTTGATAAAGCTGGCCAATAATTGCAAAATGTGATTGCACAACGTTATAAGAAAATTATCGTTGCGTTTCGACGTACGACTTATTGTACGATATTGTAAATCATTACGTGGATGGCTCCTGATAGCCTCGTATCCCGCAATGTCGATCGCTCGCGGTAGAAATTCATTGAACAAAATCGTCTGCGCGCTAGTTCTGTCGATCACTCGAATTGAATTGATCAAATATGCCTAGACATGGAATTTTACAGCACTCGATGCTTTATCTGTCCAAGTTACAACAGTCCACCAAGAGTGTCAGGGACGTAAAAGTATGTATTTTGCTTGTGCATTGCTCGTATTCTTTTACCGGAATACACGGTCTCACTTATCTGAACACTCTGCTAGACCCGTTAGTCTTATCCTATCTCTCTACCCCATTTTTATATAAAATTTCTAATCTCTGCTACGCTTGTCATTCCTCAATGCTTTTAGTCCGTTGTACGAATTCGAACAAAATATTTCTACAAGCCCCGATTATCGAAATATTTGTTTACTTTATAATTAAATTCTCAAGAAACAAATCGACCCTAGACCAAATACTCTAAACCATCGTATTTCCCAACATTTACTTAATAAATTAAAATAAAATTGTTTAGTATTTAATCGCACTCTTAAATGCGAAGATTATATTTTTATTATTATTGTTTTTATATCGTCTTTCCTAGCGCGAAAAGTATTACGGAATGAAGGGGGGGGGGGGCATTTTTAAATTATTATTTTTAATTTAATTTATGAATAGATATGTTCATAAAATTTGTTTATATTTAAAAAAATTTAACTAAAAAAATTGTGTAAAATATAAAAATACTTTAGAGTAATCGCTTCAGAATGACTTCGACTGCACGGCGGTTAACTTCGACACGCGTCGGGATGAATTTCAATGCGCGGAGAAAAAGATGGTCCTGCTCTTTTAACAAGTCTCTATTGGCTTTGCGTTTAATCGCTGTATATACGGGGAGAACAGCGACCAGACGAACGCGAAATGCATTCTTAACTCGCCCTCCCACGTCCCCTCGCCACCATCCCCTCTCCTTAGCGTTCTTTCCCTACACCGTACAATGGTAGGTTCGCCGAGCGGATGAGCGAAGGAATGGTACACGCGGAGGGTGATAAATAAGAGAGAATGAGAGTTTATGGCGATGCTACCCTAACGCCAGTAGACTTCTTCCTTCCCCGGCATTCGCGAATTATGCGTCATGGCGATGTGAATGCATTCAAATTGACACGATACCGGAAGGAAGACAGAATTGCGACGACGAATCCCTAACGTCACCGGGCAAAACAAATTTACGAAAGCGGCTCGCAGCGAGATTCTTTTCACGATGAGCAGAGGATTCACAACGGCGTTTACCAACCCCTCTCGTGCTCGATAAAATCACGAAATTCGGTCGAAACAATAACTACCTTTATAATAAATAGTCCTGAAAAAGCTTTCGAGGTTTTTAATCTCTTGATGCTCGAATAAAATTCGAATCAACGTTTTTTAAACTAATGCTCTGTTACTGCTTCCACCCCTAACAATTTTCATTTTGTTGGGGCTGAATGTTGTTTTTCTTTCGAGTCAAGAAATCCTCGCGAGGATAAAACCACGAATAGATCACAGTGTTTCTTCAAAAGATTTGTCTGCAAACCTTACAGCAGGTATATACCCCATCAATTCTGGGTACTGCTCGGAGGGACCCTTCGCCTACGCGCGATAGGCGTTTGATGTTCAAAAGCGATACGGCTCTGGATAAGACGAGTCATCTACTAATGAACATTTAAATTTTTATATCTCTCATTATATCGCCGTGACAGTATTATCAATGGATTGACGAGGGTTAGTCGATGAAAACAAACTCAAACACGACCTCGTTCCAACTATTTTCGGTTATGCGTATCAGGTGCACGGTGTATAAGATTCTATTCGGCAAGTATGCGAATAGGGTCGTGTTTGGACTCATTTCCATCGGGGCAAGCTCGCCAATTTATCGATAGTGCATATAATGAACAATTTTACAATTTAAATTTTCATAAATATCAATGAAAAAAGTTGAATTTTTATTTATAAAACATTTAAGATAAAAATTTTGTCCGTTTTCATCGCCGATTCAAAGAACACGAAGAACATCTTTCGAGGTTGATACCGATGGACCAAACAAGAGAACTCGACTTTTTAGAAGAACGTGCACACCACTGCCAAAACATGGCCCCTTTTTATTGCCCAGGAATGAAACAGAGGTGCCGGGCGATACGATTTTTAGGGTAACGGGGCGTTTTATGGTTTCCGTCAAGAAATTTCATCCCCGTTGCAGCCTTATCGGGCATTACTCCGCTGGTTTCTGGGAGGTCTGCCAACCTGACACGGAATTTACGTCTATCGTACAAATGTTATGACACCGCCTCAAATAACAGTCGAGTAACTGTGCGACACGAACGTAACGACCAATGTGCTTACGTTATTTATGCAACTAACAAGAAACACAAGGTAAATATCCTCCACCAATTTTCTATGATTTCACACATCCACTCTTAAAGATTCAACCTGTAGTAAGATATACTTTGAAATACACTTGTATAATATTTTATTGAGATATGATCGTTTTGCGAGCAAAGAAAACTAACAATAATAAAATTTCCAACCACTGCATGTTTTCGGATTTAGGATTTGAAAAAGTTGCGTCATTTGTTCGATTTCGATTCGATATTTTTACGAGAAATTCCAACCGATACACGTTAAACACAAAGTTGTCGAATATCGCAGATCAGCGTCGAACGAATTATTTCCATTAAATGTTTACGAGCTTCCGGCGTTTCTGAGAAATTTTATCAGCGGGAAGCAGAGAGAATATAAGCTTTCTAGACCACACGCAATGTTTGTTGGGAACGCATAAAAGAATAAATACACCACGTTCTATGCGCAGTCCTGATAATGGTTGCGTTCAACAACTCACGGACCCACCGCGTCGAACGTCACCTGAATTACTCATGATTTGCTCGTAGAACGTCTCCACACAGACGCCACACCACGATTGGCCACAGTGGATTCGCGTAGCATGTTTGATGATCAATAACAAGAATGCTTCGTCCTCCGTCAACAAGACGAAAGTATGCAAGACTTAACCGTAGACAAAGACTACGAGCCAATAAGTAAAAAAGGATCAGATAAATTCCAAAATAAAATCTTTAAGAAGGAACTTTTTAACGTCTGGGAAGAGTGGAGGAAAAAAAAGAAACTGAAGAGAAACGCGATAGTTTTCGTAAAGCGCGTGGAACGTAACCGTGGAAAATACGGGCGTCGCGCAGTCTAGGAATACGATTATCGATAATCGATTTTCGCGGATATCCGATGAAAATTCCGTGTCTTAACGACCGTCGTGTTGGCAATTTTTATTTGGACGCGAGAGGCGTAGCCCTGATTGGCTGATGAAAGGCGCGGAAATATCGGTCTGTGCACAAGGATCGATAAAAAGAGTTGCAGCCGAGGCAAGCCCGGGGTAAACGCCCAGGGCCAGTGGGAGTACATTCAGGATCACGAGTGGTCTTCCATCAGATTAATGAATCGCAAAGTGCATTCATGCACGTCATATGCATTTGTTGATAAAAGTCAGCCGGACCCGGTGTGCACGCGAATTTAATAATCCCCGCCGCCTAACGAGACAGGCCGTCGTCGACAGAAAGCTAAGCCGGGAACGAGAGGCGGTCCTCCGCAACGCAAACATATCTCAAGTCCGTCAGGACCCGTACACCGACGACGAAGAAGAGGCAGGGCTTAAGCATCGATTCGATGCCGCGACGAATCGAAAACAGATTATCTGTCCCAGGTACGCGGGACACGGGCCAAAAGCTTTCTCCGTCGCGAGGAGGAACGTCGTTTCGTGGAACGAGCTCGAAAGGGGACGCCGGTCAGCCGATCGGATCGACGGGGGATGTAACCTTGACCCAGGTACAAAAGAAGATCGGTCGTTCGGCGAAGGAAGCCAAGTTTCGACGGAGCAAGAAACCCGCGGAACAATCGCGGAAGAGTTTCCCCGAAGGTGCCAGGGAGAAAAAGCAAAGTAAGGATCGATGGTGGCTGCAACCGCGATGCTGAGGGTAAATGGCACGGTGCTGGCAATAGCGAGGGTGAGGTCTGCGAGGAGGGTAACCTTGACCCGGGGATGAACGACCCTCTCCCGTAGCACGTGGCGCCCCTTTCGTCGCTCCACCATCCCTATTCTGGACTTCCACGAGACTTCCATGCCAACCCTCTTACTCGTCCAACGCCGCTACCGCCACCAACCCCCTCCCCTCTACGGTACGACGACTCCGTCGGAGCTGGCATCGCGGCGATTCTCCTCTTCCTCTCCCTCCCACCCTCCCCTACCGGGCTCCTCTATCCACTGAATCCACCAGCGGCTCCCTTCCGCCTCTTCTTCACCTTTCGACCGTACCCTCGAAAGCGCGTTCCTCTCTCTTCCCCTATCGCGTCGAAACCGTTTCTGCTTTCTCTTTCTACGCACTCTCGCTCTCTGTGCAAACTTATCGCGAGCAGGGTCGCGCTTTTGCTGGGCATTGCCATCCACATCCAGGCCTCCTCTCTTTCCCCGGCCATGTCGCCCCTTGTCTATCGCCTCTCGCGTTCTCCCTCTTCTTCTCTTCCTTCTTCTTTTTTTCCTCTGCTCCTCTCCTTTTTTATCTCCACCTCCAGCCTTGCGTATTTTCCGCGAGGGGGCCGAGGAGCGAGGGGTTGGCCCACCGAGAGGGAAATTTCAAGGCCAGGGTACAAGCCCGGGGAAAGCAACACTCCGGCCTGGCTCGTGTCGCCGTACCGGACGCGCGCGACTCTCCTCGGTTCTCTTCGTCCCGTTCTGCACAGCGAAATCTTACAGGTTCGACCGCCAGTATTCGAGGGTTGCGTGTCAATCGATGGCAAGGTGGGAGGACGGACGGCGGCGGACTCGGTGAACAAGCGATTACCGGGGACGGTCGAGCGACATTTTCTTTTTTTTTCTCTTTTCTCTTCTTTTTGGGCGAAGTTGAGCACATCGAGTCATGGAAAGCGGATACTTTGTAGGAGCTTACACGCTTCCGCACATAAGCCGGGGCACACGTAACGCCGAGAGAGATTGTGCAAAGAGACCGACCCAGCCAGCAGAACGGGAGGGACGCTTTCTGCCCGCACGGCACTCGTTTCTCGGAAAAGAAAAGAAACGTTCGTCGAATCACAGTTATTTCGCGCTGATTACATCGTCGGAACTTTCATGGTTTTCGATGTTTCGACTCCGGTGTTCGGTGTTCCCATCTCCCGCGCGATCTTTTCCGACCGCTCTATTACTCCGCGGGCTTCGTTATACCCTTTACACGCGAACTTTTGCAACTTTCACGCGCTCTCCACTAGCCTCGCAGCACTTTCTTTTTGCCGGTCATCCGTTTCCCATACACATCCTCGATTATTTTGTCAAATTATACTTGGGAAAAATAGAACAATAATTTGGTGATGTATTTGTTTTTTTTTTTTTTTTTTTGTTAGAGCATTCTCAATGAGGATATTTAAAAATTCACAAGCGTCAGATTTTATATAATACTTTCTCGCATTTTTATTCTAAATTTTTACTAAATGTACTATGTAAAACGTAAAAGTTCGATGACGCTATTTAAAAATTCGTAAGCTTCAGATTTTATGTAATATTTTCTCGCGCTTTTATTCTACATTTTTACTAAATTTACTATTTAAAACGTAAAACGTTCTCTACGAACGAACGAAGTAACGCCGTAAGCGTTTTTCGCGCCCGAATTTTTGGCCCCGACTGTACTTAAATACTCGAAAAAACTGAATCGAACGAGAAGGGCTCACCGGATGGCTACATTTAGTCTCAAAGGGAGACGATAGCGAAGAGGCCACGATTGAAAGAATTTGTTTGCTCTGCCATAATAAAAGAGGACTTCATTTTGAAAGACACGCCTGATGCTTCTCCCATACCCCTCCTGGGCTTTTTATCCTGTCACAGTCACGCAAATACCAGTTGTATCTCCGTGGCCCTTAACTCGACCAATGATCGTGTATGTGTACAGCAACAACGTATCGAAATAACAAGACGATACGCTCTCTGTAATCGCACGACGTGATTGGAATCGACGCTGACTACAGCACTGATACTCTTCTAGCTTTTGGCTGAGCGTCTAGCTTATTTACGTCGTTGAAATTAATACAATGCGCAACAAGCGTAAAAATTGTAATACTTTTGTTCAAAATTACCTATAAATCAAAATGTATCTAAATGACTCGATGGATTTTAAAGAAACTTTTTATACGTCTTTATGATTATGTCAGTCATCGAAAGAATTGAAATTTTAAGATGGAAATGTTCCTTTTTGAAGGTGTAAGAAAGCTTGAACGATGGGCTAGGTGCGTCAAAAAGCAAGCGAATCACGTTGGAACATAACGCTGACGTCGCCGTTGTATTTGTATTTGAGTAAAATTGATAGCAATATCGGGGATAATTATTGGCTCACCCTCCGTGCAAATCAACCCCTACATTCTGCAATCGGTTCCGTTTAACGCATTGACCGCCGCGTCATCTATATTTCGGTGACTGTGTTTTCACGAAATTAGCAGGACTTTCCAAACAATTTGCAAGAGCATTTTATATAGCAAAGCGATTATACAGGGTGTTCGGCCACTGGGAAAAATTATAATGGGAGATTCTAGAGGCGAAAATAAGACGAAAATCAAGGATACTAACTTGTTGACTGAGGCTTTGTTAAAAAGTTATAGAAACATTTCCGGCCACACAGTATATTTTCGGTAAAAGAATTTTTTTCTCGCAAGTACGTAGGATTTCGGGGGTATGTGTAATCACCAAAAACGATTGCAATCGACCCCCGCAATCGAAAATAATTTTTCCAGAACGATTTGAAATTTTTTAATTTTGTCGACTTTGTCCACCTACTCGAATTTTTTTCTCGAAAATGCGTAGGATTTTGGGGATATGTCTATTCACCAAAAATGATTGTAATTGACTCCCCTAGCTAAAAATAATTTTTTTAGAGCGATTTGAAATTTTTCAATTTTCAGGGTAACAGACAGTTATGGTCAGACATTATATTTTCAATAATTAATTTTTTTCTCGAAAATGCGTAGGATTTCGATGGTATGTGTAATGACCAAAAATGATTGTAATTAACCCCCGCTATCGAAAATAAGTTTTCCAGAATGATTTGAAATTTGTTAATTTAATTTTATAATAACTTTTCAAGCCTCAATCAAAAAATTGATATTCTTGATTTTCGTCTTATTTTGGCCTCCGAAATCTCCCATTAAAATTTTTCCCAGGGATGGCTGAACACCCTGTATAGTAACTCTACAACCGATTTATACGTTCAAAAATGACATATTGTTACATCGATCTTGGTGCCTGAAAATAATGCGAGCAAAGCTGGAGCATCTCGAAAAAAGTCGAACGATTTTTACAGTTTTTTACGCTCCTTTTCTTACGGAAAACATATTTCCTAAGTTGAAGGTGCACACATATTAATCGAATGAGCGTTTTACAGGAGCGTTCTCGACGAACCAAGAATTTGGAAGTTCGATGGCTGTTGGATGGTCAACGCGTTAAAAAAAGGCTCCCTCGTCAACGAGGAGGCTTGGCTGTCAGTGTACTTACAGAGTCGTGCAACGAAGGAAGAAAGGAAATACGAAAATTCGGAACCGTGAAGGCTTTTGATAGAAACTATCGAAACGGTCCCGCGACAGATGGGAAGCGGTGGCCCGGGCATCGTAGCGCGACCAGTTTCGAAAAATGCTGCCCGGCGTGTAGACCAAGATCGTAGGATGCCGTGTCTCACGATCGATTAATAAAAATCGCGAGCCGTTTCTTTTTCCTATTCCCGGAATAATCCCGTTACAGCTGGCAATCTTGACTCGATCGACCATAATGTCGGCCGGAGCTGGTTAAAGCGAACGGAGGGCATAAAAGATAGAGTAGACGCGAGAGGTCATCGATCACCATTGGTATCCCTCGAAATTGTTGCTCCGGAACTCGTACCGTATCGGTTTCTACACCTTTTTTAGGCCAGTTTAACCCGTCGACGGACTCCGATGTCGATATTAATTTCTCAGAGTTACATAAATCTAACGATTTTCCGTACAATAATTTGAACGAAGCTCGTGGAAAAAGTTCATGGTACCTATTATGCGTTGCTCAATGTATGAAATAAAAACTACCAAGTTAGTATTAATATTATTTCCTAATAACGATTTTGATCACCGTGGATTTGCTCGCTTGGACGTCGGTGGAACAACCTTTCGAGGGCAGACATTTTGGAGCACGAACGTTAGAAAAGTGCAGAAACACTAACGTGGATCCGAAAACTTTGTATATAATAAATTAATGAAACTTGCCCAACTCCTTTAGAGACTGTAATGTATAATTCAGCGGGTCACATTCGAGGAAGAAAATTTTTAAATCGCTCGACGGAATCTGTCAATGGGTTAATCGAACCAAGTCACGCGACCCTGCTTACCCGCCATGATTCAAGGGCAAAGAACTCCCAAGTATTCCTTACCTGAAACAAAGAATAGACAAATCGTTAGTCGGCTTCGTCGTTATCGTTCAACGCGAACATTTGAAAAATAATCGAGTACCAAAATATTTAATTATAATAGCATACTAATGGGCGCTATATATTCTGTGAAGGTATGATTCGATCGGTTTGGGACGCTTTCTTTGAATAATTTTCCTACGAAGGCCGGAAAAAAAAATCAACGTTAATGTTAGTCACGAAAAACGACCACGGTAGAATTCCGAAAATCCAAACCTCTCGAATATTGCTATTTTCATAGGACAAAATGAAAAACCTGTTTTTTGTATTGTTTTGGAGAAATGAAATTCTATTCGATGGAAATATGCATCGCTAGTATGAATAGTCCTCTCTAAACGGGATATTAACAGACATAGTGCACGTAGGGCAGAATTTCATTGGAATAATAGATAAATGAAAACTCTGTATAGTAGTTTATTCTCAACGTCCGTTCGGTCGAACAGTTATTCGAATAAACTAGTATTCGTTCCACGTGAAATATAACTTCATTGTATATATTTTAAATTGTAATTTTCATTGAAAATTACAACGTACCAAAAATTGTTTATTTTTTATTCGAATAAAAAAATAATGCAATACTATTTTGTAAATTAATATTAAAGTACGAAGGAGAATTAATATATTTTGTCTTTGTATGACTATTGACAAATTTATGAGATTCTTCAAGTATCATATTTATCCAAACTGACTGACACGATATCTCAAGTTCTAATAGACCGATTCACTTGAAATTTATAACGAATCTTCAGGAAACATGCCTATATAGCTGGAGCCAGGGATATTTAAATCTGAGGTGTTATTCCATTTTTTTTTAAATCACAAAGACGAAAAAGCAAGGAAAAACAGACACTTCAACTTCGAAGTGTTGCTAATTTTTTAAAATTGAGATATTCAATTTTTGTTTACTTTGATCTATGGCTGTATCCTTACTAAGCAGAATAGATATCGATTTCTCCGTTTAGGATGGGTAGATTTGTTCTTCGAAACAGCCTATTAAACTTCTACATTTTTTACTATTTCGCTCGAAAGACGAATAACGTAGCTTGCAAAACACTCGTGGTTTTTTTTAGTAAAAAATTTAGAAAGAATGGCTATTTTTCCGTCTTCTTTGCTAGAAGGAGACCCCCTTAAGATACACGAAACGGTCGAAGGAACGCGAGAGTGCACCATGCGCGGATTACCGGCCGGTTCGTCGGAACCGACCGAACGCGGATCGATTCGGCGAGACTACGAAAGTTAGTGCTACCTAAAGTGATTACACGGCTGCCCGATTCGCGCCTACGAAAATTGACGGCGTGTACACTGATAACGAAGATGGGTCCGTCATTTCGTGCCAGTCCGCGCGCGGTCTGTCTGGCTTTCGCTTCTTCCTTTCCCTCGGGTGAAAATATTTTCGCGCGATTCGACCGCCAGCGATCGATAATAATACGCCAACGCCGGAGAACGCGAACGCGATCGTTCCGATAGATCTCTCGTTTCTCGCCCAGCGTCTCGAAGTAGCGCCCGAGCGATTCTCGAAGCTGGAATCTGGACTCGAATTGCCACTCTAATCGACTCTCGAAGGAAGCCATTGGGCGGTTCATTTAAAATTTTCAATCTTTCCATTCGAAGTTTCCACTATACTCGAGTACTTATTTTGTTTATATTTTAACGGTACGTTTTTACAGAATTGAGCGTACATTATTAGGCAAAAAATGTGGACTTTCATCTCGAGTGATATAAAGGTTGGTGCATACGAAATATTAGAAAAACATAAAATCTTCGGAGAACCAGAGGCTTAGAATTCAAAGACTAGTAATAAAATTGAAGTAAAAGTATCAAAGACGATAATTACCATATTTCGAGGCAATTTGTACGTTTCTAGAGAGTGGAAATATTGGATATCGATCGTTGTAAAAAGCACGGTGCCTGGAATAGCCCCGGTTTCGATCGGGCAAAGAGTTAGTATGCATGGTTGGCATTAGAATAAATTACCTGAAATACAATTAATTATAGCGAAATAAATGTCAACCGTTTATTGGCGGCCGAAACGTTCGCTCGGCCGTCTAATATGAATATTAACGGTGGAATGTCTAATCTGGTCGGCCAATAAGTCGTCCGACCAAATCTAGGTTAAAAGTGAACGTCAAATCGACGTGCCCCATTAGAGGAGGCTCGAACCAAAGGGTAGGCAATCGCTAAAGATATCCCGGTGAATCTGGGTCCTTTGATTTTCGAAGTCTCATCATTCCCAAATTTGGTCCGCGTGCATAATGCACACGATACAGTGACACAGTTACAGAATTGACCACGGTCGGATTTAACCGCGCTCGACGACAATAATATCGTGAAATATTTGCTGATTTTTAATCGAATAAACGCCGCATTTACATTTACAAATCTGTCGTTCGTTTTATCTTTTACGTTCTTAATTCCTCCAGAAATTAACCGTACAACAGCCAAAAATCACGCGATGTACAGTAACGATCAAAAGTTAGGGTGCATGTTTTTCAAAGGAACCAACTGTTAATTTGTTCTAATTTAATTCAGGCTTGGAAAATGCTACACTGTTAATTTTGGGCCAAAGAGAAAAAAAGATACGAACTACACAGAGAGTAAGAGTTAGTATCCCTGCGCTATAGTTATCTACTGATAAGATATTGGTAGGTGGTCGTAGCCTTTCAGGCCTTTGATTACCTTAACAGGAAACTCGGTTATAGAAGAGTTTTTTTTTTCGATATTAAATGCAACAATATATAGAGAAAATGTAAGGTTATTTGCGTGTTTGTGAATTTTTAGTTAAATTGTATTTAAAGAAAATATCTATTGCAAAATCTACGTGTTGGTCGTTTTCTTCCATAAAAATCGGGTTATTTTCAAAAATTTGTACCGCGACTCAGTTTCGGAATAAACGCTGCAACGCGTGACTAAACTTTTGAACGGTACTGTATCCCAAAAACCAGTTTACTAGTTTCGGTATTATGGCAAAGAAGACGATTTAGTTTAGCGGAATTATTTAAATCCGAGTCTTGAGAGAACGCGTGAAATATGAAACTTGGCCTCGAAAGAACAATCGCCACTTTTAATATCCGTTCTTTAAATAATTCCACGTGGCGAGCTAATATTTTAGTAATTCCTCGATGGTTAATACTCCAAGCGAAGCGATTCAGAACGTTCGAAATAACAGTGCTCAGCAGTACAATATTTGCGTTCGCTAATGAAAGTCCGGCTAGCGATGAAACCACGCAAAGACTGATTTTAAGTTTACCTTTCCTTTTTACGTATAATCTTTGGAAATATTTCGTATCTATTAGAATATTTACTTTTATCGATAGAAATTTGCAAAGACATTTCTTTACATATTTTCTGTAAAAGTATCTTGTCGAAGTTCAAAGTTTTCTACGTGCATTTTCGCTGAAAATTTAAAATAAAAAATTTAAGATCGACGCGTATCATCAACAATATATTGTCACGTATATTCTGTAGAAACTGAAACGTCAAGACCTCTATCTTCAACGTGAAACTATTACATTATGTTATATTATTGGTTTATATGACATGAGAGAGAAATTTGTAAGTTTGGAAGAAGAAAGAATGTTGTATTGTAGCTTTCATATATTTCTGTAAAAGGAAATACGATGTTATTGGGTCTAATGTGTGGATCTACGCGCCCAAATAAATCATACCTGAGATCTGAATGCAAGATTCCAACGGAATAGCCATGTTTCGTAACGAGTACGTATACGAATCTCGAGGCTGGGCGAGAGAAGCGACTCTAAGTCATCCTCGAAAACCGTAGTAGGGCCCTAACCGACGAAAAGCACGTAGCAGCTTGGCAACACGTATGATGCATGTCAAGTTATACGGTCGAGACGGAGCGTCAGCGTCTGGGAAGAGCAAGGCCTGCTTCCAGGAAAGCCACGGGTCTGCGGTCAAATTATTTATGGCGATGCGAAATTAAAGAGTTTCGCCCCGTTTGAAAAGGAGCGCCGATCCGGGCCCCGACGACGCCGATTTACGTCCTTGGCCCGTCGGGCTGGTCGGTCGGCGAGAGCCAACCCGATCGACTCTTCTTACATCCTGCTCGAGCTGCTCGAATTGGGAACATAGGATCCCACAAGCTATGATAGATGAACCGAAGGTAGAACCGAGAAACACCATCTGCAACTTCGCTCTTAGGCTCTTTAGAATTCCCGAGCGATCCTCTGATCGCGTTCCCCCACCACGATGATAGGTGGGAGGGAGGGATTTCAAGCACCTCGAACCTCTTCCAATTTATGTACACTCAAACATCTTGATTGTTTCATACAATGCGAGAAAATGGTACAAATGCTATTCTTGCAAAACGAGGCGTAGAAATACAAAGGTCAACTTTGTTTTTGTAAATAAACAAATTGGCGTACTCAATATAAAAATTAATAGGCTGCGTAGTTACGCTAGGATTACAGGATTATTAACATCGTGTTCCTGCAACCACGAGATATACTATACAGGGTGTTCGGTCACCTCTGGAAAAAATTCTAATAAGAGATTCTAGAGGCCAAAATAAGACGAAAATCAAGACTACCAATTTGTTGATTGAGGCACCCTTAAAAAGTTATTAACATTTGAAGTTTTATACCGGCCGGAAAAGTTTCAAATCATGCAGGAAAAATTATTTTCGGTTGCTGGGGTCACTTACAATCATTTTTGGTGAATACACATATACCCGAAATCCTACACACTTTCGAGAAAAAAATTCCTTACCGAAAATCTAATGTGAGGCCAGAAATGGTGTTCTGAAATTTCATGCGTATCTTTAAAACATCATAACTTCTGAACGGATTGAAGGATTTTAATGTTTCGAACGGCAAACAACGCATATTTTAATGAAGAATACGTAGAAATGCCAAACATATTCGAAAAGTTGATCCTTGACCTCGCAAAATGAGAAAAACCCCATAAAAATGGTCAAATTTTCAAACAGCCATAACTCCTACAATAGTGAATATATTTCAATGAAACTTTTTTCTGAAGTAGAGCTCATGTGTACCTACAAAAAAGTACTAAACAACTTTTACGTAGCGCGAAAAACAAATTTATTAGAAATGAAAAACGAAGGTACTGAAATCATTCGGTGAAAATAAAATTTCAAATCATTCTGGAAAAATTATTTTCGGTTGCAGGGGTCAATTGCAATCATTTTTGGTCGATACGCGTACCCTCGAAATCCTACTCACTTTCGAGAAAAAAATTCATTACTGAAAATATAATGTCTGACCATGACTGTCTGGTTACACTGAAATTAAAAAATTTTTAATCATTCTGAAAAAATTATTTCTGGTTCCGGGAGTCAATTACAATCATTTTTGGTGAATAGACATACCCCCGAAATTCTACGCACTTTCGAGACAAAAATTCGAGTAGGTGGACAAATTTTATTAATAATTTTTAGTCTTATATTTTCGTCTTATTTTGGCCTCTAGAATCTCTCATTAAAATTTGTCCCAGGAGTGGCCGAGCACCCTGTATAGTATGACGAGTAGAAAATTAGAGAAACATTAAATGCATATGATGGCATATAATTACATATGAGAATCGAACGCAATAATTGGTTGCATGTTTTTTAAGAAATTGCAGGGGTTTTCGTATTGCGTTGAAAATCCCCGGGGATCATCGACGCGATAATTTTCAGGGAACTGCGCGGTAACGTTCGACGGTATTAATTATACAGCGTCTGTCAATTAATTCGCGCGAGAATCGCGTACCGGGCACTTTTCGGTTTCGCGTATCGCGGGTGCTGGGAGAGAGGGGCCATTCTCGGCCGCCGATGGCGAACTTTGCCTTCCGACGGGACCAAACGAGAGGCGTCATCGATCGATGGACACTTTTGGCCGTGGAAAACAATCGATTTCGCGCCCGATCGCCGGAATCCGCCGGGTCTTCCTAACGAGTTCGGATATACACGGAGGGCCACCGCGTTTCTGTCCGAGTAGATGGTCTCGTGGTGTCGGTGGGTAGCTTCTGGCGAAATGAAAGGACGGGCGAAGGCGCGAGCGAGAAGATCCGTGTAAACCGCGAACAGGAAGGGGACAGCCAGAGGCCAGGGAGTAAGAGAGATGTGCCCAGCTAGGAGGAAGAGCGAGCCATCAGCGAGAGAACGAAAGAGAATGTACGAGCGAGTAAATTGAACGCTCGAGAGAGAGAGAAAGAGAGAGAGGGGAGAGACAGAGGGACCAACCCCTTCTACTCTCATTCTACTCCCTCCGACCTTCTCCATCTCCTCCGCCGCTTCCTCTTTCTTCTCCTCTCTGTCGCCCCCTGGCACCCGACCCTTCCTTCTCACGGGCGGAAAGTAATCAATACTTTGGGAAGGTGCGGGGGCGAAGCACACGCCTGTAAGTCGCGGCGTCATAGGAGTTTCACGCGAATTTTACGCGAAACTACCGCCAAGGACCAAAGACCAACGACCAAGGACAAACGGCGACCGGCAAACGTTCGACGGCGTAGGCCAGAGGCAAAGGATCTTTCCTCGGAAAGCGCCGCGGCATAATAGTCGGACAAAGAGTGTTGCACTTCATCCCCTCTGTAACCGGACTACCGCCCAGTAAGAGGATTTTTATCATTGTCGCTGGGTAGATGGAACCCGTTCACCCAGAATCGAATCTCTCGAGAGGGTAGTCTGGTTAGTTCGGAAAATACGTTCCTCTTTTTCTTTGCATTTTCTTATACGCAAACCTTGCAATTATCAACCCTCAGCGTACCAAGGTCAGGCGAGTGCTTTTAACCCTTCACGGTCCCCATGTCGAGCCATGATTTTTTGTAATATAATATTGTAAAAAGTGTACATGTGTTTAGACAGGGATCAAGTGCGTATCGATGACCCCACTTGTTTATAATATGTAGATAGGAATCGAGGGGGTTCGACTTCGACAGTCACTCTGCATCGAACTCTGGTCGAGAGTAGTTACTTATGGTTTTTACGCTCATGTTTTTATGTTCTTTTATGTTAAATAGTTATAGTTAATAATTAGTTATTATTATTAAATAATATAGTTTATATAGTTACGTCAAAAGTGTCCGAATATTTGAATCTGACCACACGCCTGTGACCATTCCTGATATCCTTAGAATATATGAAATTAAAAAGATCAGCAACAGAAGCGTGCATGAAGCCAAAAAGGAACATAATCTCTACTTTTGGCAACTTGGGTAATTGTATTTTTACGAAGAGAACCATTTAAGGTGAAAAGACTGAAAATTGCAATAAAAGTAGGAATCGAGGCAAAAGCAAAAACCAATCGCTATAGTCGTGGCCACCTTCCATCCCCTTACTTCCGGCGCCATCTCTTCCTGACACCTAAAGAGAGATAGCCAACAATTCTTTTTGATCACTTCATTTTGAAGAATTTTAATCGCATATAATTCTATATTAGGTGACAAATGCACCACTTCTGTTTTCCATTCTAAAATTTTAACAAAAACCGAGGGCATTCCTGGACATAGAAAAGAGGCCTTTGTCGACGCAGTTTTAACCAATTACTTTAGCTCGTCTCCAAAAAGTCGAACGACGTTTGGATTCCAAAGAGTGATCGATTGTCTTATCAGGGAGCTCCTCGAAACATCGACGCCCACGGCAAGAGGTATTAATTTCCTACGTATTGTGCGGGCGGGTGTGTCAACAAAAAAATGAACTCGAGGAAATTTAATCAAACACACGATAGAATTTGAAAAAAAAAAAAGTATGGGGGATAGAGTGTGTATTCGACGCAAAATATACGCGGAAAAAGTGCAAGATAAACGAGAACCGTTTCCAATTTCGCGATCTCTTCGCTCGTCCCTCCCCGACGTGATCTCTTTTCATCCCGCGGCACGTCGCTGATTATAGTTTTAATCGAATTTAGGGAATGCGTGGCTATTTACCGCGGTAAAAAAAAAAAAAAAAGAAAAAAAAACGGCGACTCGGCGCCGTCGGTAGACCAGCCAGGAATTAATTAAATGTACCCGCGCCAGTACAGTCATTTCGCGACGTTCCGCGGACGAGAGTGCGGACGAGTGCAACATCAACATATTCTACGAGAACGACGAACGACCAGTCGCCGTCGGCCGCGCGACAAAAGCTTAAGTCCCGGTCGTGACACAATACGCGGGACAGCGTCGTCTCCAGATTATGAAATTTAATTAAAATTTCGTACAGGACCGACTCACTCCTCGCGCCCTTTCTCGCGGCTTCCTCCCGTTTCTCCTTCATCCCTGCCCTTCCCCCTTCGCCCTAAACGTACCCATCGATCTTTTTCCCCAGCCAAATTCATCGATTATTCCTCGACTCGTGTGCCTCATTTCACGGTACATTATTAGAACACAAAATAAAACACGTTAGTTCAGTGCCAGATGACCCATTAACACTGTCACTGTCACGTCACCCATACATGGGTGACAGAACTTTTAACAGTGGAACTAAGACAATTAATTCTCAAGTTGAAATGTTAAAGAAAATAAATTTGAATAGGCTTCATAAATTTTCGGGAGGTTACGAAAGTATGTACTACAAGTTTTAAGTTATGTAGTTTACAATTGCCTACGATCAAAGTTTTGGTCTCGTAAATGATTTTACGGTTTTGTACTGGCAAATCAACGCGTTAACGCTGTATACTTTGAGTATACATGGCGGGTTGAGAGCCATAGTGGTGTAAGTTACGTTTTTGCTATTCTGCGTAAAATGATGTTTTGCACTCGTTATTTAAATTAAATCCAGGCACATATTAAAGTTACAAAAACACTTCTACAAACTCAGAAACGTGTTATAAAATGTCTGTATATAAAAATTGAAGGATGTCTAAATTCTAGAGTGAAATAACCATTGAAATGGACTTATTCCACTGTTTCGAAAATGGCGGGTTGAGAAACATAATGGTGTAAGTCACATTTTAGCTAAATCACATAGAATAATGTTTTGCATTTGTTGATTAAAAAGTTGATTAAAAACTACACTCTAAAAGTATAGAAGAGTGTTAAAAAATATCTGTGTACAAAAATAATTGAAAGATATTTAAATTTTGGAGTGAAATTTCGGAAACATCAGTTAGTGAAAATTTAATAATGAATACATTTTTAATAAATAATCATTTTTAACGTACAATATAACATGTATAACACATTCTTTAATTTTTATGTAGAAGCATTAATAATAGAGAGTAAGGTGGACTTACACCATTATGGTTCGAAATGCTTTGCTAACTTTGTTTAGTGACAAGGTATGAACTTGCAAGTAAATCGATTTTGACGATAAATAGAAGACAGCTCGAAGGTTTCAAATCCAGTGTTAACTCCAATTTGAAGAATTTGGACTTACACCACTATGGCTCTCAACCCGCCAAATATTAAACGTAAACGCTTAATTAAAATTACACGTTTCGTTTATACTTCAATAAAAAAAAAAAAAGGAATTATAGAGGAATAAAAATTTTCTTTAACCGCGTGTAGAATGTAGACAGCTACTAAGAACAGATAGGAAAAGTCAATGCTATCAACGCAGAGTTAATTGAAAAATCAAATTCCCCGGGCTCCCTCTGGGGGTTTTCGCGTCACTCGTTCAAGATTAAGCTCAACGACGCTTGCTCCGCACAGAGGAATCAAAGAGAAATTATTTTTTTCAGACCGAGTACGTACGCGTTACACGTTTGCGCTTTTTGTGGCTCTGAACGCGTTGGCTGTTTCGAAGTAATGCCTCGTTAACTGTCACGGTTTCTGCCTCGTTAGGTGTCGCGTAGTTATCCCCACCACTTAACTCGTAACCTATCATTATACAATGTGCCCGATTGGGAACGCAAAGAAAGCATTTTGAAGCATCTAATGACTGAAGATTCAGCTATTGATTTACGAGGATCGATTGACAACTAAGTTCTCCAACAACTCCTTTCATCAATTCTTGTTGTCTCAAACACATTTTATCGGAGACATGAGAAATTATTGCATGAGCATATATCAGCAACAAAATCAGGGTGAAGTTTAAAAACAGTTTTCATGAATCAACGTGTGCCAAAATTTTGTTCCAATAGACTTATTCAATTTATAAAGATCTATCAACTCGCTATTTATATTTTCACCTGTCCGCTGTGAAACATTACATACCATGCACAAGAATTCCCCCATCGCTGATATCAATTTCAAGTAAGAAAGAAGAGTACAGACCATGTAGTCAACCTGTCTCGTAAATCATACTATTTTCTCCTTATTATTTGCACTCCTTTCGCTTGTGTTTCTTTTTTCTTACAACGTGCACGTAAAAGTTAACAAAAAACTCAGAGTGGTGCAGGAACAAGCAAGAAAGTCGAATACCCTGCTCTTTACGTGCTATTGCGTGTCCTTTATTTATGGTTAGGAAAACGAGAAAAGAAGAGAAGACTAATAGAAGTATAAAGTCTGTCAAAATTGTCTGGAAAATTGTCATGACAAATACGTAATTAATACACTAATCGATGCGTCTTCGAAATTAATTCAAACGAGTTTGCACTGCTCGAAACAATTAAGAAATTTGTTCACGTTTCTGAACGATTCGATACAGCGATTTGAAATGATTCTTGTCATCAACAAGCTCCTCAAATGATCTAATTACACAGTGACCCGGCCATTACAGTCAATAGTCGCTCGAGTCGATGAAACAATGGTAAAACGATTCTGTTATAAGTATCCCTAACGCAGATTATTGCAAGAAGCGAGGCAGTACTGTAAGTCTTGAAGACAGAATATAACTTCTCTCTGAACGTCTATGTTTTCGAATTGAAATTAATATAAAAACCATCGATTTCGAAATAGTTTCAACCTAGATATATTCTACCGATAACCTAGAGAAATAAAAGAGTATTACCGATATCTCTCGAAGGTGTAATCTATAAATAGAAAAATCTGCGACGCACACAAATCACAGAAAATAACGAAGATACTTTCCCAGAGGATTGATAGACACGCGCCATAAATTCTTATTTAAGGCTTAACGAACTGCATCCGTATTGTAATTGTCGACTAATTGGCAATCCTTCAGATGTATCTACGTAATAGTACGTTGCACTCGTTAAATTTAAAGGAAGAAATTAACAGTGATTTTGTGTGCTTTTAGTTTTTATATTAAAGTAAGTATAAGTCTCGCGAGCATAAATTATATTTCGTACGTAAACATTTTCGATCAAATATAGGTAATCTTTCTACCCAAATTGATCCGAACTATATTATATACGTTTCTTTGATCACTCCCAGTAGTTTTTCTTTCATTATTAAAATTATAAAAAGACGTGTGTTCCTGAGATCTTCCACGAATCGAAGCTGTGCACGGTATTTGAAAGCGAACGATTAGGTTTATTGCTAGGGTGAACAGCCTATGGTCTGGTAATCATTCCCAAACGCAGTCAGAGTGAAAATTAAGCCTAACTTTCGTCATTTAGTCTCGCCGAGCAGCGATAAGGGGATCGTTAACACCTGAAGAAACCGCTGACTCCGACTCGCGAGCTTCTTCGCGGATTCGTTTGCCGTTCCGAGAACGAGCACGATGACGAAAGACGAAAGACTAGCCGAAGTACGACACGGGGTGCCGATTCTCACTTTTTTTCTCCCTTCCACGAGGTGTGCACTCGACGTGCCAACGACGAAGACGAAGGAAGTGCAAAGAACTGTCAGAGACAAGCTGACCCGGGAGAATTCCGCAATTATCGCGGGGTTAATACGCGCTGCTCCGATTTACCGTCAGCAAATGCATCTTTGCGAACGAGAACAGTCGCGAAATACGCTTTACAATCGCGCAGAGTGAAAACAAACGAATAAACGCAGGTATCAACCCCCGTACAGGATCGTTTTGATCCGGACGAAGCTGTTTTTCTTCGTACCATCCGCCATTCGAGGGTTAAAAATAAAGAAAATAAATTAAGAACTGATTTAAAAGATAAAAATACTTCTAAAATGAAATCTTAAATTAATTTCAAGGAATGCATTATTACGTATTACGAAAATTGAACGTATTAAGTTTGTGAAGAATGTCTATCCAGACATCATCTGCAGAGGGCTAAACGCTACGAAAAGTGCACTATAATTTATGAGCCGAAGAATCGCGTGCTGCCCCAATTTATCGATACTATCAATGAATGCAACTCGTTTCTGAACGAGAACACGGAACTAGCTTTGCACGGTTTGCGATAGCACAAAGTGAAAACTTCTAATATGGCTTCGATGCATGTATATGAGACATTATCGGACACATAATTCATAAAATTAATTGTTCGATCTTCTTCTCGTGTATTACGAATGATCATTGCAAGAATAAGGAAACAGAGGGTCGAGGAAAGTTAATTCGAAGTATGTAGATTTGATAAAATTAAGTTGTTTGCCAATAAAGAAATTTAAGAAACGAGAAATTATACGATTATTTATTAAAAAATAAGAATAACTATTTAAAAGCGACATTTCTTCGGGGAATCTCGATAAGTCAGAGTTAATAACCATGTGGTTTGAACAAAATGGTTTTGATCGCGCTTCACGATGTGACTGTTTATAAAATAAAAACACAAACGGCTGGAAGAAAAGCACGAGGACCTTTTTAGCGGATTCAAAAGGTTCGTAATGCTCTCGTGATCCAGCGCTGTTCAAACGCTGAATTCGTGCCAACATCGAAAGAAAAAGACGAGTAACGATTCTAATCGATCAATGTTTTTTTTTTTTACAAACCGTCGATAGAAAAAATAAATATTGTCGAAGGACGCACGAGGTGTTGCAATAGGTGTAATGGTGATTCGACCGGTATCACCTTGTATGCCAATGACCGTACGTGGCGGTGAAGGCTGGTTTGCAAATGGCGGCCGTCCACCCTATGGAAGGCGCCAGCCATTTCTACGCTACGCTGTGTCGGATCCAACGTCCGTATTTCTCGCGAAAAATTAACAATTATAGTTCACAGCGTCTTTTCCACAGAGTTTTCTGTTTTTATTCCATCGCTATTCTCGCGCAATAAAGACCATGTTCTATATGTGATCGAAGAATAAAATGTTCTTTGATATATTTAAAATTTCAACACTGTTGTTTCATTTTACTCTTATATTACGTCTAAAAACAGAAAAGACGTCTCTGGCCAAACGTGTGTGTAATTTTTAACAGGTATTTGCAATATGGAAGCTTAAATTCCCGAAAGAGACGTATTGTTGGAAGCGTGTTCGACGTTTTGGGAATCCACGTGTCTATTTCGACGAATACTGCCATATCTCAAATTTTAAAAACATTTTAAACGGCGTGGACTGATATTCCGTATCGTTTCGTAAACGAATAGAAATTTATTATAAATTTCGCTTCGCCCCAACAAAAAATCTGACTCACAAAAATACCGAAGCATGAACAAATCGATTAGGAACACGTTCGTTTAAAAACCTATTGATACGCCGAAGGATAAAATCGACAGGCAAAAAAAAGCCGTTGAATTTTCATGAATGTATTATTTTAAGGCTTTCCGGTCTGGAAATGAAGAAAAAGGAGGTCATGTACGTTATAATTCCAAGTCGATGCAAAACCAGAATGAGGGTAATGTATTCCATTCTAGTGGAATGCTTTAAAATTCTGACGAGGCGAAAATTCTGATCTGTATCTTTAATTGTTGCAACAACTGATATTTATTATAATCGATTTATAATTAATTCTAATTTTAGTACGATTATGTCTCGGTATTCACAACAATTTCTTTATTTTAAATTAAGCTACGCTGAAACTGTTACACTTCTGATATTGAAGGTACAGAGAATAATTTACTTCGTTATTTTGTTTCGTTGATGTAAGTAATTTTAAGAAAGAAAATCGCCAAGGCGTTAAAAAAATATTATTTCGTAACGCGTGGTGTTGCAACATTTCGATCAAAAGGTGAAATACACAGGACGTTTTCGGCCGTATTCAGGAACGTGAAGCTCAGGTAGAGAAAAGTATTAAAGAGCTAATTCCAGAGCCTTCCTAGAAATCGGTCCAGGTCTTTCGAAACACAATCGAACCGACGCAGATGTAACCCTGACAGTACAGACACGATATATCTGAACCTTTTGTCCGAGATTTCCCAAACAGGAATTTCTGATGCAGACAAATGAAAACTTTTGAAATCGACGAACGAGAAACCTAAGAACATTTTCATTCTGTCGTTACTACCGGAGTTGGATACCTGAGAAGGTAAACGACGCTCGTGAACACCGAAGAAGCTTTCTTTTTGAACGAAAATAAAATTCTACAAATGGCATTCCTAAGAACTGTTACAAAAATGCAAATTAAATAACTTATAAAAAATTACGTTTCGGTTGACAAGCGATATTTTCACACATCAAGCATACATTTTATTATTTAATTCATTGATCGACACACAAGTATTTCTATTTTCCATTACTTTACTCCGTATCTAAAAGAAATTTAGACTACGTCGAAAGTTAAATGACGATGATTTTCTTCTCGTGGAACGACCCCACGATTCATTCGAATTTTCCGCCATAATCTCGTACGCGTAGACACCTACGTTACCGATATGGAAAAAGCTTGATACGTGTTTTCACCAAAAGAGAGAGCCACACACAACCCTCGCACGTGTACAGCGCGGACACACGGTATATCGCTCGTTGCAGTCTCGATCTTTCTTTTTATAATATTTCTTTTATACAGAACGCAGTTTCATCGATTGTATACGTTCGAAGAACACCCCCAACGTATCGTTCACAAAGCGTTTCCACTAAAAAAAGAAGTAATCGTGGCAGTAGTCATGGAAAAACCCCATACGCACGTTGCGTTCTAACGCATCGTTCGTTCAATGGAATATTCACCGACTACCATTTACGATTTATTATAACGTTACTCTACTTGTTAACCGACGACACGTATCTATGTTTATCACCAACAGATAACTAATAATTCACGTATAATATTTGGCCAACTTTGATCCATCATTTTCAACGGCATTACGATAGTTTCGAGACAGTTCCTGGATCCTATTTTATAGGCGCCATTTTCTATCTAAACACTACCCATGCTCAACGTAGCTACTGCGTGGCGGTTGACGCGTTTCATTATGTTTCGTCATTGCGTTATTAATCATCGTTCGAAGGCGACGAAAACTTTTCTAAGAAATCAACGGTAATCCTTCGATTGCATGAAATTTCGCTGTGTAAAGCAATCATACGATTCTCGTAATAATTATACGTAGATCTGAGATTAAGCTTCTTGGTCTTTGTTAAAATTCTTCTAGGAATACTATCTATAGAAACGTTGAAAAGACACTTAGAAAAGATAACTAAGAACAATATGAAGATACCAAAGATTATGATGGAATATATGTAAACTAAATGTAAGTTAAGCATTTAAGTATCTAGGTCTTTCACTTCTGCGGAAGATGTACGACTAGCAAATTAAAAAACTCGAATTTTGGAGACTAGATTAAATCAAGATCAGTATTACTTTATATCGAATCGCTTTAATTACGTGGATATCAAACTGGATAGCAGTTTCATATCTACACTAGACTATCGATACGCATCAACTACAAACAATATTGTATATTATCGATACTATCGCGATATTGTTTATTAGCTACTCACACTATTACTCTTGTATTTATGCAAGGCCTGAAAAAATTATACATTTCCTATGGAAATCCCGGAATATTCAATCTTTTATCATATACAGATTAGATTATGCTTATTATATTTGATACATTCGTAATAGTATCGATCTTTATTCGTTTTATACGGTATCACAATCGAATAGTGTGTATACTAATAGTGTTTATATTACTAGTGAAACGTAATTTCAAACAAGATGATTTATGGGCTGTTTATCTGTCGCGTTTAATATCATTACTAAATGTTCAATAACGGCGCCAAGGCTTCGAAACATTGATTCATGGACCATTTATTCCGAAAATAAATGAAAAGAAGTAAAACACAAACAGATGCAAAAATATATGTTTGGAGTCAGCGAAAGAACGGAGCCTTCTATATGATAGTATATTTGCTCTATTTCGATGAACGGTTTAAAAATAAACCGAAGCAGAGACGATCGAAATGCACAATAGTTTCTGGATCATCCCGATAAATAAAACATTTACAAATAAAAGGTGGAAAATATAAAATATAGAATTTTTTCGGGCCATTACGATGGACAGAAATTTCTTCAAAAATGCAATTTTCCAACGAAAAGGAGGCAAATGCGAATGAACGTGCGTCGAGGGGCTCGATCGTGAATGAATCGATTTTACCGACGATTATGTTCGCGGTGCCCCGCGAGCGTACAACGCCGTTCGCGACGACAATCGTTACGACGAGGCCGGAAAGTGTCGGAAGCGCGAGGGAGTCAGAGAGAGCCGTTTCTCTCGCTCTCTCGCGCTCGCTGCGTGTGTGTGTGGAAAGTTTTAAGCGAGCTTACAATCGGATACCCGAATTCCACGTGTCTTCGAGAGTACACCGGCCCGGGGAGGGGAGGGGAAAAAAAGAACCCACGTAACGCCCGAGTCTCAATATCCGTGTTTACGTGTTCCGCATCGCCGATACGAAGTTCGAGTTCCGTGTGTCTCTACCGTCGAATTCCGTTGCCAGCGATAAATTGCCTTCTAACTTGATCGTGAATTATCGCCTTTGACGAAGCAACGGAACCAGCCCAAAACGTTCCTCGGCATTTCGCGTTTTGCAATTAACGTTGCGTTACATCCACGCACCGATGCTAATATCGCGACGTAAGTTAATATAAACGCGTGTAATCCACATGATGGCTTCAGAGGGACTCTTGCTACGAGAATACTGGCTTGTTTGTTTTAAATATTGATTTGAAATTAACCATGTGAGCTTTAATGCGAGACATAGTAAATTATATTAATGGTAATATGATACAAGAAACACAATAGTAGCATGACCTGCAGAAATTGATAAATATCACAGACTTCCACGTTGCTCGTGATTAGAGGATGGACAACTTTTATCTCTCATTTTCATAATCTCTTAAATACGTGTCTCTTCCTAAACAAAACATTTTTATTTTCATAGATCATTAAACCAAAGCTTTATCGATGATGACCTAAACTGTAAAGCCGAAAGCATTCTGAATAGTTTGCAATGATTATTATAACTTGCAATAAATCATAGTTATTAATGATATATATTGTTTCCCATATATTATACATAATATAATATTTCGGTTGGGGTAAATGTATCATTTTATCTCCTAACCCAGACCTAAACTGTAAAGTCGAAAGCATTCTAAATAGTTTGCAGCGATCACTATAACTTGCAATAAATCATAGTTATTAATGATATATATTCTTTCCCATATATTATACATTCTTGGGTTGGAGTAAATGTATTATTTTCATCTTTCCGAGAAAAAGTCTATCCTGTAATAGTGTTTCTGTCCGAGTTACTCTACTTTTTAATGTTCAAAATAATAATTTTAATTTCGTATTTACATAGTTAATGAATGGTCACGCGCGCAATAGCACGCGCATGCGCGGTAATCGCTTCGAACGCCCGCGTGGACATTTTCGTCGGTCGACCTTTTATCGCGTCTCCGTTCGAGTAAATTATTATTGCAAGATTGCTTCTCGACCACTGTGGCTTCCGAGTCCGCGTACACGGTTCGTTTGTTTGAGATCTTTTCACCCCAACTGCGCTTATTCAACAGGAAACACGACTCAAAGAAAAAGGAATTCGTCGACGGTCTGGACAGCTTAATTGGTTAAAGCAGTCGCCTGGCGAGCGAAAGATCCGGGTTCGAACGAATCCAATCTTTTCTCTCTCCATAGAATTTTCAGAAGTGGAAGCACTCGTCTTTTCGCGTATTTTCTTCTCGCAATATTTTGATATTTAAGTTCTGTGCTTGATAGAGGACTGTACTTATGAATGGAGACCATATTAAAAATAAAAAATTAATTCCATCTGTGTTATATAGAGCAATATTGTATACCGAGATTCAAATTTATTTCTTAATATTTAATCCTGTTTTGATCATTAGACCCCTTCGAAAGAAAAATCTTAAACAAGCAAGAAATGCACGCGAATAGATCGCGACGCGAGTCTCTTGTTTACGATTTTACTCACGAGGAAAGCCAAAACAGATTACATTCTTTTAACGTTTAATTATTTTTGCTGTAAACTAAATATAAAAAACACTACATTTATCACTGCGTAGAATTCTCATCTGCATATTTAGTAAATTTATTATTATACCACCGATCTTTTTATTTGTACGTCTGAACAATGGATATACCTAAAACACTCGATAAACCGTAATTGTCATTGCGGTACGATGAACGATCCAACATATTGCGTCGCGTGTATTACACATGGGTTCGAGTTAATCACGACACGACTAGAAACACCACTATCCGTACGAAGTTTAAATGAGCATTAACGTTGAATTTTCATTTCCCGCCTTGTTGACGCCGATCGCGCCGAATTTCAGGGACGATCGCGAAGCTATGCCACGTGCGATATCAAGGCCACGGCTAGCTTAGCGAAAAGAAAAACAAAGCGCGTCAGTTATACAACGCGACCGGAAAGTCAAATAACAACAAAAAAAAATTGTTCGTCGTACGCTATCGCGTAAAAGCACCGATCGATTCAATTTTTCGAATAGAACGAACGAAAAACGTTCAAACTCTTGCTGTACGTTGGTTAGAACGAGGATGAATATAGCAAGATAACAGCCGAATGAAGCGAAAAGCAACGATAGGCAAAACTTTATTCGAATAATAAACCAATAATACCAGAATAAAATACTTCATACTACGACTGAAATTTTTGTGTTCATTTAACGAAATAACGAATAAATGGATTTAGTTATCTACACTTTCGAAACCATACACTCGATATTAAATTCACTGTTCTGTAACTGAAAATTATCTTATTATTTTGATCGTGTAAATATATTATTTTTTTTTTCGGTGCTTCTTAGAACAGGGCTTTAATTGCTATCGTAACGACTTAAAATCGACTATTAAGATTTGTTTTTATTATATGTTCTCGAACGATTTTGGATCCCGTTCTCATCGACGCGGAAGTATTTTCGCACGCACGGTATAATTCGCGCGCCATACCAGCGACACGCAAGTATTTATCGTCGATCAAACATTCTAGAAAAAAAAAAACAAGTCATTTAACGAAACGGTCATCTTCTAACGGCGTGGCCTACTACAATATTGAGAGATATCGCGAAGTGAATCGGTTATTGCGAAAGCACGAACTTTGATAACAGCCACGGCACGACACACTTGAATAAATTCTTTCGTTTGAAAATCCGGTTTTCGGAAAGACCGAGCCAAAATAACAAAATTCTATTACGCGGTCAGCCAACAGGTTACGGAAGGGAAAAGAAATCGTATTATACCTGTCACGCGCGACAATGAAGCACACACCGGAAGTCTACGTTCCGTGTTTAGTTAGTCGGTTGAATTACAACGTTTATTAAATATAAACTTAACATTTAGTCTCCCTTCGATGCAATGTATATGTACAAGGGTTTTCGTCAATCTCAAAGAATCGAGGTAAGTGTTAACAAACAAATGTTGTGTATATAAAACGTAAAAACAAAACGTTTATATATTATACACCGATCTATGCTTTCGAATGCTCCTTTGTAATCACAACGTACATAATGCAAGATACGAAAGGGAAACGTTTACGACGAATAAACGGTGTTGGTAAATTCGCGAATTTCGGCGACAGAAATCGCACGATCAAAAGCCTACCGAAAAGTTCGACGTTACGTAATTTAATTGTCGAAGCATTAAGGCCGATTTTAAATTCTTATATAACGACGGAAGAGAATCGAATAGACGAAAATGTTGCCCAGACACAATGTACATTTATAATCCGTTTCGGGTACGTACGCGAGACCGTTAACATATCTTGCCGCCTTTCAAAACTTGCCTTCCGTGTATACGTGTGCGCGCACGTCAAGTGTTCGTGAACGATCTGTTGACACGAAGAACCGTTACGCGTATTCTAATATTCGTTCATGTTTATTATTGCCAAGCTAGCTCCGAAAAACGCAGTTACAAGAGGCAATCGTAATGATTCGCGAATACTTCCCAGATCGACAAACTCTTTCGACGATAAATTCCGAATCACGTTATCTGTGAACCGAAAGCGTTTATTTCTTGAACCGGAAATAATTTCGATCGCTCCGTATCGCTGGCGTTTCTCGCTAAGGGAAACGTGTTTTCGCGAAACGTTTCGATCCACCGGGACGTGTACGCGCGCCATGAATAAAATATACGTACAAAAATATGCGTGCGAGAACTTAATTGTTAGAAAAAAAAAAAAAAAAAAGGCGCGAAGTTTCATCGACAACGCGCGTGATCGCCGGTAGATCGTGTCGGTGAATTTCTAACCTCACCGGAAACACGATACGAAGGCCGGGAATTCGTAAATAGAGGATGACTAATTTACCTCGTGGTATCGCCGTTTTTCTCCTCGATTTCCAAACGCTCCATTTCCTTCTGCAACAAACCACCTTCCACAAACTTATCCAGGGACATGGTTCTTTTTCGTTCGTTGTAATTCTCACACAAGAACTGATGGATTATTTACAACAATCGCTGGCGCGGTTTAGCACTGTTCAATATAATATATATATGTATATATATATATATATATATTATATTATATATTATATATCTATATATATATATTTATTTTTTTTTCTCCTAAATTATCTTTTAATGCAGCTTTTCGTCGTTAGCTGCCGCTAATCGACTGAGGTAGACAAACACTGGCACTAAACACTGGCTGATTTCTCGTTCGCGCGACCGAACGAGCACGAATGAAAGAGAGAAGAGCGAGAAAAAGGATGAAAATAGGACACACGACGGCGTATATGCGACGAAGACACGACACGGCCGACGTACAAGCACTCTCGGTTGGTCCGTACAGTAGCGTCCTCTCTCGTTTCCTTAATTTCGTACTCCTTTCGCGCGTGTGTTCCTCCCTCTTTCGCCCTCCGCGCACGGCTCTCGTCCCTTTCGTTGATCACGCTCTCCTCACGGCGTTTCCACCTTCTTCTCGCGACGACACACGATAGATATATCGCGTGCGGAGCAGCACCACGGGACGCAACGATTGAAAATATCCGCGAAGAGGACGCGTAAAGAATCAACGAGCAAGGAACGATCCACGACGGCACCGGGTTCGCTAGGTTCCACCCAAGATAGAGTCTCGCTCGTCTCGTTCTCTCAACGACCGCCAAAGGGAAACTCGCGCGGGTGGAGCAGTTTCGTACTTTCCTCCTCGCCTCTCTGCTCCTCGGCTTTCTACAACCGTGCCTCCCCTTACCCTCCTGGCCCACTGTCGCTTCCTTCTTTCTCGCGCGCCTGCCGTCTCTGCCTCTTTCTCTGGCCAACCAAGAAATCCCTCCACGTATCGAAGACGCGCGAGCACTTTTACCAACTGAACGGAGACAGCCAAGAGCTCGTACGTGATTGGTCGTTCGAGACGATTCCGGGACCGTGCGTTATCCGGTTCCCGCTACTGCTCTCGCTCCCTCTCTCTCTCTTTCACTCTGTCTCTATATCTTTTTCTCCTCTCTCTGTCTCGAAGAATGATGAACACCGTTTTGCACGATGACACAACAGGATAGAAAACACCGATGGAAAATGACGCGTTCCACGGAATTACGGCTGGGTTCCTCTTCTCGTACGTAACACTTATGTATTCCCTGACGCACGTGGATCAATCGGCCGCGTGGCGAAGGCGCCGGTGCGCGGTTTTACTCGGCCGAATGCGAAGCGGACACGACACCCGGCTTCCGTTCCGTGCGAACCGCGTTTGCTACGTTCGTAAATGACACTGGCCTCACTCCGCTGCTTATACGTGGGTGCGCCCTCTCTCTGTTCTCCAGTATTCCTGTCTCTCCCTCTTTCGTTTGGCCCTATACGCGTCCGTCTTTTGCACCCTTTCGGTCCGCTACCCCTTTCCTCAGTTTTCGCCGGGCGTTTCGATCAGCACTGGCTGCGATCACGACGAACGCGCGACGATCAATGGGGGCATAAATGCGCGTCGAGGACAGAGAGATACGCTCGTCCCGAATTTTACGCACAACCTATCAGATGATCGCGGTTACGCACACGGGTGTCGAGTACGGAAACACACACACGGCTGGAGCGGCGTGCTGCGCTGACGGCGGCTATATTGGCCGGGATATCTAACAAGAAAGCGCGCTGGGTACACTGATATTATTTTTATAACAACGCGGTGCGCGGCCGTCCTAGGCCGCGCCCAATGTACCCCCACCCTCGTCCGGGTTTACTCCCCTCCACGGACCGTTCCTCCCTCTCCTACTAGGGGAAGCCTTACCGTTCGTCCCCACCAAAAGACATAGCGGCGTACCGGCGTGTGAGACTCGAGAGAAGGGTGAATAGGAAAAGGCTCTCGACTATCCTGCGTGGGTATATCAAAACCGGAACGCGACATTTTCTTCCCGTGAATGCCATGTTACTTCGATACCCGTTCGATCGTTACGCTAACATACCTAACCCTTAACGTTCGATAAACATACTCCATATAGATTCGCTTATCCTGTTCAACCGACGCGTACATTATTCTACTATAAATTTCGCCGGCACACCATCTTGGATAATGCAAAGCCCGAAAGACACGAGTCATTGGTCGCGAGCAGAGTCGCCATCTGATGGGCGCCGGTAAACACTAAACCTTGTTTTTCCAGTGAACTTGAACGCGACAATAAGAACACACGATGACCAACACAGTTTTCCATTATCCCCTTAAAGTACGATTTAATGTAATTTTACAAATTTTGTTTAACACTAGATTTACGGGCATTGACCGCACATATATTTATTGATACCTTTCACGTTGACGATTACTTTAAAATACGATTTTTCTTTTAATTAGGATATATATTCATGCCGTTGCATCAATCAAATTCAACATAAGTTGTTAAAAAATAATATTTACGCGTTCTGCAATTTTAAATATGGAATCTGACATCCGTCAAATTGACGGCTTCCGTAAATCTAGTGTTAAATTTATTCGTACAAGATCGCGAAAAGAATTTGTTTTACGAATATCTCGTGAACATAAAAATGTGTTGATATAAGTCTTGATAACGAGTGAGTAGCCTCACGATTGTGAAATTTGACATCAAGAACTTGTCACGAGTCAGACGCGTTATTGTGTGGTAAAGGGTTATAGAAAAAAGTATTTGATTCCAAGGAGCAAATAATATAGAGACTCCTTTTCTTTAATTTTCATGGTCGTGTTAGTTTGTTTTGAACGAATTACGTTTCTCCGCAACGCGGTTAAATGGCAATTGTAAGAGCGAATGTTGGCAAATTTTTTAAATAGTAAATGTTTATAGTTGGACGGTTTTCCTAGGATGATTCGGCCAATCGACCCTATTTGAGATATTGACAGCACGTGGTGTGTGCTGACAGATTCTCAAGCACGATGTTAAAAATATCCTATGGTAAAGAATTACTTTTTTCTCTTTTTTTATCGAAACATTTTTCTACGCAGCTTCCTACGATAAACAGAACTTGACACGATAAATACTGCGGTATGATACGCAGATTCCTACGACGAAGCTTCCCTTGTTTTGTTAAATTTCGGATCGAAAATAATTTTCGAATAAATAAGGCCAAATCGAGAAAGTGGGACGATATTTTTTACCAGTTTCGCTGTACCGGGCTCAGATCGGACTTGTCAACTAGCTAAGAAATGTAACGCTTCACCCCTGGGCTCGTCGACATCAAGGGCACTTCTCTGATCAACTTGTAACCCAAAAGGGGGAGATTACAAGTGCCCAACTACCGTGACTTTCTAAAAGACACCGCCGTACGTTATTTCACGTGTATTTGGTTCATGTTTCATTAGCGCTCGAATCGACAAGTACGACCGGTACTGGGGGTTTTCGAAACTGCGCGTAGAGTTTTACCGAACGTCCAGGACCATAAAAAGAATGAAATCTCCGAACGACGAAATACGGATTCCTGGTTCTTCGTTGAGCCAAAGGGTTGATTCCGTTACGGAGGTCTCTTTGTTCGGCCAGGTAGAAAGGAAGGATTCGCCTTTCTTTTGTGCATGCCTGCAGGTATATGGGTGCAGGTCGACCACGGGTATTCGTGGCTTTTCTGCGCTCACGTTTCATCGTCATTATCTTTGGCAATGACGAGGGTGTTATCCTTGAACTAGATTTATCATTCACAGAATCATGGCCGGATAGCACTTGAATTTGTGACGCGACCGAACGCCTCGCTGAATTCTATGTGTGTTCGTTGTGCCTTTTCAGAACGGAAAATAATCCTGACGAGCCCTCTTCACGAAATCCACTTCGTAATTTATATCCATACATATTATTTTCCCATGGAGTAGAGCTTATATCGTCAACAACATTGCAGATTCTTCCTTCATTTTTTCAACCATTTTCTACCGTTCGACGAAAATTACAGTTGATAGTATATGTTACTCTCATAAGAAAAATTAATAAATTCTACTTTTACCTACATTAAAATCGATCCAAGTAAAAGAGTAAATCTAAGCATCAATCGTATGCGATTGTTTGAGAAAAACGTTTAGATTGTCACGGTGGATAGTGTGATAAAATTATTGAACGGGAACATATACCCTAAGCATCCATGCTTCCGTTTGCGAACTTTAATTCGAACGGTCAGCAACATGATCATAATTTTAAGACGGGTTCTACCGGGATTTGACCTGAATGGCACACCTGTACGACATGTGCCATGATCTCCCGGAAGAAAACAAATGATGATTACAAATCACCGAATTACGCAAAGGGGATTGCAGGATAAAAAAAGGACGAACGCACTGCGCGAGGGGAGTGGACGCGCAACCGAAGACGTTGATCCACTATAAACAAGTGGACACCCAGTTATAATACCAGCTTGAACTTGAATTTTTAATGTGCCATTCGGTCACGTGGTTGTGCTATGAATTTTTATTACACGGGGTTAATTTAACGAGCAACAGAGGTGACTCGTCCTTCGACAAAACTATTTTGCGACAAACGTTTAGAAAAAACGAGTTCCTCAGAGTGCATTTAGAAAGAAAACTGGTTAATTTCCAGATAGTAAAGTGTAATTTCCTGGCAAATTTAATTCATGTTTATAAAGAAGATGCTTGTACGTCGAAAATCCTTCGCAAGATAGAACTTTCTTTTTTTGTACAGTTATATTGAAAATAAAATTCGAGCCAGCGATTGCTCAAATTTTCTAAATGCATTTAATAAAATCTGCAATACACCTTTGATATTAATATATTGCCTGCTGGACGTTTTCGAGTCTCTCGATCGTGGTAAATTCGTAAAAGCCGGCGTCGTTGAAAACCAGCTCGTGTACTCTTTTTCTACCAGCTTAAAACCCCCATCAACTAATTCGCTAAATGATCAATCGATTATCCTCTTCATCGAGCGTGAATCCACATCGGCTTCCTAGAACCGTCTTCTACGGCTCGTGACTTATTTTTGCTTTAGCCACCTATGAAATCATTACCCTTGCGCTGTCAGTTTCACACTTGCGGATTCGGTATTACGTGAAAACAGATAATCGACTGGCTGGCTATATGGCCGGTAAAACGAGGACCGTGGATATCTTTAGAACGTGTTCCAAGAATTCCGTAGGTTTCGGTTAATTGGCTCTAGAATCCGATAAATACCATTCCCCGACCAAACAACATCGAATTCGCTTGTTGCACAGTCATGTCGAGACGAAAGTGCATACCTTACCGCGAACCAGATCGCGGCTCTTTGTTCCTCGCAGTAATGACGGTTGGGGTAGGTTAAGACAGTGTTTAAGGATAATTAATAGTTGGACGGCTCGTAAATATCGGTATCAATGAAGCGTGGCCAAAACGTGACGTGGGGATCGGCAAATGGTTTCCGGGCGCATAAAAATTAATGGATCTGGCGTTAACCTTCGAAGCAACTATCCCTATTCTGTAGGACTCGTCAAGGTTAATCGTTAGTCGTCCTTAGAAAAATGATATTCGAATCCTGTCTGCTAACAAAGATATTACGACCTTCTAAGTTGCTACAATTTTATTATTCGTAGAGCCAATGCAGTCGAGTACTGTCACGGAGAAGCAATACGCCAAGTTTATTAATCAATTCAGTTTGTTTCGGACATAACTTTTTATGCATTTTTTATATTTCTATATAATATTTTCCCGCAATAATTATTTTATCCCATTTAATATAAGGGGTAGCGTATACATTTTTCAGAGTTTATGGTTTGCGCAATTGTTAAAAACAATTGTTTATTCGACACTAGTACTAGTCTACTCCAAGCGTATTGAAATCGTTGGAATTTTTATTTTTGGGATCCATTAAAAACAATTGTTTATTCGACGCTAGTACTGGTATACTCCAAGCGTATGCCATTTCGAGGGTAGGTAACTCGACATTGTTGGAGAACAAACGTGGCTATAACTTGAGAACAAGGTCAAACAGGTCACGCGTTTATCGAAACTTTTTCCATTGTTTTTGTATCCGAAAACCATCGCTGGTATACCCACGTGTTACACCCTGTATATTACATTACCCTCGTCGCGTCTTCGCGTTCAAGCGATTGTATAAACGCCGTCATCGCGAATGTTTGTACCTACACATAATTACTCGGGCAGCTCTTATCAACGTAATTTCCAATGGCAATGCCATCCACGTGATTCCCGTAGAACCGTGGAGTGGGTAGTTTAATAACTGGGACGGCCGTAGAAACGAGCGATCCGAGACGAAGGGAACGAACGAGAGAGGTTTTTACCCCTCCAGGGTGGACCAGCCGATGGAAGGAAAGCAAGGAGGAGCGACGTAATTCGGGCCAGGAGGAAAGGGTCCTCCAAGGGGAGCACGGAAGACGAAGGGCGCGCAGGGGTAAAGGGAGAATTTTGGGTGGGGACAGAGAGGGTAACCGGGGTAAAGAGAGAGGGAAAGAGAAATGCGAGGGTGCGTAAGGGTGGCAGAGCCCTGGAATCAATAGTGGCCACGCACCCTTGAAGAATTTTCGCACCAGGAGCCCCGGATGTCTCAGGACAAACTGGAAAAGCTTTCCCAGCTTCTCCGTCGAATACCGGTTTAAGTCGAAGAAAATCGAATCGACGGTATGTTATTTTAAAGAAACTCGACGATAAAGTATACTTCCTTAATCGCGTGAAAACATACCGCGTCTTAAAGCAGTGGGAAGAGAAACGTAGTATAATATCACCCAGTGAGAAAAATCGAAGAAGATGCTTCGACGCTTCGTAAAAGGATTTTAGCGATTTGTTAAGAAATTTACGAACTCCTATACGCGTTAAGTGCTCGATAACATAGCTCGTAGCAACGTCTAACGTCGAAATATTGTTAACCGTATCGTTGAAGTTCTTTATTCACGCGTGAACGATTATACGCGTAATCCGGATTTCCAATGTCTAGCAGCATGGCTTCTGACCGTCCACAGCTGCAGAGTGTTTTTTTTTTTTCTCGTCCAACCGCAGTCGAAACACTTTCCTACTTGAAACCAAAATATCAGTCTGCCAGAAGATACGTTATCTGTTTCTACGACGCGTAAAAATAAGTAAATTCTCGTAAGAATTTAATCTTAAATTCGGTATTAACCGACGATAAAATCGATCGAATATGGTTGTCACTGTAGTATAATCGTGTTCTTCGCATAACTCGAATACGCGAATCAGTTTTGGCGAAAACATTCGCGTTGAAAATTGTCGAAAGTCAGGGAAATGTGTGTCTTTACAGACGAGTAAAGAAAAATTAGGATGGCTGGGGAAAAATGACTCACCTCCAACCACTGGCAGCTTGGCCGACCGAAGATTCCGGTAGGGCGTCGCCGCTACCCCTAAAACAGGGAAAAGGAAAGCTATGGGATACGTAAGGACACAGGAGTTCTAGGATATTAAGAAAAGTTATTCAGGTAAGGATAGAGTTAACATTGTTTAAAAAAAAAAAACATTCTTTCGTTAGAGACTCGTTCGATGTGTTAAGGTTCGAGATTTAATAATCATTATTCGATATTTCGCATGTGAAATGAGTTTGCTCTTTTTGTTCAAAGGGTTGGGCTGCATTAACTCCGTAATTATATCGTGATTTCACTTTTCCTCTCCGGCGGAACGAAATTCCATCGAGCAGCGAAATTATTAGGGTGGCTCAGAAAATATTGCACGCATTAATCACTCGTTCTTGGTATTTTTTTTTTTTAAACTGGCTATTAAAATGAAATGTATATATATACATTAATACGTTGTTGGAAAGCCTCTTATATGTTCATATGTTCGTCTATCTTTGAAATAAAGAGTCAAATTAAAACTATAACTCATAGTGTATAGTTGAAAGTGACGGGAAGTTTTGCTACTATTATCACCGAATAAATTAAGATTTTGAGGCTTGCAATATTTTCTGGTATACCTTAATCGCTGACGTAATCGGGAGTACGCAGCCAACGAAAATCGAAAGTCGAAAGCATTCGACGTACGGGACGCGAAAAAGTTTCGTACCGCGGATAATTGGAAGGACCTCGCGACGTGCATATTAATTGCGGTCTATCTGGTGGCGGACGAAAAAAGAATTAATAATAACCGCGTCGCCGAGATACGGATCTGGCCGGTCGGTTGGCCAGGTGCAGCGTCTTCCGTGATCCGCGCATATTCCGAGGGTTTCTTTTTCACGGCGTCCTTTTGCGTCGGTCACGCCAATTAAGAGGCGTCGTCGTTAAAATCACCTTTATGCTACCTTTCGTACCAGCTACCGTGCGAGGTTTCAATTTGTCAAGGGAGAACACTCTGGATCCGATTTTTCTCAAAATTGCACTTTCACTCTTTCGATAACCATCGTCGAGAACGATTGCGTATCGTCGAGCATTCAACGGACTTTGATTCTTAACTTCTTGTTGTCGAATAGACAGCCGTATTTTGACGCGAACGCGTAATCATAGCGTACCGTGTTTAGTTTCTTTTCTTTATAACGATGCGTTATTACGGATTCGAGGGTAATTGAGCGGTCAAAACGAGCCGAAGATCGATCGCGAGAATCAATTTCCATCCGTTGCTCGCGCTTCTTATTTAGTTACGACTCGGGAACGGGGGCAAAAAACGCGTCGTTCCAGTGGTGCAATTTGAAATTAAGGCGTCGAGCGTAACTTCTCCGCCTGGGCAAAACGGCAGCTGCGTTTCGCCAACGAAAATCGCGTCTCCCATAACATCGTCCAAGATTTTACGATCGGCCACATTGTTGTATCGCCTTAAAGCGGAACCATCGGCGTTGCAACGGCGAGAAAGTGCATCGGCGCGGGGTTGCACCGTGGGGCGGTGGTAAAAGAAGAGAGTGAAAACAGAGGCGGATGCAACGCCACGGGGAGAGGGTATATAACAATTATTGCACGTCAGCGTACCTCAATTTCGAGATAATTAACCGAGGCCCTTTACACCTGCGGATTGTGCAAAGTCTGTACACGCGCATATCCGTGTAATTTTCTTTTTCACCGTGACGATCTCCGATCATCTACGGATTCCACGCGTGATAAGAAATAGGCCGATAAAAACGGCAGAGGATAAAAAGAGAGAAGACAAAAAAAAACGTAACCCCAACCGCTTTTGCTTTTTGCCGAAAAAAAAGGCTATCGTCATGACGGAATTCGGCGCGTCCCGACTTAATGTTCTTACGTGCCCTTAACATCGACGATGATTAATAGCCATTAACGAGGGGAATGACCTGCACCAACGTTCGGGTTTAAAGCGTGAAGCATTTAATATCTTGAAAAACGTAATTTACTTTGTAGACAAGCTGTTCCAATCGCTGCGTTACACATTTCTTTTCTTTCGCGACTCCCTTCCTGGCGATATTAACGGAGAAAGAAACCGGAAGGAAAGGGCAACCTGATTATGCAAATTTTCCAAAGAATTGAAGACTTTGAAATACTCGTTTAAAAATTGCGGAACTATAACAATTTTCTATTTCTTTTTGTCGGATATCAAATTCTGAAATTCAAAGGTCGAATCAGGAGCTTGTCCGGATTCGTACATCGATCCTACGTTATTTGATTTATTTATAAATATTGTAGATAGTGTCGTATGTACATCGATGAAAATTTCATTTACATGCAAACGATCACAAACTCTTTCGAATAGAATTAGTGTAATAGAAATAAAACAAGAATTGATTATTGCTAAATATTGCTTTTCAGGAATTCGAATATCGATCCTACGTTATTAAATTTACTTAGAAATATTGATGAAAATTTCATTTATATGCAAACGATCACAAACTCTTCCAAATAGAATTAAATAGTGTAATAGAAATAAAACAAGAATTGAATGTTGCTAAAGGTTTCGAAACGAGCAATATATCGATCGGATAATCGGCCAATCGAACATCGACTTTTAAATTTCGTTTCGTTGGTGCTCCTTAGGGGTCTGGATGGTAATCGCGTTTCCATTTTCCAGCGAGTTACTTAAGGGCACAAATTACTTTGCGCGACCAGCAGCCCGGAGCATCTGATCGGTAATTTCGATCGGAATTCCGTGGCTTATGTTTAAAGGCTACTCCACGTCGGATGCTATTAAAGTGTCGCTATTAAAATTCACAATTACAAATACATGACAAGGTGAACCCTTTACAATGGCTCTCTTTTATTATGTCTTCTATTCTTAATTCTGTTCGATCTTTTAAATCTCGAAAGCAATATAACGTAAACTTAATTAGCAAATTAATTCACTAGAAATTTTCAGCAAACAATTTCTGAATTTACAATGTAACCCACAAGTACGTTCGATACGCTGATCTATTGATGCACATTATCAAAAATGTGCAATAGTTGTATTTCAAGAAAGAAATATTTCAATCGATGCACACAACGAGACGATTGTTTCCCATGTAATTCTACTCGTGTTTTACGAAACAACGACGTAATGAGCGGTATTGGTACGACTGCGAATTGCTTTTAAAATATTTTTGATTGCGATAAAATAATTGTACACCTGCGCGATGTGCCAGCAAAGTGCAAATTGACCCTCCGGGTAAAAGTGAGATTGACACGGCTGACACAAAATTACGCTTATTAACATTGCTGTCCCGAAAATGCATTTTACGGGCGAAAAGACGGGTTTCTGCAACCATTTAACGTGTCGCGGATAAATAACAAACTGAATATAAATAAACACCTTTATCTTAATATATGGTTGAATATTAAACAACTTACAGGATATTATTTACGTAAGTTATTAAAATGAATTTAGTTTGACTATTATTTCTCGTATAAATTGACGATTGGGGTGCAAAACCTGTAATCTATCAGGACGACGGTAGCGTGAAACTTTTGTCCGCAACTGTAGCCGTGTAAAGCTAGTCTATCTCGTAGGTCAACCAGGTGTCTATTCATCGATAGAATTCTCGAGTGGCGATCCCGCAGGATACGCGTCGGTTTCGTGTGTGAACGCAGCTGCACGGGGGCCGCGTATCGAGCTCCTCCTCATTAGGATATCGTCCCTCGAGGCCCGTAGGAAGATGCTTTAAGCAAACATCGGAAGAAGCGATCCTACCGGGCGGGTCCCGGTGTATCGTTTTGTTTTCGCTCTTCCGACGTAAGAAGCCGCCGCTGCTTCCCGCAGAAAAGAGGATCCCAGAAGCCAAATAAAGGAACAGGGACTCCTCCGAACCCCGGGAACCAACAACGCGCGATCCAGTTTCGTGTTTACCCAGCCTTTATATGCGTCAATTCACCGAGAATCGTTGCGTAAGAGATTACCTGATAATCCTGGCGCAAAGTCACGAGTAAAAGAAAGAGCGTTTAGGAATTCAAATCGCGCCTGGGTCCCCGGAAAGTGGACCAGACGGGAACGAACGGGGGACTTTTCTGCTGTGCTCGCTGAGACCCTAAACAGGCCACGTGCTTCGCATTCCTCCAACGAGTCCAAAGGTTTCGTTCTTCTACGATTGCGTACTTATCGATGCCCTTCGGAAACATAACGTTTTGTTTAAAAACTTTCATATTTTTCCTAACGCCGTGCCCCGTTCAACGTTACACGTTTCATTCTTCGCGCTAAAAGAATTTCATTAATATTGGGACCCAATCGTAACCACTGTGCTCGAACGACGATTTTCTAGGTTGCTTATCCGAGCCATCCATTGAATAAACACATACGTGTACGTAATTTCAAACAAATATAATATTTTATACCAATACGAATATCACGATACGATTAAAAGCAGGGATATTTAGTTGTGTAAATAAAGAGTCGAAACAGTATCGTACATTCCACGCTTAACAGATTAATTGGATAAGAGATAGCGGAATCAGAATAATAAGAAATACTTGTAGATTGGGCTGATCAATAGATGTCGGGAAGTACGTTCTTTGTTTTTTTGTTGGGAAATTAGAGTACTAGCATACGTAACATTAATATATGCAAACAGTGTAACTAAATAAGTAGAGTACATTATCAAAAATATATGTGAATTATTTACACGTGTCAATCCGTTAACATAGATGTTTTTGTAATTTTGTTTTTCCTACAAATTTTCAAGCGTGTTCAACTATACCAAAACTAGTTTAAATAAGGGTATCGATGTAAAACGAAAGTTACTGGGTTAGGAATTCCACGCGAACTTGCCAAACAGATAAAGAACGTTCGTCTCGAAAAAACCTAGTTCGCGGTTATGAGAGCAAAGTATCGCAAAGTTTCGCTACCAGTTCGCGCTTGCGTGGTGCGTCGGTGCAGTCGACGTAGATGCAACAAGTGCAAGCGGAGTACTATTAATCTCTTGCAGTTTTATATGGATCTCGAGTCGATAGCAACCGTACTCGCAGAGAATTCTTTTTTGGAATTTTTTAATTCCCCCGAGGAACACGTTTGCGAAATTTGAACGTGTGCATTCAATAATTTCTTCATTTATTGAAAGTACACAAACGTTGTTTGAGCAAAAATAACTATATTTCAGAAGAATTATTATAATAATATTATTTTAAAAATTTTCGTTTGAAACAGGACCTATATTCGTCCACTTCGTTGGGCATTTTGAAATGCATCTAACAAAGTAAATAAACTGCTCTTTTCATTAATATATTTATAGACAATTGGTTTTTTTTATAATAAGTAACACTATTGTAACTAACAGATTTGTAATTTTGATGAATTGTATTTTTGATAAAAAATATCAAATTAACAAAGATCAATTAGGCCAAACAACGCAGTAATGGATATTGCATCAAGACGAACGTAAATGAAATTCAAAAAGAAATAAGGAAATTAACTAAATCCAAGAATCATTAACGTAAATTTTACATCACATTCGCCACGCGTTCTCTCACAGAGTAAACATGCACGTTTCCAAATTATTTTATCAGATAATTGCATCTTCGAATTTGTTTTGCTATTAGTTCGTATAATCCACGTTCTGCCGTAATAATTTACGGTTTCGAATGATTCTAGATAGTAAAAGCTGAATGTGCCCGCGTCTCTAATGGTGATTGCCCGGGTTCGTCTAACGAGTAAAATCATTTACGCGAATAAGCTCGACGCGGTGTGACGATACTCTGTAATTTAATAAGCGTATTATTTCGGTATCTTCCCCGCGTTGATCTGTCGCTTTGATGCAGCAAAACGTCCCCTGTAATAACCCTATCGCGTTTGAAATGCGTCGCACACGCATCGTCCCTTCCTCCCGTTAAAAAGGCGAAAAGGAAGAAAAAGAAAAAAGTATCAACAACATTCAGAAATTCGAGTCGCGCCTGCGTGCCGAAGCAGCCGGCTGTGCATTGACGCAACAAGTGCATGCAGGATGCACCACGAGCGAACGGGGTGGGTAAAGAGGGGGCGAGGGGCAGGGGGAGAGAAGGGTAACGGGGTTGGATGTGGTGGTCTGGGGAAAAGTGGGGAGTCGAAAGGGGTGGAGGACGAGCAGAGGCAGAATTAAATGCAAGGCGAGGGAGGGGGCACACCACCAGAGAAGGGCACGAGGTTGGCACGCGCCGAGTGCAACGATTCACTCCAAGAAAAGAGAGGGAAAGAAAAGAGACGAGGACAGCCGACCGGAACGCAAGAGAAAGGGAGAGTGCATTGCAACCGAAAGGAAGAGATGTGCATCTCCGGGCGATCTCTTGTAGCAAGCTTTTATTTCTCTCTTCCGTGTTCCATGTAACGCGCACATTTGCGCGCGGTTATATGAATTCCGAGGGGACAGGCGATATAGACAAACGACTGCTCTCGAGTGCAGGAAATGCAAACAAAGTGCATTAAATCACCCGGATAACCACCGGCTGCAGGGGTCTCGCTTACCCCCCGTGCACCCTTCCCTATCGTGCAACCTGACTGACCTGATATGCACCGCTAGGTGCATAGGCCTTGTTATGCAAATGAGAAAAGTGCAACCTCGAAATGCAAGTGGAAAACGGTACGGTAAGCGCGTGCTGCGCGCACTACGAGGGATGCACCGGCATTCGATGCTATTACTGCTTCACCCACTTTGTGGTTAAGGTCCCAAACCGGGGGACGAAACATAAATTACTGGTTTCCAGTTTGCTCGTCGCGGCCACTCTTTTTCTACCCTTTACTTAACAATTACACTGACCGTTTATTATTATTCGGAACATTATATTACAAACGAAGTAAGCAGTTATATATACTTGTCAACGATGACGTTTTATATTATACTTGTTTCACTCAAGTTGTTTCTCTGTTTCTCCTCCGTTGGAGATGAAATTTGATTTACAAATAATTTCATTTCAAATAGTATTCGTAGAAAAAGAGATTAAAGTTTCGTAAAATAATGGTTTCGCTCTAAACAAATCCGAATCGTTGCTCTTCGTTCGGCAGAGAAAATATTGATTGCATTCGTACGTATTCTTGTACCGATTCGATTACAGTTACACCCTTCGTGAGCCGGTTTACCGCAACACGGGTGTACGAGCAAGAAAAGAGTAGCGTATATTGCACGTGCCTGCATTGTGCGGATGCACCGCAAAGTGAACTGCCTTTCATCAGGTCCAGGACAAGCCTTGCGGTTATCATATTAAGACACGTGCACAATTTTCGAATTTTCGAGGAACCAGCCACACCACAAAAAGTACCGAGGGATTCGCGAACCACAATTGCAAATGAAATCAGAAAATTCGAGTAAAATTTACTGATATGTTAGCCACCGTTAAAAGATTTAAAATTTCTATCACTGGTATTAAGCGATTTGATACGAATAAAATGTACTGTAACTTTCATTGAATCTTTTTTATGAGAGAAGCAATTTCTATTTACTTGAATTAACTTGTTTGATGAAAACAATATTTTTTCTATTCCCTAAAGAATGTTTTACCACGCTATCTAGAAAATAAATATCACTTTTTGAAGGACAACGATTTACTTAATGGATGCTTAACGGGTCAAAGAAGGATCGAGATGGACGTTGGGTGATATAATTACAGTCATTCGTTAAAAATTTTCCACTCGGTTCTCACACTCACTCGGCAAGCGTAACGTTACACAGCGGCGGAATTAACACAAGAAGGCCGATAGAGCCAGTTAAAGAAGATAGAATCAGAAACGCGGCGGATCCCATGGAATCATTGTAAAGATTCTCGAGGGGTGAGACCCCCAGACCTTAAACTAGTTTCTGCTCGTAACCAGTTCGTTTCTCGGCTGTCTTTCCTTTCTCTTTCTCCGCCTCATCTCGCCCTTTCTTCTTCATGTCACTGTAGCCACTGTAAGAGAGTGCTTTACATTTGAAACATATCGGCTTATATGGAAACGAATGTTTAGCCATGCATCGGCCTTAAACATCAAAAACGAAAGACCAACACTCGCTGCTGGAAGCTGATACGCGAGTTCTCGAGCAACGCAGGACGACAACTCGGAAGTGATACTTGTCTCGCTGAATTGTCGGTCCGTCCATTGTCGAATAACGATCTCCCCGTTTAATCTTATCCCTGGCAATCGTGAAAGAGGTGTCACTGTAACAACGGTCGCGTTTGTCACTCCAATTTAATGGACACACGAGTCCGACAGGTTTTTACAAAATGAATTTCGATAGAGTTGTAAATATTAATAACCGTAGCAGTTAATATCTACGGGATCTTTCAAGATCTAGACGACGCTCTGAGAAAACTCTGGGTACCATTTCTTGCATACGTTACAACACGAGAGGATAGAGCGTTGTTTTTTTATTTTTTCTCGCCAACTCAATTACTAGGGTCGGTTTGCAAGAAATTTGGAAGAAATTAGGAAGACAAACTTTATTAATAGAAAACAGCGTATGCGTCTGCGGGATCTTACAAGATCTAGACGACACTCTGAGAAAACTCTGGGTATAGGAGGATAGAGCATTATTTTTTATTTTTTCTTGACAACTCAATTACTAGGAACTCTTTGCGAGGAAAGAAATTAGGAAGACAAACCTTATTAATGGAAAACAGCGTAGCAGAAAGATAAACGCGTTAAAACTTGATGCGTATGCGCTCGGAAACATTGTACAGTAATTTATGCTACCACGACCCATACGGACAGAATAATAATAATTTATAGCAACAGTCGCTACGTGTTCGCTGCAGTCGTATATAATTTAAGCGGTTTCAAGGCTCCATTCCGAAGATACCATCTTTCTGTGAGGCTTTTAATTTCGTTTTCATACGAAACGTTTTGCAACTATTAGTGCTAGTGGTGTCTGGATAAAAAGTGGTTGCTCGTACGGCTCGTTAAACTGTCCGTTCGCTGCATGTTGTCTTTAATTGCTCTTATCTCCTCCGGTCGAGTATCGTTACGAGCAGCAACAAATCCACGGTTTATACGATTGCACGTACGGTATCGCCGATAAGGTTTCTTGTTGCAAGAAGAGTCCCAATGGTATGAGCAAACGAGAAGAGAAACGGAGGAAGGAGCGAGTCCGGGGGATGGTGAAATAACAGATTGCAGTTGTGGCACGAGCGAGCAGCCTGGGCTCAGCTCGGGGCTCGTAAGGAGAAGGCAGGTGCCACATTTTTTTTTCGAACGCCTGCCTCACCGTCGAGAAGGAGGCTGTCTCGGTGTGCAGAGGCTCCCAAACGTTTCTGTAATCGCCCTCGAAACGTGGAAAGTTTTTGCGAAAAACCGAAATTACGAGACTCGAATTTCGCCGCGATTAATCTCGCGTGTAATCTACTCCGCGAACACGAGGGCAAAATATCAACGCTCTAAACGGAGCGAGTTGAACGCAACGTACAACGAATATTAATCAAAATTAACGTTAAGATTCGTGCACGAGTGCTGTTTAAAAACCAGAGTGAAAATACGTACCAGCGATCCGTGATATTGCAGGTAGCATGCGAAAAAACAGTGCCAGTTTAATCTATATGTACAGTCATGATCTACGAATTTTCGTGCACAAACATAAAACGACGCGTATAGGTGAAACTAGAAAACGGGCCAGCAGAATCGACAGCCGTGAAAACAACTGCGGCGAAATTTGCATGACAATCGATATCGAAGTTTTCGGGGGATCTGTCGGCACGTACTTCTCCCGGAACTTCAATCCAAGTAATTGGCTATGTCTGTTTCGACAAAACGAACCCTACCGTCCCTTTGATGGGACCCGACGACTATTAAAAATTCTACGACGTAGAATGAGTTCCACTGCGGATAATCCTCGACGATTTTTGCTCGAACACGTTCGGCATCGGTTCAAGCTCTCGTGTACGCGCTCGCGCGCATTTACTCGCGTGCGGCCAATTATGCACCTCGTTATGCCGGCATTACGCGTGATCTCTCTTTTGATCGAGAAATTGCGACCAGGGTTAATAACCCCTTCGGAACGTTGTGTAAGCGATTACATAAAATTTTTAGAAGACAAATGGACTATTAGCACGAAAGTACAAGTACGTTTTGACCCGCGTACGCCAAGGGGTTGACTGACATTTCGAAATACTTAATTTGTAATATACGCGCGGGACTAAGCGTAATTTCCTTGCACGCTCGCGAAATTTACGATCATTTAATGAGCGGCGGTTAACAATTTTCTGCGACCGGGACACGCTTTAATTAGAACCGCGGCAAGACACTTCGCTGTTAATTTATTTAACGAGCAACTGTTTGCATACAGAGTAACACAATGCCAGTATAAAGCACGGTTTCCTTATCTTCACGCATGAAAAAATCGACGAATGTCTTACTCGGTTATAATTATAATTACGGTCGATACGATCGCGAGAAAACGAGAACCATTACGCGAAGTAGATGAAAGACGATTAAAAATAGCGCACAAGTCGAGAACTCACCGTTTTTTCGGTCCACTGGCTACAGATGGCTCCACGACAAGCGACGATCCAAGATAGGTGTATCCTGAAACCAAAACAAGAAAGAAAATTATTTTAACACGCGTCCATCAATGGAGATATTTATTGATCGACGTAAGGCGTAGTCAAGACACGTCATTTATCATTTTACGTTTGCGATCGTTTTCAGAATAATCTACGGGGGACAAAAAATGTATGCAAATTATATAGGAAAGGACACCCGAACAAAAAATATTTATATTCGGAAAGTCGAGATATAATATAAGGATAGAAATAACAACTTACGAAACGATAAAACGTAGTGTAATATGTACGTATAAGAATATCACGTCCAAAGGTAAATACTATATACAAAACCGTAAAAGTGTAAATACATTTGCAAAGTTTTTTCGTCGGAAACACACATTCCAGGTACAGTATGTCCACCAACGTTCCACTTTCCTAAATGTTATACAAAACACAGCGAGAGGTTATTTCGTACGAGAAAAATGGAATCCGATCTTGAGAAGATAAATACATATTACCATTTAAATTACGTTTCGTCACCTCATAAACAATTCTCATTCTTATTTTATATTTTGACTTGCCTAAACACAAATACATTCTTGTTCCTCTCCATACAATTTACGTATGTATATTTCTTCTCTTCGTCACGTATTATTTACAACCTTTATTTATAATAATTTCAAAGAATTCTCAACGCCAACCTATTACAGAAATAACATTGCAAAAAGAAAAATAATCACTGCGCTATGAGTATGGCAATTGTATAGCTGGAATATTCTCATACCATCGAGAGGGTAAAGAAATTAGTTCATTGGGTCAGCGCGGACAACCTGTTTGGAGACGCGGTTCGTTCGAACTCTGACCCTGGGCCGGAGCGAACCGATGGGAGATTTTCCCATGGAAAAATACACCGAACACCGGTTTCGACTCGAGAAGAAGAACTTGACAGTTGCTTCCGGGTTTTGATTTGCACGTGTACAACGTCTAACGGCGCAAAAATTGCTGCAGTGATCCAGAGCTATCACATACCTTACTCATATTCTAATCAGGATCAAGAGGTTATGTGAACGTATCCACGGTCATAGTTTCGTACTGGTGAGTTTTTCGACACGGTCCGAGGGTCTACGCGGATCTACATACGTGCACACAACTATTTCCTTTCCTAGGCGCCAGGTGTCTTCTACCAGTTAGACACATCTAATTTTCCCTAACCAGTTTTCGAACATGTTACCAAAAAAAACTTATGAAACCATTTTTATCAGACCTCTAAGATGAACGACTTCGTTGATCGTTAATAAGATTGAACGTTAAATAAAACTCGTCCGTACCCGCATATTAACAGGTTATTATTTAACTTCAATTGCTCTGTAACGATTCACTGGACGCACCGTTGCGTTCTGTGACATTTAATTGCGCACGCATCCGTTAAAAACGCGGTCAAACATGGCGGTTAACACGGTCTATGGTATCGTTTCACCTCGGAATTAAGAAATAGGTTATAAATTCGATTCGTTCCGGGACAAACGATTTAACGGTTGGAACTGTTCGACCCGATGTGAGATTGCTTTCGAGTATTATGTTTGTTTCGACGCGACTGCTCCTTCGGTCACTTCGCGAATCGAGGTCGACGCGAAGATGTAAACAAAATTCTAAGGCCCGGTGACACAACTTCTACACGCAATGTACACAGACCACTTTCTATCTCGTTCGTTAATTCCGACAAGAAAGTGTCGGAATTTTGCATTTCAATCGACACACAAATATATATAAGCGCTAGTTGTATACTGTTGGCGAACGACGATAAATTATAGACATTAATATAGACGTTAACCGAGAGGAATATAATTACCGAATTTCGAAAGTATGGACTAGCACCAATGTTTCACTCTAAGCAGAGAAGCAGGTGTGTAACTCGTTATGTCCTAAGTGGCAGTTGGATTCTTTCGAACAACCAGGGGTTATGCGAAAAAACATGCCTTTCATTTTATACTTTGTATATAAAACATTAATAATTATGCTATTTAAACATTGCTTGCAAAAGTTACAACTCTTTAAAAAATTTACTTAGGTTCATAACGAACTGTTCACATGTAACTGAAAATTAGCGACATCTGGTCAGTGGTTTTCGTTATTACGAGCACGAACAAAACGATTCGTACAGTTCGAAAGTTCACTATATGTAACTGCTAACGTCGAGGCGTCTGAAAATTTAAAAAGTATGTCTGATTTTCGACGCATCGAAGAATTGACTCAACATAGCTGCAAGAAGTTTCGTCGAAATGTTTTATTGCGAAAAGTAAAATTTATTAAAAAGAAAAACTAAATATCTTGCAAAATACACATGTAACGATCTGAGATAGAAAATCGTCGCTGTCTATGTGACGTAGATCTCACGCGAGAATCAGTGCGACGCACAAATGTGGCGCATGGTAGCGAAGGTGTTAATAAATTTGTTAACTCTACGACTAGTGTACACATTTTTCAAATTTAATGCGGCCTCTGTAAGACATTAGCAGTTTCTTCGTATATACTGGAAAGCTGAATAACCCTGAATGAAATTGAGGCTAATAATCAGAATTTGTTAAAAAGGTTACTTCACATTTTCTCTCGCGTAAACTATGAATTAAAAACATTCTCTAGTTAGGTGCGTTCTTTGTTGCAGCTCCTTGCAGTATGTTGATGTTTACAAACTTGTGCAACGAATCGTTTCAATTTTCGAGCAGGCAAAAATCGTTCAGTTTCGGAAGTTATTTGGAAGTCGTTCGCCAGAGGGGTGGTTCTCGTTCACATGAATTAGTTACAGTCGGTTTGCGATCTAAGTACACAGGCATGAAGGGTTTGCGATGCTCGCAGGTCGTCGACGGACATCGATAACGATCTCGGCGCTTCGCGTTTTCGTACGCGAAGCGGTATACATTTTTTCCATTCTTTTTTTCTGAACAAGCTAAGCCTGCTTCAGAAAAAACCGGGTAGATCTCTCCGCGCGGGTACAATGGCGTGTGGCGAGTGGCGGAATTGTTCGCGAGGAGTCTATTAAATGCAGCAGAATGCTCTGTACAATGAGGGTATATAATATAACCTACCAGGGCGGACTAGCTTGGGAATTCGAATGAATTAAAAATGCGTGTGTAAAACGTAAAGTGAAAGAGAGGAAGACGCCGTATGGTGTCTCTTGGTAAGCACTTGAAAAGCAAAAGAAGCGAAAGAGAGACCCAAAGCAATAAAAGGAGGAAGTAGCACCTAAATGGCTACTTAGTATGTCCCGTGTCAAGTCTCCCCTCGAACGGTCCATCTTCTTGTAGCAGTAATATTCGTAAGTGTTACTATGCACGAGTGCTTGGCTGAGTACAACAGGTTTCATGCGAAAGCCAATTCGCAACAAGGTGTGAAAGAGGACGGGGGGAGGTAGTGCTTGACGAGGTTTTAATTTGATTCTTATGTCGCGTTATATTCAACGCGAGCTTTTACGCTCGATTTCACGCGCCTGGCGTTTAGAAGGGCCTCAGCGCCCTCAGCATCTTCCCGACCAAAAATATTCTAACGTACCACCTCTCTAACTGCAATGAAAGTAACCACGACAGGATTTATGGAACATTAGTGTTCAGATATTTTCAAACCTCAGTATCGATCAATCATATTCGTTCGTATTAACCCACGATCGTAAATTCTGAGCGCAAAAATGGCGTTGTATGGTAAAGAAATGGCGACTGTCCAGAGGGTGTTGAAAACATTAATATATTTTAATTTAAAAATGTAAAATATAACTACCTGTAATCAACACCCATGTATTATTCTACAATCACAATTTAAGGGTTGATATTATTGCTAGTTATAGTGTTTTTAATAGGTTATGATCGATATTTACGATCTTCTAACTTGAAATAATTATTTCTTTGCTAATTATATACTTTTCGGTTTCATCGCTACAGGTTGAATAATAAATATGAATAGTTTGTTGCTACGAAGTAAATACCGTATACTAATTTTTTTTAGACAATATCAAAGAAATGAACGTATACTACGATGTAAAGTTGCCGTCTAAGTGGGCGTTATTAGACGATCACGAACGATCGGTAAATTGCAGCGGTAAACGCGAGGATTCCTGTCGACAACAGGACACCCGTTATACGCCTAAAATATACCGGCATCTCGCATGGGGCGCGCTGCTAAGAAATGCAGAAACAGCAGTTGCTATGCTAGGTGGTACTCCCTACAAACACACGCATACTTGCACACGATACGCGTCGAGCCTCTCTCCTTCTTTCTAAGCACCGGTGAAATTCATGCATAAGAGAGAACACTTACACACGCGTGATCATTCGGGGCACACAGGCGCGATGCTACGCACGGTTTACCCATCGCACACAGATTTCAGGGGTCGTACATTGCGCTACGCGCGCCAGTGTGTTTGAACAACGCACACACCGTCGCACGAGGGAGTAGAAAGAGCAAACTAGAAAAAAGAAGAGGAAAAGAGCGAGCGAGAGGAAGCGAAATAGCGACAATACGAGGGGTGTAGCAGTGGTGGTATTAGAACGGCAGCGAGAAGGGAACAGAGAAGAGGGAGTGGAAACGAGATAGGGAAGCCAGAGAGCGCACAAGGGACGACAAAGTGAAAGAAGGAACGACAGAGGGATCGAGAGGGACAGATCCAACGGGGAAAAGGGACAAGAACAACCGAGATAGAGGGAGGGAGAGAGAAAGAAGCTGTTCGAGCTAAGCGTAGCCGGGGTCTAGAAGCGAGTTTTTGGATCGAGTCAGTGTATGTGGGCAAGAGAGTAGGTTAGCAGGCTCTCCCGAGGGAGAGGGTAATACTAGATTGTCCTGCTGAACGAGCAGGATGGCAAGTGCCTTTATAGTGGGTCAGTACTAGCCGGCACCCGGCTAGCAAGCCTTCAAGGTCTCCTTAGTGCTCCTACCTCCTCCCTCCCATCCCACCATCTTCCCTCCTTTTACCTACAACGAAAACTGCCAGGTAGGTGAGGCCCAGCGAGCGAGAGCAAGCTTAGGAGAGCTATTCGGAGGTCGTCGCGCAACCCACCTAATATATATTCATTTTTTCTCTCTTTCCTTCCTTCACCCTCTTTCTCTTGCCCTCGCGTACCTTCCCTTTTCATTCTGCTTCTCTTCTTTGTTCCTCTTTCTTGCTACGTTTTACCGGTTCCTAACTTAAATCTCGTCAATTTCTGCTCGACGGTGGGACAACCGAACGGTTCCACTCCCGAATCATTGCGTTACGAATTAAAACGCGTCACGCCAATAATCTCTCGATGATTGTTAATTACACGACCTTGGCTGGAAGCGCGCGAAGAGGTAACTCCCCGTCGACGAGGTTCGAAAAGTATTACGAGGAAAGAGGTAACTTAAACGAAGCTATCGGTTATCGATGTTTATTTATAACGCAAGTGTTATTAATAGAAAACTCTCGATACCCGATAGCACCACCGACGAAGGTAACGCAAACTTTATATATCTGACACGCTGATGCAGCGGTTTCCGTATCGCGTCGCTTGATACGCCGTGAACCGTTCCTCGATGCAGAGACGAACGGGCGGTTAATCGTACGCGACGACGTTGTTTAACGAACTCGCCCCGGACGCGAGACTTAACATTTCGATTTTCCAGAGCGAATTACGCGACCAAGAGGTCGTGAATTACTTGGCGCGCACGCGGGATCACGAAATGTAACCGTAACATCGGTGATATTGTTACAACGATAAGACACGCGGTACAGGATGACATAACACCGAAGAGTTTCTTGCGCTGGTAAGAGAGGAAAGGAGGCAGAGATAAAGAGAGAGGGAGAGAGAAAGAGAGAAAGAGAGAGAGAACACCGGCTCCACGGGGAAGTAATAAAATATTTGGGTAGCGCTGAGCGGGAATGGGAATGGGAATGAGAACAGGTTCCTGTTGCGCATTCCAGGCCGATGCTGAATACCGATGCCTTGGACACGGCGGTTGGCACGGCTAGGTACATAAATTACTATTGAGTTACAACTCGCTAGTTCAGTCCCACGGAAATCCTTTTGCATCGTGAGTCACGGGTCAAAATTGCCCCAATCCAACAGACGATTTAACGATCACGGTTTTTAACGTATCATCGATATTCGGTTGCAAATACTCCGTCAAACATTTTAATTATGGAACATTCGCTCGTGGGGACTTTGTTATAGATTAATCAATAACACATTAATCATCGAATTTTCCACGTTTTAGTTTGTCAAAACAACCCTTATTTTTTTTCAAGTTCTCCGGGAGTAATTTTATAGAGTATAAAACCACCAGGTGAATGAAAATATATGTCCCTTCAATAAGAATTTTATTTTATAATTATCTATAAAGCTATTTGTGTTATTTCACGATGATTGGTATTTATTTATCGATTCCTTTTTCTCATTAGTTTCGATACAATTGATTAGATCATAGAATAATTGTTCCACTTCAACAGCATGGAACGAAATGCGATTTTTATTGTAAAGTCGTTTTGATAAATAAAAAAAATACTCTGAAAAGTTCAATGTTTAGCTTATCTTTGACAATATTTGTCCATCTTTAAATATAATTTCAATTTTAATTGCATTCCCCCTCATCGAGCACTGAAATTGACTTAAAATTTTTTGAAAAAACAACTCATTCAGGCAACAATATTGACCTTCAGCGATGTACCGCTTGAACTTCCGGTAAAGAATTGCGTGCTTCCTCGACCGACGTTGAAATTACTTTATTGCCTCTCCAACGAAGAATTTCGGGCACAAAGAAACGGAGTTAAGTTTCGGGGCAAGGTATTACTTATTCTGTAGAAAAATTATTTAAGAATGAAGTTATGCATCGCGTGATTGCTGGTAATACGTCTTCCCGATCTTGCGAGGTATACTATCGTGTGTGCGTATATTGATAATTAACAAGCAGATAATACATACAATGTCTAAGAAACGACTAATTGCGTGTTTTAAACAAACTATTCTCGAAATTAGCATTTCAATTTATATTCTTTGTCATGTTATATACAGGGTGTTCGACCACCCCTGGGAAAAATTTTAATGGGAGATTGGGCGAAAATAAGACGAAAATCAAGAACATTAATTTGTTGATTGAGATTTCATTAAAAAGTTATTAAGAAATCATTAAACAGTTATTAAGAAATTAAATTAAAAAATTTCAAATCATTCTAGAAAAATTATTTTCGGTTGCGGGGATCAATTGCAATTATTTTTGGTGAATAGACATACCCCCAAAATCCTATTCACTTTCGAGAAAAAAATTTGAATAGGTGTGACATTTTTCGGCTAAATAAAAAAATTATTTTTGATTGCAGGGATCAATTATAATCATTTTTGGTCATTGCACATACCCTCGAAATATTTTGGTAGAGAATATGTACAAATCGCAAAAATATTCGAAAAGTTGATCCTTTACCCCGCAAAATGAGAAAAATCCCCCAAAAATGGTCCAATTTTCAAACAGTCATAACTCCTACAATAGTGAATATATTTCAATGAAATTTTAGGGGGGAAGTAGAGCTCTTGGGTGGCTACAAAAAAGTATTAGACAACTTTTCCATGGGGCGTTAAACAAAATTACTAAAAATCAAAAACGAATTTTTAAGAAAAATCGACAGGGGTGCTGAAATTTTTCGGCGGAAAAAAAAAAATTTCAAATTGTTCTGGAAAAATTATTTTCGGTTGCGGGGATCAATTACAATCATTTTTGGTGAATACACATACCCCCGAAATCCTATTTCTATAACTTTTTAACGAAGTCTCAATCAACAAATTAGTATCCTTGATTTTCCTCTTATTTTGGCGAACACCCTGTATATTATACTATACCATATCATAAGTTTGAACCATAGCGACATAGAACCATCGAAGTCTGTCTATTATAATTATGTTTATTCTGAAAATGGCTAACTAAAGATGATTCAAAACTAATGTATCATTAGCCTTGATAACATCGAAAAATTTTGGACGCGTCTAGGATTTTCCAGGCGAAACATTTCGCGAAGATTCAGACAGGGCACATGTTTTTCGTCGCGCAAATATTAAATCTCGCTGATGAAGATACAGACGAACGTTAGTTAATTGAACGAGCAACGTATACCTTTCTAATGGGGCGTAATTAAGCACGATGTACGCCGACCCGTATTAATCTCAATTTTCCATCGGAAGAAAAAAGGGAGGAAGAACGGGGAACAGCGAAAGAAATAGTCGAAACTTTTTCTTTCTGAGAACGAAGCAAAATTTATACTGCGCGCCCGGTAATAGCTCGATGGATGTTCCTTTTTAGCGAATGAAGATGAATAACTGCCCGCAAGACTCATTCGCGTCATAAACAAAGGTGATAAGCGTATTTTGGAAATAATAAAAATGGTCACGCGTGGCCACGAAATATCGCGAGGATATCGATAGGGCTTGACACGCCGGTAAATAAAATTGGAGCAGTTAGTCGGTCGGAGCCACGCTCGTTCACGGTCCAGGCAAAGAGTAAAGCAAAAATTGCTTCGGACTCGGTTGGCCTTGTGGCATACTTCTCTCTTTCTCTCCTTCGTCCTCCGTTCCACCCTCTGTTCCCGTCCTCTTTCCTCCCGCTCTTTTTCTCTTTCGCGCCAAGTCTTTCCTTTCCTGCTCCTTCTCGCACGCCCTTGCGCCGTGCTCTCAGCGTGAGAGCGGCCACACAAAGAGAGCACGAGAAGCACAATGGATTACTTAGACGGGTAGGTTAGTTTGCCGAATGAAGCGAATGGGCCCACGCACGTTAAGATAGGTCCTGACTGGAGAATCCGCAGAAAGCGCGCCAAACACAAAATCCCGCCTTCGATTAACTTTTTACGATGAAACTAGCGTGTCTCTTGATCGTTCGATCGATCGCGATCGCGACGTTGCCCTTCCTATCCTCAAAGTGTTGCCCCGAACTCTTCCCTCCCAAACCACACTTATGAATCCCTCACAAATATTTTTTCTTAATAACACTGTGCAAGTTTCAAGAGTGACTAACAAATTAAGTGGTTTATGAATATTAGTTAACCGTGGCGATTCAAGTTTAAGGAAATCTCTATTGGATATATCTCTCATCTTTGGTGTTTAAAATCCTCTAACCTTGCAAGACACGATAACGACCTATCCTTTCCCATTTATCATTCATCCAAATACCAGGGTACACTTCCACTGCCCTGCATATAGAAATTCTTCGCTTAAGGATCGAATTTTAGCACGGAATTAAAGAAACTGCATCGTCCCAACCACTGTTTATGTTTCTTCAGCACGAGCGACCCGTCGACTCGAGCGGCCCGGCAGCTGTGGAATTAAAAACCCACTGGCCGAGCTTCAAAGCAAAGCCGCACGCGTATCAGAACAGCAACCCACTACTGTAAACTAGCAATTTTTATATACTCCATCGTATTGTCATGAAAGTATAATCGATGGGTTGACGAGATTTTCCTGGTTAAAATAAGTCCAAACACGACTTCATTCGGACTATTTTTAACTATACATAATTAACAAAAACAGTCTAAATACGACTGTTTCATTTTCATCGGTGAGGAAATGCCAATCGATTAATATTACTCTCATACTACATAATGGACAATATAAAAAATTTTAATTTACATCAATATCGTATATTAACTTTCGATGTTGTGTTCCATTCACTGACCTCTTTGAACGATACAAATCGAGTCTTAACACTTTGACTGCCACGTCACCCATATGTAGGTGATTTATACGATTTATTAAGGCGTTTAGGGAAATAAATTTGGATAGAATTTGTGAATTATAACAAGGTTGCAAAAATAAGTACCGAAACAAATTTTAGGTTATGTAGCTTACAATGGTTTAAAATCAAAATTTTACTTTTGCAGAATATTATACGGTTTTGATCTGACAGTGAACGTGTTAATTCGCAAGAAATTCGTCGAATCGATCAATTTTGGCGCCAAATTCGAATGTCCCCCGAAAATTCGCTAGTACATATATCTTTTTTACGTCGACGGGATAGCGATTCGCGCCACACATCTATCGCGGCGTATCAATCAGCTTTCGTCTCGCCAGTCGGCTGCGTCGGGAAGAAACAATTGACTCGTAAATCTTGATTAAGCCGCGCGCAATGCAATTTTCTCCGCGGAGCAATGCATAATAAATGAATCGCGAAAGTCTCTTCCTGGGCGTGCATATACGTGTACGTGTTCGCGAACGAAACAAAAGAGTGTGCCGGCAGTTCCTGCCGCGTCGAGGCCGAGGAAAGTTGTGATTCAATTGTTACGCCGTAGTTTGATGCACCCTGCTGATCTCGCGGTATCTTATCGGAACGTGAAATATCGCTGTTGGCCGACCGACCAAGTTCGAATTCAAATCTTTCGCGGTCAATGAAGATGGGAATTGCATCATATGGTAAATTCTGTGACCGAGGAACGCGGAGATACGATACGTACACGAATAGCGACCTTGTCCATTGACCTTTCGAGGAGGAATATAATTTAACGACTCGTTAATTGGCAACGCTAATTTTAATTCGGGATTTATGCGCGCTCGAGGATCCCTGGAGTTCTTAATTTCTGAATGATGCGACGTTGTTTGTATGCGTACGTTGATATAATTACTTTTATCGAACAGAGAGCAAAGTTCAGAATTTCACGTTGGTACAAAGTGGTCGGGTATTTCACCGATTCCCGTGTAAGATGAAAGAAACTACGTCGCACGTTTGCGCGTTTACGTCTTTGGGCGACTCTATCTGAACGTAGCAAGCCAAATTTTCGAGGACGTGCGTGTTGCTCCGCGATTATCAGTTTCATCGGCAACGTTTTACGTTATAAGTACGTTGTATCGATATCTGCTCGCGTGAATTACCAAAAGTCGTTCGTTAAATGGCACGGAAGGTCCAAAAGATCAGAAATTGTAATTAAAGCGCTTATCCGAGACTGGAATGTTCATTCTTTCTAGCGTTGTAGCAACGAATCGTAACGACTGCTATCCATTTGAGAGCTTGTTCCTAAGAAGACTCTTCTACTTGCTCGTGTGAAAGAATTTTTGTTTTCGTTCTCAACTCTCAAGAGTGAAATTGAATATAACGTTTGACATTCTATCGACTTATTGTCGCGCGATAATTTAGTCCATGCGATGAAATCGAGGCCACCAACGTAACGATTCCTTGTACGAGAAGTAGTTTATCGAGTTGCAACGATAATCGTATTACAACACCGTGATATCATTCAACACTGTGTGGCGCCGTAAGAAAGATTGTACAATACTCTCGCATATTTGGTTACTCGCGCACGGTTCTTTCCAACTTTATAGGAGACAGTTTCCATTTAGGAGGCGTGTCTTTACCGGGCGAGTTCGCTAAGAGACTTGGGACGAAACACCGTAAATTTTAAGTTGCTCCTAATGACCAAATAACGAGCACCCCCTGACGCAATCGTTTATCCGATACGAAGCAAATCAAGTGAAATTAATTTTTGTCTCGTTTATAATAGATTTCAGCTTTAAAAGACGATGGTTTTACATTGTCATTGACGATGAAACCCTTATTCAAATATCTTCTAATTAATTTTTTCGCGGCCACACGCGTTGGGAATCACTGGGCACAAATTATCGTACAATTGTTGCGTCTGTGGCTTCGAATGGATCAGTTTACATCGTCGAATCGAGATGCAGCGATATAGATCCATGCATTCTACCGCATTGACTAAACAGTTTGGTTAGCAATTCGACGAATGGTCAATAGTATGCTAGCCTAATTCTGTCTCGATTTTTCTCGAGCAACGCTTTCTGGCGCGAGCCGCGTTGAATTCGCCTACAGTTTCGATGGACAAAAAAGAATCGCGCCAATGGGAAGAAGAGGCGCAGTAAACAACGAGCAGCAGAAAGAGTCCAGGCCTCCGTTCGTTCGTAGATTAAATCACTCGGTCACTTTTCTTTCGGGGAGCCGACCGGGACAAAGGACGGCGTTTCTCGGAAGAGTCTCGGTCCGAGGCTTGAGAATTAAAATAATATCCGCTCGTTCGGAGATTAATGGCGCCATGCCGATGCAATTTTTCTACGATGAGTTGCCGCGCCCTTCTCCTTGTTTCATTTCGATGTTCCCCGTTCTAGCCACGCATTCGATCGATTTACAAGAGCCGTCGAATTTCTGTGTGTTTTTCGCCTAGGCTATTTAGCGTTTGTTTCCTCGTCGATCGCGCCTAAAAAGATTGAGAAACGAACTATGACAGCTCTAGAAGCAACTAGAATCGGAGCTTTCATTCCTCTGGACCACAGAGATACGTTTAGAAACGTACTCTTTTAACAATTTGACTGCCACGTCACCCATATATGAGTGACAGGATTTACCACTATGATGTTAGAAAAATTAATTCTCAAGTTAAGACGTTGAGGGGTTATAAATTTGGATAGAATTTGTGAATTTTAATAAGATTACAAAAATAAGTACTGAAACAAATTTTAGGTTAGGTAATGGTCTAAAATCAAAATTGTACTTTTTGCAGAATATTGTACGGTTTTGATCTGGCAATGAACGTGTTAATATTCTTTTCTCTCGTAAGAATCATAGATGCAATGAGAACTTATTTGGGGGCTATTATTTTCGCTTCTATTTCAAAACGATGTTACATTGTGGTTACGTCTCGTTCGAATTTACGTCAACCGCGTTGGACGTCCAAAGTTGTTCGTTTTGATAAACCTCGTTACCCGGCTCGCGTTTCATTAATTTTCTCGTTACCATTGCGGTACGTTAAATCCTTTCGTCTTCGTTTCCCATTACGCGCGTCCGAAACGACCGGGGGCCGCACACGACGCTGTCAGCGAAAGTACTGTTCCCGATTCGTGGAAAAAAAAAACGGTTTCGCAAAATCTCGTTGACGAAATGCGAAATCACCGTGAGCCCCGTTTAGTGCACGACGGAGGCAGGTGCGAACTAGCTGTTCGTGCCTGTTTCGTCTCTCTTCAGCCTACCGATCTTTCTCGTCTTCTGTCCTTCTCTTTTATCCTTCGATGGATACGTCGTTGTCCGGTTCATTGACACCTGTCGAAAGATTCGGGTTTCTCTCTTCGTACCTGACAATTACGCGCACGTGGGGCCAAGCAGATTTGTTGCCGCCGCAACTGGCGGACGTTGCTCGTCTCTCTTTCTCTCTCTGTCTCTTTTTTTACTGCTCCATCGTAAAGATTTCGAACGAGCCAAAGCGGGAATCGGAAGGATGAAAATCGCTTTGTTGGTCGTTTATCGAACACAGCGAGCTTTTCGAAATTTGTCCGCATCGACTTCCCTTTAATTAACGGATTCGTGTCCCGACATCGAATGTTATCGCGCCAATAAGAATCGACGAAGAAATTACGGCGGAGACTCATTATTCAAACCCCTTCCGGTTATCTAAATGCTCTATTATCTGAACGCTCTTCTGTTCGAACGTTCTGTGAACACCGAAGAAGACGAAGAAGAACGGTAGAAAGCGGGGCCCCTGATGGACTAATTCATAAATTGGAGACTGCGATAAAATATCTAATGTATCGTGCTAAAAAGGCGCGTTAGAACGAGGGATTAAACAGTCGGCGAATAATTTATTAGATATTCTAGCTGAGATAGAGAATTAAAATTTTATTAAAATCTTCCTTAACACGTTCACTGTCAGATCAAAATCGTATAATATTCTTGCAGAAGTAAAATTTTGATTTTAGATTATCGTCTTAACTTGAGAATTAAGTTTTCTAGCATCAAGTATTGTCTTTCTATTAGTAGGAACAATGGAGACTCCCACTGTACCTGCTATAACATTTTTAGGAGCACTAGCAGTAACGGAGACTCGCGATGCAAGCGAGTTTCACTCGTTCGTTAGAAATAGAAATTACGTAACTCGGGGGCTCGAGATCGCATAGAAAAACGCGGTGTACGATAACGATGGGGAACGATAACCGGACACCTAGTTTTCTATTGGAAAAGTACGACAAGGAAAGTGTTCATCGCGTGGCTCTGGAACGAGAGATAGCTGGACACGGATAGGGAAGCGTTGTGATACCGTGCAACGCGAGGCTCGATCGAAATCTAGCAGCGGTAACGTTGTTATTTGCCCGCAAGTCAACGGCCGGGTATCTAAAACAAACACGTGGCTTCAAAGGTTTCTCGAGTGAACCGAGGCTACGAAAGACGAAGACAATGTAGATTAGACAGAGCAAAAGGCCCGCCGCGTGGGAGGCCAAAGAGGAAATAGAGAATTGCTGACGGAGCCAATATAGAAACACTCGAAATAGAGACTACTCTTACGATTATTTCTTATAAAAGAGTCGATTCGCTATTAATATTTTGCGATTCCAATTTCATTACCCACCTCTGACGACTCTTAATTTAAAATGTATTCTAATGCTGACTTCTACGTTACGACAAGTATCGGAGTGGACGTTTTACGCTTCATTTATTTAATACCGTCGACTGCATTCGAATCTCACAATAGCTTCTCGTTCCTGGTCCCAAGACTGTACATTCAGTTAATGAAAGCGGATGGCTAGACGAAAAAGAAGACGGGAAAAGAGACACCACACACTCTTTTCGCCGCTCTAAAGATAGCACTTCCTTCCTTCTTGCAGGCGCGCAAGCACTTTTTGCGCTTAAACTGTACATTTGTGTCGGCGTTAAACCGAGTTCTTTTCACCGTTGCTTTCAACCTAACGGCCAACCGAATTTCACGTTGCACGAAATAGGCTGATTCGAATCGCAAATAACAAACGAAAACAATATATAAGAATTTTCACTTCTTTCCATTTTGATGTTAACTTCGAACGACATCGCGATTGTAAAATAAATTTTCTTTTGCTCTAAAAGTAAAGTCGATGTACGTACAACTAGGTCGTATCGTGCTTACGAGCAACAAGTAGAACCTCGTTCTGCTTTATCATCTTTAAAAGACGCGATAAAGTTTTGGACTTCGCCAGTCATCGGTGCAAAGCAGATATCGATCGATAATAAACTGATATAAAATTACCCTTAACACGCGAAACGATACTGAAAAATTCGGGTTAACTTGAAATCGCACGATCGACTAATGGTTTGCTAGTAATTTGACCGCGAAGACATCGAATATCCATGTACCGGGATACAGTTAAATCGTTTCTGTTAATGCTAAACGTGTGTTTCCTATATACGTATACGCGTATTCTAAGGTACCGCGTGTAGATCGATCAGATCAGATTTTAAAATTGATAACGGTAGCAATAACGTGTAACACGATCTAGAGAAATTTTCGCTATCGTAATGAGATCGAGCATGTTAAACGTAGGATTATTTTTCTTTAATTTGGTTCGATATTATTATCAGCCCCAAGGCTCGCGATGCACGAGGTGAAACCGAATCGTAAAGTTTCATCAGTATCGTCGGTTACCGGTGCACTGTTAACAAGTAACTTTTTTCGAGGGCAGGTGGTTCCCGACCAGGCACGCGACAAATCAAGCTGACCAACCCGTGGACAACTGCGAAACTGCGATTAAAAATATACACATTCTCTTTTCTTTCAACCGTTCTGAGCATCGAATAAATACGCGATTCTACGTTGGAAGGGAACGAAATAAACAAAAGTTACGGACAGTGGTATCTACGTTAAAAAAATATTCTGCTTCTTTACGATGCGTTTCTTTAACGCGAATCAAATTAATTTGTACAATGTAAAATGTTAATTTATAACCTGTGAAATGTTCTAAAAACAAAATTATAAAACGATGATAATTTTATAGTTGGTAGAACGTCCTCGTAATTCGTACGAAATGGAAGCATTAAACGGTAAATATGGGATATTCCTGGGCGAATTAATGCCGATGCTTGTACTCTCGTGTAGTCTAACCGCGACTAGCCTTAGTTTAGTTGGTCTAAAACGTAACACAACCCACCAAACTAGTTCTGTACTCAGCGGTAACGTTCTCCGCGCACGGCATTGTATCCAAGGATCGGCCCCGCATACATATGTACCCCTGCTGCAGGAGCAACGACTGAGCCTTCTGTATTGCTAACGAAATAGAGGGAGAAACTATTCCCTATGAATCGCTCCAATATTCGTAGCCTCTTTCTTGCGACCCGGCTTCTAAGCAAACCGACCGCTCTCATGCACGGTATTCTTTGCCACATTTTGTGTGAACGCAAAATTTTCAAACGTTCGTCGTATACCTGCCTGGACTATACCTTCCAAAAGGATTTTTCTAACGTGTCTCATTTTATTTTATCAAATAATATTAGAATAATTACCCTACAAGATTCGATTATAAAGAACAGCAAATAGTTTGCAAATAAATAATGATTCGATCAAACGTCTCGACATTTTTGCACACCGTTTGTCACACCATGTACGAGCAAGTAAGGAGCAGTGTTAACGAGCGCCCTCGACCATTTACCACAGAAAGAAAAAAAATTCGAAGATTAGAACACATCGTGTCAAAGTGTAAATTGTTTTCCAAACAGGTACAAAACGAAAGCAAAGCGTTACTCTTCTCGCTTTCACGCGGCTAGCATTACGCGCAGATTGGCATCTCGCAGGTAAGGGACTGTCACGAACGTGACAATCATTTGTCTTGCCGGCGTTCGACACGAAACAAATTGCTTTGCAATTACATTCACAAATGGCCTTGTTATCCGGTGTCGGCGAGATGGTTTAAGCGTTCTCGAGAATATCAAAGGGAGCTTCCCTCTTCGACGTTTATTAGTTTATCGCGTTGAGAAACCGAACATCGAACGTGTCGATTAGCGATAAACACGCGCAAAGTAATTCACCAAGAAACGCGCGTACACCGCTCGCGAAGTTATCGGTAGAATTTATGATCTGAATTCGCCCGATTAGCATGGCCATCGTATACGACGAGTGTGACTAACCGATTTCGACGGCCACGTTCGGATGAGAAGTCGACGGTGTTTCACGATGTAAATTTTAGCCTCGTCGCGGATGCGAGCGGGGAACTATACGTCACGCGTACAGACGCGACCTTGACCACGTTTTTTTGGGCGGGAGAATCGCCCAACGTGCTGATTGCGAGCCGACCGTAGTCAAGTATCGATCTAATTTCTCCGCGAAAAAAAAACATACGATTCCGTACGAAGGGTCACGATCTACGGGAATAACGTTCAACGAGAAATTTAAAAAAAGTGACAAACGTTTCAGAACAATTTCCTAAGCTACGCCCGCTGAAACGAACAGTCTGCTCTAGGAAATGGCGGTTCTCTTGACTAATGCAGTCGCCAGTAACTAATTGATCACCGTCCCCTGCTCCGTTATATGTTCGACGAACGAAACCGTGGGTCGACTACGAAATTCAACTTACGAATCGTGTCGTGTAGTAGATTTTTGGAAATAAATTTGGATAGTTTGATAATTAAATTGTAATCCATTTAATCGTTATCGGTTGCACGATTCTATCCTAAACTTTTCGTTTTTCGTGCTCGAATTGCTATTGCTGTCCGAAGTGAACCCGGTAATCGTATCGATCGACGACAATACGTTGGTCGACGCGAGCGATTATCAGAAACTTATCTCAAAGGCCAAACCCACACGCGTGACCTTGCCGGTCTAGCCGGCATCGCCATCTTGCCGATGCGTGCGCCTCTCTCACCACGTGGATAAGTTTTCCACACGACACGAGCATTCGTTAGAGCGGATCTCTCGCGACGATGCGAAGTGAATTTAATCAGTAACGTTTGTTTGCATGGAAACTTTTATTGTCATTAATAAATTGGCAAAAGCTATCGTTAACGTTCGATGGCGTACGAGAATCGAACATTATAATATTTAGTTGCTCGTTATTGGCGTAAAATATCGAATGAAAATTGAAAGATGTTATTTCGGCGGAAGCATTTTTCGAGGTCGCGCGCAGGGGTTCTCAAACCGACAGGCAATACGCAGCGGTTCTTCCAAAACATAAACGTTCTAGAAATGTTTAGAATTACAGCGAACCGAATTAATACTTTTTTTTTATCATGGCGATCGATGCAACCACGAATATCGGACAGTCAACGATACGATATGATCGTCCTTTCGTTCGCAAAATACAATTGACGATCGATTCGCCGACTGACAGCATGACGTTGTCAACCGTCCATATACATTAGGTTATAAAAAGAAAAAAAATATATAATAATACATAATGGCGTGATTATATACATAATTGCGTGGGTCGGAGAGGATTGTTTATATACAGGGAAGAGGGTTTAGAGACAGGGAAATAAATGTAATTATATACAAGAAATAGTGTAAAGCGTATATGTACAAGCGTGCAAACGTGTATATTTCTTACAAGCTAGTAAAAAAAGCATCTAAAAGCATAGCGAATCCGCACGCGTGGACGAAACTCGTTGCGTACAAGTGTCCCCAAGCGTGCGCGTATCGCATGAAGCGTTAAAAGCATTTGATAGATTCTAAATTATCAAGCCTTCTAAGCTCCGTGTGTCGGCCCTTGTGGAGGTTCTCCGTCGTTCAGTCATCGAAACCGACAGCGGGTCCCTGTGGATAGCAAGCAACAGCAGTAAACATAGCACTATACAGCGTGGTAAAAAGCAGCAATTGTTAGATATGTCCGTATCAGCGTGGCAACAGCCGATAGGAAATCGTAGAGTAGCGAACCGATCTATCCAGCATTATCTCATCTGTTGATTTTGAACTCACCGTTAAGTTTGTCGATCGCACGATCTGCCACGGATTGATCGATGCAGTCGACGAACGCGTAGCCTCCTCGTTTTACCAGAATCGTCGTACATGACAAATTGTGATCCTGGAAGAGTTGCCTTAGGGTACTCTCGTTACAATCCGACGGCAGATTGCCCACGTAAAGCTTCGACATGTTGGTTGGCTCGCTCTTAGATGCTATGCTGGCGGCTTTTCAGAGATACGTCTCGGTCACGTGGTTCGAAATATTTGCAACTCAGTAGCACGCGGCTGACCGGAGGATCGCTGGCAATGCCGTTTCACACGCCAACCGGTAAACGATCACGACGCGAAAACGGAAGACGACCGAATTTTATTTCGCACAACGAGATCTCGGAGCGGGGGTAAAGGGGGTAAGAGGCAAAATTCACCGACAGGGACGAACTCGACGACGACGACACACCGCACGGTTCGACACGTCGAGGATAATCGCAACTGTCTTTCGGTGCAGGGCGAAATGCACGTACCGCGGCGCAGACGATGACGACGTTTGATGATTTCTTGCTATCACGCAAGAGGAAACGAACACGGTTGCGTGTGGTTTAGTCAGGATCTTGTTCCGTAGCTTTTCTGGTCTAGTTATTATCTGGATGTCCCAGCAAATACGATTGTCTTTCTCGCGTTAATACTCGGCGTAGATTTTCGCGCTTGCACACCAAAACGAAAGAGGCACAGGAGGTATTTCGTGACTTCTTGGAACGATCTTCTTAGCGTTTCTGTCTGTACTGTCTTTTGTTTCTCCTTTCTTCCTTTCCTTACGAACGGCTGTCTATTTGCCGCTCGCTTCGAGATACAACGACTCTCTGTCACGTCGACTCGGCACCGATAGTACACAGACCTGGCGTGCTTCCGGTGGCAGTGGATGTCCCTCGGAACCAGCTCGATCGCACAAACCGACGAGGATGACTGCGACGACCGATCGTACGGACCACGACGAACGACCGTGTGTGTCTTCTCAGAAAACGACTCTTCAACTTTTTTAAGGTTAAGGGACGCGCGTTGACCGTTCTCTCGACGATTCACCGTGTACTCAGCGGACTCTCCTCTCTCTCGCTCTCTCGCTCTCTCTCTCCTCGCCTCTCCTTGCGACGACGACGCACCTTCCTACCAGGCTCTTCTCTCTTTGGCTAGACCACGATACGACGTCTGAGGGGCTCGCTCATTCGGCGTTTTCTTTCTCCCTCTCTTTCGCGATATTTCACCCTTTCTCTCTCGCTCCTCCGCTATTTCGCGTGCCCCGTAGACGGGGAGGGGGAGGGCGGCAATGCGATGCAAACTCGTCACTCTTCTCTTTTTTTTTCCCTTACTCCTTCTTCTTCGCTCCTTTTTACCCGACGTATAACCTTCCTGTCTCTCCTTGCTCGTGCGTGCACTTTCTCGCTCCTTTTTTTTTCCCTCTTGTTGTCCGTCTTGTTCTAGCGAACTAGAACCACGGAGCGCTTAAGCGGGAAACCGACTCGAAATTCGCGAGCGCCTCGACGTCGATTGGCCGGCTCGACACCACGTGGCTGCCCCACCGACTCCCGCCTCTGCTCCCGATTGGACGATTTTCGCACGCCGGTTTTCGCAGCCGCCGGTCCTGCCGCTGTGTGCGTGCGTGTGCCGTTCGCCTCTGCTTGAATGCGTGCTCGCGCGCTCGCTCGTTCGGCTCTGCACGCATACACGCATGCGTGTACGCGCTCTGGTTGCGCGCGTGGTGCGCCAAGGCGACGCGAGCGCGATTCCTTTCTCTCTCTCTCACTCGAGCGCGCTTGCTCCTCGTTCTACCGTCGCTCTCTTTTCCCGTTGCGCGTTCGGTCCCTGCAGAAATCTACCGGGTGTTTTCGGCGAACGGTAGTACGGCGAACGAGTTCTTTGCTCCTGCGTGCCGTTGGTATGCATATTGAGAATGTTGCACGAATCTATCGGGCAGTTTTTGTTAAGCCCCGCTGGGAATGGACGCGTCCTGGCGAACGAATCGAAGATTCGTATCTTTGCCTCGAATTTGCATTTACAGCGAAGAGCGAAAGTATTGACACGGTCGAGGTTTGTCATTAAATTAAGCGTAGATTCGAAGAACAGTGGGTACGAAACTTGAACTTAATTATTGCTTGTCAGGATAAGATAAACGATTTCTTACGAGCGATCCATTTAAATTATATTATTATATAAATTACCGCGTTTAGTCATTGTTGCAAATGCCCGCCATTAAACTTGCATGCACGCGAGTTTGGAAAAGAGATCGCGCGAGAAACGGTTTTTCTAACGAATTCTTTAAACGCATTTACATATGTACATAATAGAGTTAAAATATTTTATTAGAAACACGGTTTCACATATGATATTTCCCAAAGTTATGATATTGGCTTCTTATGACAGATTATAGATAGTCATTGAGATGGACCACAAATACGGTTGAAAACGTTGTGATAATTTAACAAACAAATCCAACTACAAGAATTACATTATTAGAATATAAAATGATCCATGTAATTCTGTTTAAATATACTAGTTTAAAGTTTACAATTTCTGCTTCCAACATACTCTTAATCGAGTATATACATACATAATGATAAAAAAGAACAATAAATTATACATTCAGAATAATTTATATCCATATAAAAGTATTGGAACAGACAAGAAAATTGGTTTAGAAAATACTATTCTAAATTCTTAAATGCCGCCGCGTATCTTGTATCGAGGGACCCTCTGGCGTTAGGTTTGTGATATTCATTTGTTATCGTCATTATCGTTCGTTTGTCGTGTCCGATAGAGAGAAACGAAAAACCGTAAAAGTGGACGAAGCAAAGGAGATAACAGTTTTTGAATGAAAGAGTCGCTTTACACGACTGTGGTCGCGGTGTGTGATTTCAACGTTTCTTTAGCAATAATGATATACTATTAATTTTTTACTTTTATTTATTTATTTTTGATAGCTTTTATATTGGTTATACTTTCAAATGGCCAGCTTAACTCGAGTTGACTGAAAAATACAATACGTATGGGAGGTATACGCGGGTCAGAGCGTTGAACTGTTGATTAAAATTGTGGTACTCGAATCGATTAAATTTTATTCCCCGAAGAAATAGATCGAGCAATTTTATGCAGACGAATTTTCAGGCTTGCGGTACTGCTGCACACTGTGCAGGGATAGACAAATTCGTTCTTATGTTAGAGCAGTGCCGTACCCACAAAGGGGTGGAGTGAGACAGCTGGCTATGTGGCCAGGGTCAGGGTGCTCAGGGTAAGAGGTTGAAAAAGGAAGAAACTGCGTGCATGTTGCCTCTATTCACCTGCCTTGCTTTAGCGGCAACGTAAAACGCGGCTAATAAATGACAATTAATTAGCTGGATGCGTTATGCTGGCTATAATCGACCCTTGATTAGTCGGAAAAAACGACGTTCAAATCAAATTATTAATGAAACGACGGTTTTTATACACTTCATTTTTGTAGCTTGACGATAACGTATTATATATACTGAATTCAAAGTTATTCGTGTAAACAGTCGCGATAACATATATTTTCAAACTATTCAAAACATATCAACGATACTCAATTTTGTTTCGAAAGATACGTGCTTCTATTTATAGTCGATTCAGAACTGTACGATGCTCGCAGAGAAACATAGTGGGTCGTCTTAGAGAAATTTAAATTTTTCTTATTTTAATCGATCGAAGCATAAACGAAGTGGAAAACAGTGTTTAGCGAAGTAAAAATTATGTTCAGAAATGGAGGAGCGCTTCAGAATATAGTCTACTACATTTCGGTGTGCCATCCGGTTTTCGTGTTCCCCTACATACCCCTCACAATTTTAGAACGCCTATTCCGACCCTCCGGTAGCTTAGAACTATTCGATTACCCCTGTCCACCGTTTAATGGGGGCGTCCTTAGAAACGTATGGAAAGGAAATTTAGCCACAGGATATTATAAACGCTCTCGTAACTTGCACAGAAAATGCAAATTCGTAAGACATATTCCGCAAGTTTTTACCGCTACCGTTGGTCTATTTATTTCATACCGATTACGATAATTTAGCCTGTTTCTTTTAACATTTCTTCGATTACTTCATTCTATTCTCGACTAGTAAAAGAACAAAAATACTGTTTGCGTTAAATGAAACCATCGTGAAATGCGCACTTATAATAATTAAAGGCCAATTCAATTTCTTCCTTCGTTTGAAAATACATCTTCGTTAAATGCGACGAGTTAGTCTAACAATTGTAACGACTGATCTGGGACATTAAACTCTCATCTGATCTAATTAACAAGATTTTGCTTATCAAAAAAATTTATTTTTCTTTACGATCTCTGCAAACTTTGGTGTTATATTACCAATTGTTTGTAATTTAAAAACGTGTATTTTAAGTTCTGTGATTAGCCTTACTGTACAAGAAATGTACAGAATTGTATTCAGGAAACGACTAATACTCTATTCTTTTTGAATAGAAACAAATTTGAAACAATGTTACAATGTGATCGATGCCGTGAGTCATTGTATTTACGAATTATATTTCATTGCTCGTATTGTGTATCTTTGAATCGTCAAATATATTTAGAAGTATATATTGTATTTCAATTTCCATATCTGAAAACAATAGCACGAAATAGTACTTCCTTTCAGGAACGCTGTCTAGAATATTATCGATTGTTGATATTTATATCTCGAGAGCACCTTATGTAATAGGAACTGCGCAGAAGATGCTTGAATAAGAGGAAAATACCTTTCTTTCTAGAAAACATGCAGTTGTCGCTGGCGTGCTGAGGGTGAAAGATCGACCAGCTTGTTATTCGTTACAGGGTCACTCTAAGGAATATAACTAATCCCTTTGTCGCGTTATTTCGTAAACAAATTGTTAAGTGAGTGGACAAACATCGAATAATTATTTTCAGTGTTTGCCTTTAATTATACACACGGTGCATATTGCTTTCAAATATTGTTTATACCGTACTATTTGTAACTGAATTCTTCTTTAAAAAATGTAAATAAATACTTCTTTTTCCATGCAGTGAACGCATAAAAATTTGTTAACAACAGGTTACTCGCGAGAAGTTAAACACCATTTATACCAGCTGTAATTAGTGCGATCTTTGAAAGTTAGTGAGTGTTGAATTATGTTTTGATGCTCCCAATAAGTGATTGACGAAGATCTTTTTCTTTATAACGTGCATTTAATTGTAATATTTCGAGCAATTGCCAAAGTATTTGGGGTGGTTCTCCCTTTCTCTCTAAATTAATTAATTAGTTTTAATCTTCTGTTCCTTTTGCAACCAACTATATATATTAAATAATGAGCTTGACTATTGTCCTACACTAAATTAGAAATTATAGGATGTTTATATTAAGCTGATCGATCAAATGTTTATAAGGTACACTGGATTCTCTCGGTGAACGTTTCATGAAATAATTAGACAATTTTGCAGATCATGGTTCCTAGTGGTTTAAAACAGATTCTTCAAGGGAATCAGTCAGTTAAATTCCTCCAGAAAACGTCTTCTTTGTGAATTAATTCAAGAGGGGTGCAAAAAAAGAACCACTTAGTATATAAACATTGCATAAAAGCAAAAATCTGAACTTGTATTCACATCCTTGGATTTAATTCCTAAACAAGACTTTATTTTGGCGTAATTTGATTCATCCCCCCGAAGTATAGGTCGCGACCCCTCGTCCAGAGGATTGCATTAACGTTTTTTAGTTACAGAAAATAATGAAGATGCGCTTGTATCGTGTTTGTATCGTACTTTTTTGTTTCGTTAACCAGCCAGTTCATCGTTCTAGTCGTCGTTGTGTGTGCCTTCTTCTAACGACGCGTGATATATTCCGTTCGCCCTGTCGGTCCCCCGTGGATAAAGGAAAAGGGAGTTGGGAAAATCCAAGCAACGGAAAATGAATTGGAAAGCTGCTGTACAGTCTCCTGGGCTCGCAGCTGTCGCACAGTATATTATGCGATTTTACTTCTGCCGAGCCGAAAGTGCAATCTGCATCTGTGACCTGCCGGCTGTTTCTGCACAGCTCATTGGGAACGGAATGTATTTTCCGCGGGCAAGATTTTGAAAACGGGGGTGAACGCCACGATTCCCGACTCGCAAAATCGATTTTCCATGCTGTTGCTCGAAAGGCATTTTTGTTCCTCTCTTTGCGAGGAAAGAGCTTGGTATCCACAGAGAATAAATAGAAATAATGAATAAAAAAACTCTGTCCGTTGCTCGTTGAATGAATATACAAATTCTAATTCGAAGAATCAACCAATAATAATTTAATCGAATAAAATTATCATACATTGGTTTATTGATTTTAACTTTGTCTAGCTCTAGTGCACAGTGGCTCGCGAAAGCATTGAAATTCTTGCAATTAGACGTTGCGATAGTCAATTAGACCGATGCTTCCAGACTATTGTTGTGGTTTTAGTTCGATCTAACTATCAGGATTATATCGATGAAGTTTGAAGCAGTTATGAAACATTATTCGAAATGTAAGCTGTTTGATAATAGGATAGATTGGGCTTGAAGTAACAATTTTACTTACAAACATGGTTTTGTAAGAACTGTTACACTTAGAAACAGTTTATATCTCGAGTAAACTTATTTCGCGTTATTGAAATTTTATTCTAATAAATAAAATCAAAATTGTTGCAGATTTAATTATTTTCTTAACACGCTGTCTTTAGAATCGCGTATATTGATCCGCGTATTCGAATACATTTTTCTCTATCCTTTGAGCCTAATTAGCGTTTCTGCGACGTTCAAATACAGCTCGAGAGAGGATTGATTTGGATCGCTTCGATTTTATCAATAACATTGTCTTCTTTGAGGCGAGAAAATCACAGAAATTTTGTCGATTAAATTAATGTATTCCACCCCTTTCCCACTTAGAATATATTACCAGCGCTCTGTAGCGGCCGATAAGTTAGGATTTAGGAGATCTCTAATTTGCCAGCGCAGCAGCTGCGGTTTCTACACCAGCTTCCGAAAATTTTGACCCGCATCTGTCGCTAGAGGGTTTTTAGACACCATACGCAATTCGTGCACGTTTGTCAGGGTTGTTAATGCTTTAATTACTCGAAAGTTCGTATAAACAAATTAAGAATTCTATCAAAGCCATGGACAAGAACCATTGCTCTTGAAAATAAAAATTTGCCTTAAAATATGAACCCTGTTTAAGTTTTATTCGATAAACGGAATAATGTCGAGTATTCGGTAGACCAGTGAATAGCTACTAGAGTCTAACGAAATATCAAAGTTCTGTTTTATCAAATTAAATGCGCAAGACGATTGTAACTTTTAGCTAATATTATCGAATATGCTTCTTTTGATTTCCTTATATCTCCCAAGAATAAAATAAAATTCCTGCAACAGAGGGTTGAACGTTTCGACGTTTCATTGTACGGTATTGTTGAGTTCATGTATTATTTTCTCCGTCGTCTGAGCTCTGTATATTCGAGGAATAGATTCGGAGGATATCGAAAGTTTCCGTCGCGGCGAGATCTAATCTCTCGGGCGTTCGCTACACCCTCACAGTCGGTCTTCCTTCGTAGACAATTTGGAACAGCCTGTACCAACAGACTAATGAACAGTTGGTTCCTATTGGTAGAAGGCGCCTGCGTTTAGGCCTCGTTACGTTACGGTAGCGCAGCTGGCATTGCCCCGGATGGCCTGTCTCGCACCCCCTCTCCCTGCACGCCCCTCTTTCCCTCATCGTTTCCCCTCTTTTTCGAAACGATCCTCGTGCCCCAGCCTATTTCTCTAGCGACTCTAGCCCGCCGGCCTAGAAAACTGTTCCCCGAGCAATAAATCGCCCCGCGCCTACGAATAATCGAATAAAATACGAGCCGCACGCGGTCATTGTATGCGTCCTGTGGCCCAAGACAGAGAGACTCTGATGCCCTCTTCACTCCATGAGTTGTTTGGAAGTTTCTTTCGGTCGCGGTGGGACCAAGAAATTATTCCCCGATTGCCGCGAAATGACCGCTCCGCGGGGTGAAATTTATACGAAGGTCAGGAGAATAAGAAATAACCCCGACCCGATCGCGATTCGTCGCGATTCGTAGCAGAGGGCAGAGTTTCTCGAATTTATTTCGGTCACGGGACATTTTTCATCCGACATCTCAAATTGCCACGGATAGGGAAAAATATTATAATACATAAATAAAATTTTGCCATTGGACAAAGGCCACATACACCACATTTTTATACAATGACGAATCTGACTCGTTGTAAGTCCTTGATGACAAGTTTCGCAATCATGAGACTACTCGTCATCTATTCTTTCTCGTGGCCATTTCTTGTACAAATTTAAACAAAATTAAATAGTACACTTTTGAAAAATTATTTGGATCGTACGTCAAGAGGTTAAGGTGTTCTTTAAATGAAATGCTATAATGAAAATCGAATTTTTTAAATTAGTATACATTTCGTTTATAAATTAAATTTACTATTTCAAGCACTCAGTTTGGTCTTATCAATGACAAAATATGCTGTTTCTTTTTAATACTCTTTTATAACTGTTACGTTGACATACACGTTTAATACAAAATTATATTACAAAAATGGCATATGTTATGATTACCCATGCAGAATTTAATTATTTTATTTTCTTCTTTTTAATCGTTAATCACGATTTTTCACAGACCACACTTTGATCAACGACTTCTCTTTCGAACGACGTCGCTATGTTTCCGTGGACGTTTTTCGTGGAATCTGCTCTGTCGGGTCTAGTGAAAAGTCTAAAGGCGTCGCTAATGGAAATGTTTCTAGAAGTTTCGTTTTATTTCTTCTCCTAACCTCTCGCCGTTTACGATGTTTGTTGTTCAAGTTCTCACTTATAGTTTCCGCTCCCCCTTCTCGAGATACTTCATTCGAGTATTCTTCGTCTTATCTTTAGATTAGTGTTTAAAAATAATGTTACGTCGTTTGTTGATGTCGAAGCGGCAAGTTACTGAAAATTTATTAAATTCAACCCCCTGAATAATACTGAAATACAGTTTTGTCATATTTTAATCACGATTGCGATCGAACGATTGTTGAAAACTTTTGCAAATTAGAATTCTCTTACACCATAGATCGAATCGGAAATATCAAAATTACGGTCCTCTCACGAATGGTACTAGTTAACAGACAATTTGACCCTATCGTTTGCGATGTTATAAATTAAATAACATTACTGATTTCACTACGCGTTTTTCTGAGCAAAGTTTGAAGAGTAATTCCACAATTTTCGTTCTACCGGGGTCTCCTACGAACCGGTGTCACCTAAAATCTGTTACTTCTGAGGGCGTACAAGGGCGTACTTCCGCTTTTTACTCGCCCCTCTCACCAAACAATTTCTGTTTTCTTACTGATTTCCTCCGGCTCGCTAGTAGGCAAGATTTCCTACTTTATCATCCAGAGCGGCAGCTGCGGCCGTTACGAATGCCGTGGTAACGAGCGCATCCAAAGGATCGAGGAATCCATTATCCCACCGTGAAATCGAAAGAAAAAAGTTGGCGGTTCACAAAAGGAAAGGATCTCACGGATGGATCCCGCGACGACAGTGTCTGGGGGTTGTCGTGAGTTCTCTTTTGATGAATATCTCTCTCTTTTTACCCTGACACGACTCTTTCGTTTCTTTTTATAGTTAGTCCTTTGGTACCATCGATGATTTCTGCGTTTGATCTTCGCTGTATCGTGAAAACCTATTCAGAGAAAGCATTCACAAAAATTACCTGGCCCTCTGACTCTTATCAAATTTTTCTTATCATGTCTCAGAAAATATCCCGCGCTTCGAAGCCTTTATCAAAAATAAGAATAAATTGAATTTCACGTATTAATATCTATATCTTAAAATAACAGGGAGCAAAAACAACTAAGGCAAACCTAACGGATAATTTGCAATCAGTATTCTGCGATGTTAATATCGATCTATAAAATTGAATGTTATGTTTAGTGAACACTAATTGAATAAGTATGCAGTTCAGGCGCTAGGCTGGTGTCTTTTGTCCAGTAACAGGTAAAAAAGGTTCTTACCTGTTAATGCGTTTTTAATTTTTTTGTCGCGTCTGACGTAAGTTTTATGAAAGGGAAGGAGGCGTTTATTACCACAATACTGTTGCAAAGTATATTGTGTTAGAACGTTCTAAGCCTTTAACGGTTTCTCGTCCCTGCGATTAGGTTTCGTTTCTTGTACCAGATGGAGAATAGGAAAGGATAGTAATAATGTCCTTTGTGGTCGCGTCGCGTTAAAATAGGACAATCCTTTGATGAGTCCAAATTAGAATTGCAACGGTCACCGAAAGACAACTACCCCTTTCCCAGGTGGATTCGCCTCAAAATATAATGACCGAAGGACGAAGGACGATAGAACCGTTCGAGACCGCATCTATCCCTCTATAATTCACTATTAGGCATTCAAACTATTTCCTACAGCGTTCGTGCTTCGTTCTACGAATCGTTTGAATAGATACACGTTCCATAATTCGTATCAATTTCGTGCGTTTTCACGCGCGACCGATTACGTTCGAAAGTCTGTTTTGCACATTATATAATAGTAAAACCTCGATTTGACCGACAGAATTTTACGATTTTATGCCACCACATCCTAAAAGCATATGCCATTCGATGTTTCCCCTGTTTCTTAAACACATTGATGTAAAATTATCCGATTGCAAACACACGATAAGTGTGTTGTTACTAACTGTATGTTTCACTTGACAATATCGTGTAATCAAGAACTACTATTATAATGTTATATTTTAAAAAGATTTCGTTCTCGAATGGTGTCGTACGGACACGATGAGTACTATTTAAAAATGTTATGTTATTAACCTCCATATTGCAGGAATTATAAGAATTTAAGTTATATGAAAGTATGTGATCGAAAAATGTCAACTGATAACTAATTGCATTGCTATCATAAAAACGCAATTTCGCATTCACTTCTCCAAGTGGCGTTAATCTCTCACCAAAATATAATATTAAAATAAATACAAAAAATGCGAAATTAAACGAACGAAATATAAATACTATTAATAAACGACACTAAAATAATATTATATTAATATATTATTATATTATATGTATATTATATATATATATATATATATTGTACTAGTTAAATTTGTAATTTTTAATATAAAAGAAAAAGTGTTTTGTGCTAAAAAATATATATAATTTGTTATTTAGCTAACTTTTGGTTTTCGCATCAATGAACATTTGTGTTTAACGGACGTCCCCTTCTCCGATTAGTTTGCTAAATCGAGGTTTTACCGTGCGCTTAAAAAACGTTAAAGAACGCTTTGCGGTGGGTCAATTATTTCGCAAAAACAGCGGAACCAGTTGAAAATGGCGTGCACCATGAACACGCGGTTCCAACCGCGTGGCTCATGCATATGCGTACCTATATGTAGGTAGACACGTACGTGCACATATGCTAGCTGTAGGGGCAGGTTCGAGCACCAACCTTGGCAAAAGGGCCCAGCGTATAAATGGCGGATGAAAATTCGCAAACTCGCGAACTCCTTGCAGATACGTTCGAGCCCTTCTAATAGTCGAATACTCGAGATAATTACATTTTCGCGTAGAATATCAAGAACCTGAAATTTGTTGTAACTAGTTCGAGATAATGGAATAAGACTCGAAAGCAGCGAAACGTAATCCAGAAAGCTAACATCGCGTAATAAAATACAGAAGCTTAATATTGTTATTCGTTTCGACGCAATACGATCGCGCCATTTTTCAATGTAACATTACACGCGAGTTTCTTCTGATCATGGTTTAGAGAAATCTGATCGATCCTGTAAAGCTCTTCAATGAAATAAAAAAACAAAAAATGAGAAAACTATGGTTTCCAATGATTTTCCTCGAATCAAATAATAAGATTGTAAATTTTATTAAATCTTTATTATGATTTAATGTAGCTGTGATAGGAATATGTTAAAAAAAAGCCATTGAATAAAAAACATGAAACGACAGAGACTCGAGGACGCCATTTTCTTTGACCAATAATGATGCAGATGCTGACCACTGATAACCCACGATACATGGATCTTTTAGAAGCCAAAACGATGTATGAAATAGCAAGTAGAGAAAACTGATCTTGTAAACATTGCTTAAACAACGTAAACAACGATTTAAAACTTTAAAAAAAATATCATAGATCCCTTGATACCTCGTTCTAACTAACGATGAGACTTCGAAATTGAATACTTATTTATTAAACAATTAAAACCTTCAAATACGATCGATTATCGAAATTCACAAGAATCACAAAACTTTCAAGCCCTCTAAGGCTTCGAATCCGATTCGAAAAAATTCGATTTTTCCGGCATTTAGTGCGTTTGGAGCTCGCCAAATCCCATGGTTAATTACAACCGGAGTTCGACTACATAAATTTACGGTTTAAGTCCCGCAAATACTTTGGAAAACCCTGAAAACTATTTACTTCCGGTTGAACGTAGCGCGCCTTCTCGAGCCGTAAATTACTCAACCCTGGGTCCAAACCTAACCGTTCTTCGACCTTTAATTTTCTTTTCGACAAAACTTGTAGCGAGAATCTGACCTGGCGCGCGTTCTGCGTTCCCTTCGACGAAGGGCGACGATTTTCCCGAACCGGCGATGGCGGCGCGTTCGAAAACAGCGACTCGATGTCGTTGCGCGTTGATGCGCGCACACGCACATAATCGCGCGAACGCCTATCGAATTATTGCGTGTTGCGTATCGCGGGATTGGTTGAAACCACAGGAGACGAGATAGACGTAATCCCTCTCCCACTCTTTCCTTTCGAATTCTCATTCTCCGGAAGTCGTTCGCCGAAACGGGGTAGGGGGGGGAAGGGGACGCCGTTTGCCGTTGCATCCCCTCTTTTATCCACGAATCGACGCTGTGCATCGTTGCATCGCTTTGTTGTATGCAACTCGCCGTCACGAGGGGAGCCAACAAGAGACATCCTCTGTATGCTGCTGGTCCCTCAGGGAGGGGGTATGCCGGTGGAGGGGTGGTGCATTCAGGAGGGGGGTAATGCACTTTGCACGCTCGGGAACTGCAGGTTTCGACCGACGCCGACATTTGTACGCTATTTTTGGTGTACGCTCTCCGAAGACCTTTCGAGGTCTGTTTCTCATCCTAATCGTCACGCTATCGCATAACTGTTGGGGAACACTTTCCATCAGGATACTTGTCCCTTTATTCTAACGTTATTCTTTGAGAGGAATTAGCATTAGAAGTGTTGGAAGAATCGAATTTTCTTTTATCCGATTTTCTCAAAGTACGCGCCCTTGAAACTATGTTCTGTGAACTTTATACCGATACAGAAAAACTGACCGTTGGTACTAAGAAGGGACCGGTGCACGGTCGGAAAAGCAGGTATAAATACCTATTTCTGGAACTTTGAGTGCTATTTTCTTCGAACCTTATTTTATTGGGCAGACGAGCACTTATTAAGCACCGAACGAAACTATCAATTTAGAAGATACGAAAATGCAAGGAGAACCAGTTGTTTAAAAGTATGAAGAGAATAATGCAAGGTGAATCAATTATTTAGCGTTGGAAAATAAAAAATAGATCGATAATGAATACATTTAAATAAAAAAAAATAAAAACAAGAATTTAAGCAAATCGTTGGAAATAAATTATGTGCCATTCCTTTGTAGAAAATAATTTAAAACAGAAACATCTCAACACTTGAGGACGAAGTAGACGTCTTACATTTTATTCTAATTAATGTGCCTTCATTATAATAAACAAACATTTATAGCAAACAACAATAGTTCAAAGAAATAGTTTCTAAAAGAAAATGCCATGGTTTTCCTCAATTTTATTATCTAAAATTTCTTTTCCTTTTTTTTTTGCTGATTATTATAATATAATAAATTAACCGTAAATTCTCCGCATTATTTCTAATTTTATTTCAGTCTTCTATAAAATATCGTTCGATGCAAAGTATTCGAAACGAAATAGAAAAAAGAAAGTTTAACTGCAAATTGCATGTCTTCTAGATTCTTTTTGCTGATCGTAACATCTTTTTTTTCTGTTGTTTATTAAACCATATAATATCGTAAGATTCTTTATATTGAAAGTACGTAACATGCTCCCGATCGTGGACTTCATTACAGATCCACAGCAGACGTCTATTGGCGGACGTGCTTATGGTGGGGCAATGGCATTGCACATTTACGCATGCCGCTCGCTAGGTCTTGCATCGTGCACTGCATATTTGACACTGTGTGGGAGAGAAACTGCACGATGGTGGGGTACCACATGCCACGTTAAGTGAGGGGTAATGCATTTTACCAGCGGTACACGAGAACTGCAACGGACATTGGTACGCTACCGGCTCTGGTGTTAATGCCAAAAGTCGAGAACGTTTCTTTCATTGTTTTCGATGCATTCAGTGTTGTTTCGGAGCATAAAACAACTACATATATAGGAACTTTGTATCATAAATTATTAATGTAAATGCGAGCCCAGTCTTTCTTATCATTATGATCATACAAATAATTTCACCTAAACAGCCATAATAATTACTAATAATCAAAACATTAGGTTGTCGCACTCGCGATAATAATTTTTTTTAACTAAATTTCATAAGCCTACGCGTATTCTAATATTCGCTGTTTTTATAGATTATGTGGAACAATTAATTTTCTGACAGAATGATTTGAATGTAAAATTAAATAAATGAAACTTCGTTGGCAAAAAATCGGGAAGAAGATGATTTCATATTGTACGTCATTGAGTTTATCGTTATCTTTGACGCTCACAGAGTTGCGTTGCTATAAATCAAGATTAGTTTTTATCGATCTACCGGTGTAAGTTCCTCCGCTATTTTTAAATGTATTTCTTCAATTTATTTGCAATAATGACTAAGTTCTGCATACAATCATCGAACGATGAGCATCATCTTTCTCGAATGAAGTTTTGATATTTCCATATAAATTTTATTTAACATTTGAATAAATTGTATGAATATAAAAATGAAGAAAAACAAGGAATGTGCTACGAATACTATCACAGTACTTTCCTCCCATATAGAGTCAAATAAACAATATCGAATGTTGCTTGAATAAAACTCCAACATAAAATCACATAAAATTACGCGTTAAGTACTTAATTACAGTGACTCAAACAATTGATCAAATGTTTAATTTTGTTTAAATTTTTATTTAATTGAACTCATGTTAATAAGATATGTAACAAAATATTTTATTATAATTACATACATAGTTTTCATAGTTCATATAATACAGAATTAACTTAAATATGTTACACTTTTTAAAAAAAAATTAAATAACATTAACAAATGATGTAATGATCAAATTTTTTAGTTTGAAAAAATGAAATATCAGTACTTCGTATACCCTCCTTTCGCTTTCAATACGGCTTCTATGCGTCTTGGCATACTATCTACTAAACTTTTACACTGTTCAGCCTTAAATTCAATAATACTTCTTGAATTGTGATCGAAGTTGGCAACTGTTCTTTTTAGTAAACCCCATAGGTGTTCTATTGGGTTCAGATCAGGAGACTGTGGGGGGCCAGTCTAAAACAGTAAAACCATGAGCTGTTAACCATTCTTTGGTGATTTTTGCCGTGTGTTTAGGGTCATTATCGTGCTGAAAAATGACTTTTTCTGCGTTCTTATTCCATTTTTCCAAACTTCCAATTAAACTTTTCTGCAGGATGGATGTGTATGATGTTGCAGTCATTCGACCTTCAATTTTTTCAACGCATCCGACGCCCTCACTGGTCATACAACCCCAAACCATGATATGGCCTCCTCCAAATTTCAGTGTTGGATGAACGTGATGCGACCGTATTTGTTCTTTATTTCCTCGCCATGCCCATTCCCGTCCATCGCACCCAAAACGATTAATTTTCGTCTAGTCTGACCATATTACTCGTGCCCAATCGAGATCTGTATAATTTTTATATTTTTCGGCAAACTGCAGTCGAAGCTTCTTATGCCGCTTTGTAAGAAGAGGTTTCTTTATTTTTGCACGTCCTCTTAAATTCACTTCTCGCAGTGCATTACGCACTGTTTCAGCGCTTACGTTAATATTATGGTGTGTGACTAAATTTTTTTGCATCTGTACAGCATTATCAACGCTACCATTACGGATTGATCGTATGATTAATCGCTTTGTGGTAGTGGATAACTTTGATTTTCGTCCTGCTTTATTCTTTAGTATGTTTTCTTTTAAAGTTTTACGTACTGATAACACAGTACCAACAGAGCACAGTACCTTCTTAGAAATCTCGCGATGAGAAAGCCCAGATATTAATAGTTTTTTAATTTCTGATATTTTACTTGCTTTTATTGGTCTCATTATGAAATATGACTAAAAATATTTTATTATAAACGTATTCTCAAATGTTTAAAAATAACGTTATGACTTACCAGTAATTATATTTGTGCTAAGGAATGCCAAAAATATAAGAATTTTGCACAATTAAGCTTAACACAAATAATTGATCAAATAATGCACAGAATATAATTCGTAATACACGTCCGCTTTGTACGATTACAGGGCTCAAACTGTCGTGAAGTAACGACGCAATGTTTACATTTTTCGTATATACAGGGTATTTCACCTAACTTGACCACCTTAAATATATCGCTTATTTTGTATGATAGAAAAAAATGTCAAGGGGAGAAACTATTCTGTTCGAAGGCGCCAATACGGTGATGGATCGAATTTTTTTTTCAAGGTCATTTTTTTCGAGATTTCAAGGTCATCGTATTTTTTTTAAATGGGACCACATATTTTCGCTACAACAGTCTTATAGCTTATAAAAAGACGAATCCAACGATGTGCGATATGTTGACCTTCACGTGACCTTTAGCGAAGGAATTATGAAATGTTTGTCAGTAACTTCAGTACGCGTTCGGAGACGGTAAATGAAGGAATTTCAATTTCATTGAAACAGTCTTAAATTAAATGTTTATTTTAGAAGGTGTTCAAAATGTGCACCATGAACCTGGATACATTTTTGGAGGCGGTAAATAAATTCTTGCTGAACATTTTTCAGTTGTTCTACAGTAATTGATCTACATGCATGTAGAATCCTTTGTCGCATGTTTTCTGCTGTTGTGGGAATATCATTGTAAACTGTATTTTTTAGGTGCCCCCACAGAAAGAAATCAAGTGGCGTAAGATCCGGCGATCATAAAACCATTTCCACTTTTTCTGCTGTAGTGTACATGATGGAGAATCTTATTACACTGCTATCGATACCGCAACTTGTTGTGTACGTCGCGGCTTTTTGACAACGCGCTATCGACCCGCTTCGGTCATTCCCCTCTTACAATAATAATGCTTGTAAACATACTTCAACCGTTGAAAGGAGAATATGAATATCTATTTATAAGCACCAGAAACAATTACACGGTACACTGTTTCAATGAAATTGAAATTCCTTCATTTACCGTCTCCGAACGCGTACTGAAGTTACTGACAAACATTTCATAATTCCTTCGCTAAAGGTCACGTGAAGGTCAACATATCGCACATCGTTGGATTCGTCTTTTTATAAGCTATAAGACTGTTGTAGCGAAAATATGTGGTCCCATTTAAAAAAAATACGATGACCTTGAAATCTCGAAAAAAATGACCTTGAAAAAAGAATTCGATCCATCACCGTATTGGCGCCTTCGAACAGAATACTTTCTCCCCTTGACATTTTTTTCTATCATACAAAATAAGCGATATATTTAAGGTGGTCAAGTTAGGTGAAATACCCTGTATATCAACAGTCTTAAGCAAGATTCTGAGAAAGGTGTACTGTGACTTGTTTTCTGTTTGTTCGAACATTTGATCAATTGTTTGAGTCACTGTAAATATGATTGGTTTATACAAATCGCAGCTCCCATGATACTTGACGTAGCAAAAGTGAAATTTATAGTACCATTATTTTTAAGGATTCTTGGTCCTTTGAAGACGTATCGCTAAAATCCATAGTTTAAAACCTTCCTCAAGAATCAATCAATACGTTGGTAAAAATCGGTTTAATAGTTTCCAAGTTTTTAGGGTTCAAACAAACAGCGATATTTTTCTTTATACACATTTTTCATCGTTTCTAAATCCCCTGAAGTCTGATTAGTTTAAAACTTTTCTCATCGAGGTATCGTTTATTGACATTAGTTTAGTTCTACGCTTGCGCATAAAAAATTATTCCTGACCCGTCTATTCGCTATTCGTTACTAAATTGAAACGTACGGGGGTCGTTCAATATGTCCTTAGAAAAAGATAGAAGAACAAATTATTTTAGGTTGATTTTTTTTTAATTTTTCAACATAATCTCCTTTTAGCTCTATACACTTTTCCAAATGCTTTTCCAATATTTTTAAGCCATCTAAAAACTAAGATTTCGGAAGGTCCTCAACATAGGCATCTATTAGGCATCTCATTTTTTTAAGTTTGGAAATAAAAAAGTCATTGGGGGTGAAATCCGAATACAGTGGACGTTGTAATAATTCAAACTTTAATTCCATGATTTTGGCCATCGAAACTGCACAAGTGCATCCATGCATTCTCTTGCTGGAAGAGGACATTCCTTGCTTCAATCGACAATAAAAATGAAACCATGTGCTGGATATAATTGAAACTTTGACAGTTGTCTAGTGAGTCATGATGCTTACTAAAAACAAACCATTTTCGATGCCACGAGCGCCAGGTCTTGGATTTTCGAAGAATTTATTGAACGACCCTCATATTGAATAAAGTATTCTATGTTTGAGTTAGCTTTCGAACATGCAATTCTAATCTATTCAGCATTCATTACCCAGCGGATAACGGATAAGAATTTCAGATTCGTAAACTAAAACCTATTAGCGAATTTTTTAAGCCGATATCCAGACTACTAAAACTGTTATTCGTTATTCGCGAATAACATTTTGCCCGATTCGTTGTTCGAATACTTTCCGAGATCCATTTTGCCAGACCCTGGGTTCAAGTACCTCGGCTTTGTTCTTGCTGTCAATTTTTCCACCGTACGAAAAGGTGTTGGTCCCGTTCATTTTAATAGCAGAGCAAGAAGAAAGGCGTTTGCAACTCGATACTCGGAGGAGCCAGTGGGAAAGGAAACGGGTGAAAGTAAAACTTGTCCTTTCTTCGTGGGCAACCTTGCCCGTCTGAATGGCGTCGTTTCTCCCGAGGATCGTCGAGCGGCGTTTCGCCTAAACTCTTGTCCTCGGCGCGCGGCGTAAACCAGGAAAAGGAAAGTTGTCCCGGGTATCATCTGCCTTCGAGGACCTTGGCGACCGATCGGGCGGGGGCAGCCACGGTAAAAGTTTCAAGAGGGTGAGCCGGGAAAGCGTCGAAGGGGAGTGATATCGGGTGTAAAAATAGAAAGGGAGCGTACGCGGAAACGAGGGAAAAGTAGGGGCACAGGTTCGTTACGAACAGAGATAGACGGCTCGCGGAGAAAGAGAAAAGGACAGGGATGGAGATAGGGGCAGAGAAACTGCCGACGAGCGGGAAGAGAAGAGGCTGACGGAGCGAAAGGGGACAGATAAAGAGAAAATATACGTGACAAGAGCGAAAGGGGGGCACAGGGAGAGAAAGAAAAACCGTGTACAGGAAAGCTGAGAAGAGAAAGCAGATCGTACAAAGGGGGAAGAGAAGAACGAGGACGAGTGGGATGGAAGGGGAAGTATCTGGGAGAGGGTTAGCGGACGGGAGGCACGGGATTTCCAGCCGACAGGGGTGAGTCACCCTGTATTAACGAGCGGCTACGCCCATTTAAAAGATGGCTGTTTCCCGATTGACCAATTAGATTTCGCGATCCGGTCCGTGTCGAAAAAGCGCGGCAAACGTGACCCTCCTGGCCACCCTGTCGCAGGGTCTTCGCTGGAGGGATGCTTTTATTTATATCTCCTTTTCCTTCTCCCCCTTTTCGACGCCGCGAAAAAAAATTTTCCCCGACGTGCACGACGGATCCCTCCGCGCCCTTACAATTTCTCCCTTTATTTTTGCGCCACGAAAGTCCAAGGCGGAAAACGATGATCCGCTTCCGGTAGCGCGCATCACGTAGGCAACCACGGGTATCTTAAAAACCACTCGCACCGTAATATTAACGAACAGGAAATTTTCTCTGCATTTTCTTTGCTTCTTAATCCATTCATGACACACGTCAAAATCGAATAAATATCCCAACTTCGTTTAAACGTCTCTACCATTTGGGTTTTTCATCTTTTTTAGTACGAAAGAGGCGTCGAACAACTCCTTGCAAATAATTTTTGTGGCATGAAAACTCGAGTAATTTTGAAATCGTGTACAGGGAAGTCTAAAAAAGAAATATGTAGTGATATATCAAGTGATAACTTCTACTTCAATGATCTAATAAAACTCGTCAAAATCGAATAAATATCCCGACTTCGTTTAAACGTTTCTACCATTTAGGGTTTTCATCTCTTTTAGTACGAAAGAGGCGTCGAGCAACACCTTGCAAATAATTTTTGTGGCATGAAAACTCGAGTAACTTTCAGATGCACAGGAAAGTCTAGGAAAGAAATAGTGATAAAGCAAGTGGTATCTTCTATGATCGAATAAAATTCGATAATCATAGAATATTAAATATCGGTATCTTGTTCTTTGATTATTTTCGTCGAAATGAAAGAACTTATTCTAACAAACGCAAATACTTGCGGCTTGTTACATAACAAATTACATCTTGAGACATAATTTGCAGTGACTATGCATTAAACTTTTTAACTCGACATTTTAAATCAGACGTTTTATAATCGTAAAGCAGCCGTGTCTGGGCTTTAGATTCGAATTTACGATGTTAACTTCGTGTTTGTAGACTAGGAAAACTTGCAAAGTGTGATGCGTACTGAATCTTAAATAATGCAAGAATTTCGATCAACTGCTGCGTCAATGAACTTCCGGGAATTTTCTATAGCGTGTTTTTTGCACCGAGACTGTATAAGTCCATCGATCAAGTGATTAGCGTGACCAAAAATTGATCAATTCTTCTAAATTTCCTACTTTCCCAAAATTCATCTATTCCATACTTTTTATTAATTACTTAAAAATATAACAAGTATTTTTGACATTAAATTTAACCTCTTCAGGGACGAATTTTTTTTTCTGGTCTACTTATTATTGACAGTAACTATAATTATAAAAAAAAAACTAAACGTCCATATATGTGGCCAAGGGCGTGAAGAGGTTAACCTTCCAATAAAAATAACATTACTTGTAATAACCCTAACATTATATTACCGTAAATCGTTAAATTACTAGCTCGATGTCGTTATGTTTAAAAAATACCAACCGCTTGAAAATTTGGAAAAAGTACACCTTCCAGAAAAACGATCCATCAATCATATTTGCTTCTTCAGACTAAACAACCTCCTGTACGTATATTTTTTTCGTATTATCAAAGGAAATGGAAACTTTAGTGCGATATCGTTAGGTGCCTCAGCCCTGTATAATTTCGTAAAGTATTTTTATCGTGTCCTCTTATCTATAGAAAATTATTTTACCCACGAGATTCTTAAACTTCTTATCGGCTTGGTAGCTTCCTGCCTCGCGAGAAACTCACATTTTTCAATGTACACGAAATAACCGAGAAGCCTCTATATTATTTAAATACATTTAATTCTATCTCACTGTATTTAATTTAATTTTATTATATTCACTTTGTTAAACGCGAAACGCTTCCACTAATCCCTTCTTTTTGTCGGCTGATTCGAGTTTCGATGCATAATAATATTTATTTTCCCTGTAAATGTTTATATTATTCAATCTACAATTTAGAAAGTGCTATTTTATCGATTCCGATTCTATGCGTGACAAGTTCTTGTTTAACAAATTATTCTCGTTTAATTTTCGTATACTTAAATGAGATCGAAACACGATCGATTGCCTAAGTAGAGAAATACATATATTTTCCTATTTTCTCGTACTATTTAATTTTTTTTATCGACTAACCGTAACATATGAACGTTTTCCAATGATAGTCTACAATTTGGAAATTGCTATTTAATTAAAGTAATTCTGTTCGCGGTAGTTTCTCGTAGTAAATGTTCTGCTAGGCGAGCTAGTCCTACGCCTATGGGTTCCTAGAAGCCGGCATGTTCAGGGTTCGTTGGGCGTGTATAGACGCTCGTGCGTTTGTACGCGTATCCGACCTAACAGCACTCTAGGGTGGTATATCGTGGATATACGTTGGCCTGGTACAGAATTTTTAAATCTTCCGCAGACCGTCCAAGAATTTTCTAACCGAAGTTTACTTAGCGGCGGGGAACATTTTCGCCTGAAATTCCTTTACCTGCAGCGTCGTGAAAAGGTGCAGTCCATTTCGAAGGACCCTTTTCTTTCTTAAATCGCGCACAAAACTTTCAACAGACTAGCGAAAACGGTCTGAGTATAACTTTTCAGTGTCACGATTCTCTGTATCGTTTTACGAACTTTCTAACGTTTCAGGGAGGAAGATCTATAGAAATTGATATACTTTTAATTAAGCGGACTAGAAAACGTTTATTTTCATATTCGTTTTCCACTCGAGTATCTTTCGTTAAATTTATTTTTCACTTCCTCGTGTCCTAGATTCATATGGGTGATTTTTAAACGTTGTATTTAAATAAAATAAAGTTTCAAGAAACGGTTACGAAATAATATATTTTCAATAGATTATAACATAATGTCTTTATATTTTTCGAAGGTATGGTGAAAAGCTTTTTTTTGTTGATCTTTTGATGATGAAGAAGTACAGGAAAACTATCTCTAACATGAAATAATTCACAGACGTTTTAAGAAAATGAGAGTCTCGTTAAAGTCGAAAATATTCTTGATCGCATATAATAAAACCGATACTTTTAATGAAATGAAATATTTCACAAAGGAAACAAAAATTCAACTGCACGAACGTATAAATCTGTAAACGTTGATCTTATTGGTTATCCATTACTGGAATAAAATTTTGCCTATTTCTGATATTTATAACCGTGCTCGATATACTGCCACGCACACGTAGAAAGAGTTCAGGAGTTATTCACCGCTCGAAATGGTTCGACAAGTTAGTTTCCACCCGGAAGTAGTCTTCATAGTCGACGAAGAATTTCTTTCTTGTGGTATTGGTAAGGGGGTTGAATGGACGTGCGAGGCACAGCTGAATGGCTAACGAGATCTTCTCTCGTTTCATAGGCATTAGGTACTTGCACGTGTATGCCACCATTCATACGATAGAAACGCTCTAATACATCCATACTTCTGGTCCTTCCAGGACCGTATCGATAGTTGGCTCGTAAATCTCTCCCGGAGTTTAAACGGGGAAAAATGTTAGCCATTCCGCGAAGCTTTTCTTTTCTGCCTCGGCGTCGTTTTTATCCCGTATTTTAATCTCCCAACGGGATAAAATCGAGCCTAGAAATACGTCTTTCGAACCTTCGTGTAAGAATTAAACGTTCACTTTGAAAATTCAAATTTCTAACCGAATCGCCGAAGTATTCTTTGTTATTATGGCGTTATCCATTAAATCGTTCCAATCAATAATGACACGTATTTTTTAAGATCTAGATACACATTTTGAATAAGGAATAAGGAATATGCAGCTTCTAAAGTGTTATTTCTTCGATGAAAATTACAGTCTGTAGTATAAAATGAAGTTATATCTTACGTTGAGTATATACATGTTTGATCGAAGAAAGCATAAATTATTCGCTACATAGTGTTTCTATTTGCCATCTATTGCTCGAATAAAATTTTGCACATTCATCGTGCATACAAGAACAGTGGATTTATCGAAGAGTCAAAAGACCGTTTCTAAGTCAACTAACGCCAAAAGTTCACGGTGTTCCAGCGCAAAATTTACTCACAGTGATCTCAGAACAAGCATTAATAAAAGTAATTTGGACAATATATTCCTCTTAAAGTTTTTGTTCAGTTTTCCTCTAAATTGATTACATAAAAATCTCAATTTCCTTGCTCGTCTATATTTATCCTCTTTTCAATTTCATAAATAATACAAAATTGTATATTTTATCTCAGAGTAAAAATGCCTCGAACGGATATAAAATGACTGTTAAAATTAAAATATAATACTTATAAATTTAATAGTCTCCAAGTTTTTAGAGTTTAAACAAGCAACGATATTTTTCTTTACGTACATTTTTCATCGTTTCTAAACTGAAGACTGATTAACTTAAAACTTTTCTCATCGAGGTATCGTTTATTGGCATTAGTTTACTTCTACGCCTATGCACGAAAAATTAAACGAATATAAAATAACTGTTAAAATTAGACTTTTTGTGGATGTTTCATCGTTTCTAAATCCCCTGAAGACTGATTAGCTTAAAACCTTTCTCATCGAGGTATCGTTTATTGACATTAGTTTACTTCTACGCCTATGCACGAAAAATTAAACGAATATAAAATAACTGTTAAAATTAGACTTTTTATGGATGTTTCATCGTTTCTAAATCCCCTGAAGACTGATTAACTTAAAACTTTTCTCATCGAGGTATCGTTTATTGACATTAGTTTACTTCTACGCCTATGCACGAAAAATTAAACGAATATAACTGTTAAAATTGGACTTTTATACCAGAATAAAAGCGTTAACGTACAAGCTTGACTTAAAACAAATAATTTGAAAGTTCGAACTTTCTCAAATAACTTTTATTCGTGAAAGATTACTGTTTCGTTTCGCCCTCCGTAATAATCTAGATATTTATTCGAAATAATGCCCGAGTCTGATCCTTATTACCGATTCCGAAGACGGTCTCGTGATCTCGCGCGCGCGCGTGAATTCGGGGAAACTGGGAGCAGGATTTCACAGTCCCCTCGTATAATTAGCTCACAGCCCTGGATATATACTTCTTAGACACACATATCGCAGGTAAGAAGCACGTCGGAAGATGGAATAGAGGCGGTTGCACGTGCTTCGTTCACCGAGAGAGGTTGGTACACGGGTTCGCAAGGACAACGGCCCGGTTTCTCCATCGGCCGCCGCGTAGACGCGCATAGAGAGTCGAGATTCAAAAGAGCGGCCCGCCATTTGCAATCGAAAACAAAAAAAAAGAAAAAAAAAAAGGAGGAACTGCGAACAAACGGATTCGGCTAAGGGGCGATTCCCCGCTCGGGGTCGTTACCCCCTTTCGAATTTGGGTCACCGTTCGAAGGGCGCTTTGATTCGGCATCGATGAGAAAATTCGTACGACCGATAGGAGCTCGTTTCTGGCTTTCGACGAAATTTTCGAGACGCGATCGCGTGAGGAACACCACAGAGAGCCAACGAAAGCATTACTATCCTCGAACACCTACGAATTATTTACAATGCAATTTAATTTAAATTAGACTAGAAATATGGTCGACAGAACGATTAGGAAATGTGAATTATAAAAGTATCTACGATTCTTCTTAATAAAGTGCCAACCGATCGAGGTTACCTCCATCTTTGCAAACGTAAATAGTAAGCGTTTTGTACTGATTTTATACAACTTAAAATCAAAGATAACGTTAGAAGTAGTAGATAAGAGATAATTTTTAATTTTTTAAATATAAGAAAGATATGTTGTGATTGTGTGGAGACTTGAAGCTAAAAATGCAGTGCGTTGAAATGGCTGAAAGCACAGTAAAGATACTTATTATCGTAATAAAAGTACTGTTCGAAGAAATTAACTTTCATATTCTGCTACTACAAATCTACTATTTTTGTTTTTATTGATTATTCGAAAATTCGTTCGTCGAAAATGTACCCCTAGTATTTTCGAAAATTGTACAGGGTTTTCAATTTCTTTCTAGAATTTATTTACTACGAGATGTGTATTCATCCTATAATATAGTATGTCGAAAACGGTATCCTATAAAAATCGTTATTAATTACTAAAAATGTAGAGTGAAAGAAATGAATTTTATATATTTGCAATCTATACTACTTTCGTAATTTTTTCTGTCTCTGATATACTGGTAAACTTTGATAATCCAACTATGGCAATACTATATATTACAATAACATTTACAAAAAAATAGCAACGTGGTCAAGACATTTACAAAGAACTGAAAATACAATAAAATATAGTGAAATTTACTTTTTTCCTTTTAAAAATTGTAATGCGTAATGCTTAGAAAAAAATCTAATTATAATCTAAGAGAAAAAATAATATGATACAAAAGCGGTATATATATACCAGAAATATATAAAATTTATTAGTTTCGTTCTTTCAATTATTAATTAGGATTTTTCGTAACAGTAGCATTTTTGGAAATACAATTTGTAGAATATTGCAATAGAAAGACAAAATGGAGATAATACAAAATAAAATGACGGTTTGTTCCTTCAAATACATACTCATTGGACGATTATGGCTGATCTTCGATTAATTTCAGGCGTAACGAATTGAAAATTGAAAGAGAACGCGAACGTTCGTCGTAGGTTTTAATTTTAATTCTGTAACGTATCGACGTTCTCGATTTCCATGGCGTCGTGCCTCCTGGAAAACTCATGGAGCGCATTAGGACTTTTCGGGGGTCGTTCCCCTCTTTTCTCGTTCCTCGTGTTCTCAATATCGACCTCGCTTATATTTTCTCGACCCAATGCGAAGGGTCGTTGGCCCCCCTCCTTTTCGCTCCCGGAAATCGTGGCTCATGTCTCTCAAAAGCGGCCTCCAACAATGGATTTTATTTCCATTGCAGTTTGCGACCTTCTTTATCTCGTTTTGCAGCTAGGTTTGCTACGTTTACATCGCCGATTCCTTTTATATTTCTTGTATTTCTACTTTAATCCGTCTCGATACGTTCGTTTGCTTCGAACGAATGGCAATCCAACGATTAATTAACGAAATTAAATTCTAATACCCTAATTTCTAACATCATTCCCTTTCCTTACAAAATGAGAACAAAACAGAAAAATATTTGAAATAATTTCGACATTCCCTAAAAAACTTCATTATTACCGTAATATCAACGATATTATTTGTTGTACAACGTTTCGTGCACGAATAAATTAGTTACTCCCAATTATTATATTTACCATTGCGATAATAGTTAAACTACATTAACAATTTAAATGTTGAATCTATAAAGAACATCATTCTCTTGCTTTATCACTCGTACCTATTTCATATTGGAACCGATTCGATGATATAATCGTTAATAGATACGTATAAATTTCTAAGTGAATTAAGGTATCAAACAAGATCAAAATAAATAGTCTTTGGTATCAGTGAGATGTAGTTGTTGATCTATCTTGTAAAATCTATACAATTCAAACATAAAGCATCGTGGAGACTTCAACAAGACATGCAGCTAATCTAGTATCACAGTTGGATATTATTAGAATCAAGTATACTTTTGTTTTAAAATAACGAACATCAACACTCTGTACAGTAGTTTATTTAATCAACGTTTCATCTTTTCAGGAAATGGTAAGAAACAATTCATTTGGAACTATGAATAAATTAAGTTATTCCTCGTTTTTATACGAATGTTCAAATTATTTCCATCGTGGCAACAAAAAACACGTTTATTTCTTCGAAATTATTAGAATTACTCTGAATAAACATAGACAAGGTTAAAATCCTTAAAATCTCGACCTGAACAATTTTGAAAAAAAGTGTCCTACTATTATCTTCCCTGGCACATTTTTTGATATCGTCAGAAACAACAAAAATTGTTCTTTACATCAGATCGAAGTTTCTGAAGAGGGTCGTCCAGACAACTGTAACGCGTATGTAATTAATCTTTTGTTCTTTCTATGTCTCGTTCGGACAGAAATAAGATTTCAATGACCGCGAGTCTAACTCGTTACAAGTTCTTGATGCCAAGTTTCATAATCATCAGGCTACTGGTCATCAAGTCTTACAAATTAAAATCAACACATATTTACATTTACGAAGTATTCATAAAACAAATCTATTCTTTTTCGCGTCCATTCATTGTACGAACAAATTTAAACAAAATTAAAAATCTCTTTGCTTGTTTACAAGCATGTAAACGTTCCTATCGGCGTATTTCTACGTACTTTTATCTCAATAATGAATACGAATGGATGTGTTATTGCTCTAGTATGTCTTTAATTCAGTCTCAACGGCTACTGATTCGTTCTTCTAACTGTTACGCGAAGAAAACTGGTGCATTCAGTTGATACTAATTCAATAGAAACGACAGCATTTGATGAGCTGAGTTTTATTATGTTCCTCTGTAAAAGAACTGTCCTTTTGTATGTCTACAAGCATGTAAACGCCATTATTGGCGTATTTCTACGTAAATTTAAACAAAATTAAATAGTATGGGTTTGAAAAATTATTTGAAATTAAATCGTACGTCAAGGGGTTAAACGCAACTCGAGAGAAATAAGAATGATCGAAACACGAGCATTTATTATTATTACACGAGGAAGGTGCAGCCATTAGATCAAGAAGTTCGCGCCGTTAGGATGACCGTTAGGTTTCTCTGTTCCCTGGACTTCTGAAACTCGAGGCTCGCAATAAAGAGACCGGATAAGTTCCCGAAATATTCGTGCTAGTGGTTCTAGTTGAAAAGCAAGGACGATTTACGACCGGGTACCCGTACCCCGAAGAAGGTTAAACATTTTTTAAGAGCGTTCCGTGACCGTTTCAATAACACGATTTCTCCTAATAAGCTTGCCCCGATAATTGGGAGGACGAGCAAAAATTCCGTCGGAAAGTTTCCTCGAAAAGGGATCAAGAGGGTCTTCCACATTTTATCGGTTGCCAGTGGCAACGCCTCAAGTTGCCGCTGTGGCCTCAAACCTACACCGCACACGCTCGCGTTTTCCGCATCTTGCAATTAGAGACATCAAGAAAAACTCGATCGAGAGCAACGACGAGAAAACCTGACCGTTTGCGGAAGCGAACAACGAAATTACGCGACAACGAAGCCCACGACAAAAAGATCCAAACGCAAAAAACATTTGACGTATGTATGTAACAAATGCCCCAATTATGGCCACGTTTGTTTAACAATCGTCTTGATCGTCAATTTTATACGTACAGAATCTTTTACTACGTTCGTGAAAAATAATAGTTTATTTTATATTATGGAATTTACTTTATATAATGGAGAGTAACCCTCCTATAACACGGTAGATAAGTTCCTAGAAAATGCCGTGTTACGTGAGAAACAGAGCCAGTACAAAAAGGGGAGTTACATTCCGAAAATTAATTAAAAACAAATATCTTTTTTTAATTCTACATAGGCAACTTAATTTTTATGAAAAATATAAATATATGTGTAACACAAAACAAAAAATATTATTTTAATTTAACGTAACCTTAATTCAATAAATTATAATTTGTTTATATATTTTCATGTAAAGCCACTATAGTTCATTGCTCCTTCGCGTCATTATTTTAAGGTAATTTAGTTTTTAAACATGTTAAGCAAAAATCATGTTATCCAGTTCTGTAGAAGTATAGTGTTGTACAAAGGTTTTCGCAATTTTCTCAACGTGTTAAAGCGAAACCGTGTTATAAGATCCCGTGTTGTAGGAGGGCTACCTGTATATCGTTATCCAAGTACCAGGTTTATTAAAACTAAAATAATTCTCATACGAAACTGCAAGTAATCGTATTGCAGAAATAAATTCAAGATGACGATGGCTGTGGTAGTGTCGAAATTAAGTACAATTACCTTAATAGTTAACACGAACTCGATGGTGCATGGAAACCAGAAGTGAGAATTAAAATCTTCATCAACGTTTTGCACATCCAAATTTGGATGAATACGAACTTTTTGGTAATCTGCTGCACCGTAAAGAAAATGGACGCGTGTTTATTTTTATATAATGTATCTGGAGGGGAAAAGTTTCGGTAAAAGAATTGCAGTATGCTGCTTAGGCGAGTCTTGATGATTGAAAGCTACGAGCCCTTAGTTAACCTTCATTACCGATGATATTATATCATTTCTTCGAATTGGTGGGCGAGATTCTCCCTGGAATTTTATATGTTAAACAGAAGACGCGAAGGTTCTTTTTACGCACGAAAGTTACGTTATGTTATGTTTATCATCGCATTAATACACAATAAAGCGTTCGAAATGAGCTCCATTTTCAAATTTCTTTTGATTCACTGCACATTCGTGTTGCAACGACTTTAATATATACACGTAAACGTAAATGGAACGCCAAAATTATATTAGTGCATCCGAAAACTTTTTTTGTCTTATTTACAACGTCTTGTAAATAGAATACAAAGATTAGTCTCCAAGAAATTACTTGTTTCAATATATTACTGCACGAAAACTTTGTCTATATGTATTTCTCTTTTCAAGCTATTACATTGCTGTTAATAATTTTGTATTATCGAATGTATAAAAAAATATATTTATTCACGTATTATTATTCGTTAGTATTTAATTTCAAATAATGCTTACGTTTCACTAACAATTATTTAATAAAAGGCAGTAAAATTTTGTTCCAGAAAATTCGAATCGAAGATAAACGCGCGGCGCTTTATTTCACGGAAAAATGTGATTTATTTAAATTGCCAAGTGTTCCAGAAAGCATTTACAGCTCAGAATTGATATTTTTTAACAGCAATATATGAATTACCAAACAATCGTTTCTAATTTTCCCACGAAGCATTCGAAGAAAACGAATCACGTTACGAAATAAAATGGCGGTGACGAACCGCGGTTAAGAAGTTGCGAACTGTAGACGGCGCCACTGCATGGGACAAGAAAGTATGCAAAAGAAATTGCCAAACGTTTTTTTTACATTAATATAAAATCGATAAAAACTATTATTGCGTTTGGTAATATTCAATTAATTACGAATTAAATATGAAGTCATTAACGCGTGAGATTTTTATTTGATTTCTGTAATTTTAAACGATATTTACATAATATTTTTATAATTTTATTATTTTATTCCTCGATCGAATATATTTGTGTTATATGTCTGGATTTTTTATATTTTAAATTCCTATATCGTTTAATAATCTTGAGCAATAGAAACTATTCTCGAAATGTCGGCTCGATAGATTAAGACATTATTTTATTACAGATAAAGCAAAATTAGAATATTAACGATAAGATAATATCATAAAAGTCGCCGATAATAGCCGATCGAATGGTGTATTGTGCAAGCGCCCTACGACACGTTTATTTAATGCGATGAAAATTTAGATAAGCGCGTCTGGAAATAGCGAGATAAGGGCTTTGTCGAAAATAGAGATCCTTCATTTCACGATTTCGTTTGTAAAGATAATCTTCTTCTATCTAATATTATCATATTTCATATTTCTTCAAAGAATTGCAGACGAAAAATCACAAAATACAGTAATACTAATTCTTAACTGGTATCGCGTATTTCAGAGAAATATCGCAAGCTTATGGTTCGATTCCTTACATAATACGAAAATGTTAATCCCTGCAGTTCTCGAATGCAACTAGCAAACATTCGAATAAATTTGAATACGATATAAAATAATAAACGTACAATTTAAGAAATAAGAATGGTACCAGCGTTGGTATTTCATTGTCGTTTCTCAGCAAAGTTTCTGATTGTCGCATTGGAATAAAATAAGATCGTATCTTAAATAAAACCCCATAATTTTCTGGAACCAATGAAACAATGAATCGTTGAAAATTATATATCTTTGTTAAAAATACGAGCGTTTCGTTTTAGCATTAACAGCGGATAACCCTTTCTCTCGCGAATTTTCATAGCGATCGCGTTGAACGTGACGCGATTAGGATATTTCTGGAAATATTGCGAAAAATCAAGAATTTTCATCGTGTCGTTTCTGCCCTTCGATTTACAAAATGGCGCGACTCGGTCTGGGCGGCATTATGGTTTCCCCCATTCTGTAGGGTGAAACTCCATTCCACAAAGCCGCCCTTCACGTGGGGTGAACTCTCGATCCCTCGTACACTGATTTAGAAAGCAACTCAGGAGTGGGGGTACATGAAGAAAGGGTGTCCAAAGGGGCCTCTCGGGAAATTCGCGGAAAATGGTATCCACACCTTTGTGTTCGCTGCTAGCGACATCTCAGAACGAGCAACCATAGTTTTCCTATGAAAATGGACACCATGGGTTGGTAACAAAGTTCAGTTACCATGCAATGGTAACGATGCGGTTATGATAATTCTGTTACGCGGATAGGCTAAGCTTATTTCGTTAATTATATATATTATATAGAAGTATACAAAATATATAAAGGTAATTGTACCTATATAATTATATAATCAAATTTTGTCAACCCATTTCCATGGGGTTCTAGAACCCCATTATCATATCAGTGTCGCTTGCAACATTACCAACAGGCTATAGAAAGCGATCTCAGCGCTTGTTATGGTAGGAAATGAAATTACAAGAATTCTTTCGTTTTTTAACGGAATGAAAGCTGTATGGTCCAAACTTAGGCATCAATCAATGATAGATTATCATATTATAAAAAATAATCGAGCGCAAAATTTGATAATTAATAGCCACAATTATAGAAATCCCCATAGTTAATTAATGTAATAGTAACAATATTGTATAATTCATAAAAATTATGCAATTTAACTTCAGCATAATAAAAAATGAGTAATATCTTCTTTCAAACACTTAATTTACAACATAAAAAACATAAAAAAAGACAAGTATCGTCCACTTGTAATAAATTCAAAACAAACCGTAAGTGGACCATTTCTCATATCGCAACACTAATTTAATACATATAAAATGAAAAATCTCCCGAATGCAGCCGCGTAGGGCGCTTGATTATTCGCAATACATTTTAAATAATACGCAACGCTAATTTTAATAATCAAATACTTACAGCCGAATTAGGCTGCGGAGAATCTCAGCTGATTCCTGGACCCTATCCTAGTTCCTGAACCCTACCTCAAAATCAAAACGCGAAAAAACAATCGCAACACTAAAAACAATCGTGATCAAATTCATATTTCGAGACACTAATAAAATCGCGTATTAAATAATACGCAACACTAATTTTTCTAATCCTGTTCAGCCGTCCTAGGTTGCTTCGCGATGTTACAGCAGGTTCCAATGTCATCTTTTAGGCATTTTATTAATCGTAACTCTACATTAAAAACAAACGCGATCAGTGATTATTCGTAATGCTACACCAAAAAGAAACGCGAAAAATATAACGAATCGCTAATTTGAAAGTAAGAAAAATCGATTTATTAAATCAAAAGCGATCATTCGTATTTCGCAACACTAATGCAAAACGCGATTTGCCCAAAGACACTGAATGTCGTGGTACAAGTATCATCTGAAAAATAAAAACTACAACTACAGACGAATATAGTAACAAAGTAGCAACAGGGAATGACAGTCCATCCTTATCCAAAAATGAAGATGAAGAGCCATTTGTTGAAGCCCACTCTTGAGACAATTTGTCAGGGTCTCTTCGACTCCATCGAGTCTCCTCTTTCTTCGGCGGTCCTGCCGGAGCCTGAAACTTAATATGTACTAGGCTCGAGATTCCGTGCAATACACAGTTCTCCGACGATTCTACGAATCGTTATCGGAACAAGTGTGATGAAACTCGAGCCGGACGAACGTTTCGAGGGGGGCCTAACCACGACCGCGAGCGCGAAGAGCGACTCTAAAGTCACCGTACGATTCGAAGAATCGAATGTAAAACCAAAACAAACGGTAGAATCCGTTTGGATCGACGTTTCCATTCTCCAAATCGAACTACAGGTTACAAGACTGTTACGCGAAAACGCGCCTACCCGAAAGAGACTGTAACAGTCCTGCCCTGACCCTACCTACTTATATCTAAACACACACACCAGAAAGTTACCTACCTGCCTAAACCTATATTTAAAAAATGTTGTAAATCATACTAATCGTGACATCTCTTAGTATAGTATGTAAACGCTATGTAATGTGTCACGTGATCTCTGTATTGTTGTTGTTTCCCGATTTCCGGCTCTGTACGCTCCTTCACTCACTTTCGTCTCGTCAGCCGTATTATAAACACAACAGAGACTCTTCGTGTACAGTTGAATATGTGTTAAAATAAATTCCTTTACAATAAACCAAACTACAACAAAAAATATCAAAACTCATTTTCGCAAACATACACTCCACGGTTCTCATTGTTAATGTCCGGGCGCAACCTAAACTGGAGAGGAAGCCCCGGGGTTCCTCCGACACCCGAACATTGCAAACATTGACACTCTAAGGGTACGTACCATTTCCTGAAATCGGCTGACAAAAACTAGTGAACATTGCACTTTTGTATTATATACATAAACATTTATATAGAACATTTTAATCTATGTAATATAGTCTTTAGTAAAATATATGCCCTCGATAATAGAAGTAATTAGATACAGTAATCATATTGGTGTTTTATTCGTGGTTATTACTCGTCCTTACAACATTTTATCACGCATCCTCTTACACATGTATGATTATACAGAGTGTTTAGCCAACCCTGGGAAAAATTTTAATGGGAGATTCTAGAGGCCAAAATAAGACGAAAATGAAGAATACCAATTTGTTGATCGAGGCTTCGTTAAAAAGTTATTAACGTTTAAATTTCTGCCTGTAGATAGGCAACCTGCGGGCGATAGTGGTTCTCACTCAGCATGAGAAACTCTACTTAGTCACGTATCGACAGTTTTCTGAGTGAGAACCACTATCACGTGTGCGCAGCTATTCGCAGATTGCCGTTCTACAGGCGGAACTTTAAACGTTAATAACTTTTTAACGAAGCCTCGATCAAAAAATTGGCATTCTTCATTTTCGTCTTATTTTGGCCTCTAGAATCTCTCATTAAAATTTTTCCCAGGGGTGGCCGAACACCCTATATAAAATTGAAAAGCTGATCTATTTTATTGTAAAATATTACTACCGTGAATGCAATATCAACTATTGTCAAATAAATGCTAAATAAAAGTTTCATATTATTATTGTAATTGAGAAGAATCAAATATTGTACAATTCTGTATGTAAATTGTAATTAACTTTTAAAACGATGTACTTCCACAGTCTAACCACACACACACTCATGTGGAAAGTACACCGTGCACGATACACTAGCAGTATCAGCCGCACACATATAGATTATTATTGCAAATCATATAAACTAAGTCATCATGCCCATTGCCTTCGCTTATGCAAATAGCACCTGGGCATGTGCATGAGTTCAGGCAATGAACATGGAAAAGTATCCTGAAAATCCTAAACTAAAATTAATGATTATAGTAAATACTAGCGCACATAGTGTTTCTTTATAATTTATTATTTTATGTAAGGATAAATAATGAACAAAAGTTTAATATACTTTAATAATGAAAAATATTATTGATAAAGGAAATTATTCTGATTAAAATTGAATTATACTAATTATTATAAAATTGAATTATTAAAAAACTTCAATCAAGACTTTAGAATAAAATAATTTTCTTTGAAAATTTAAGAAAAAATTATTGAAGCAAATTAATTGAAATATTTAACTGTCGAGCAATTCTGTTGTCAAAGTGAATTTTTTAAAAAAGAAAACAGTACATAATGTTCCTTTGACTCAAGAATTTATCAATCGCGAAATGTCTTTTCGTACATAAATTGAAATATCAAATTTTTCAATACGTAAAGAAAGACTTTGGTATCATTGATACAAAGTCATCAAATTATATTTGAATGTGATACATGAACAATATAAAAAACAATCAATGTTCAACAATAATTATCATTGAATATGTAATGTCGTTAGAAGTTAAAGAATTTCCATATTTAATTCAAACTATAACCATCTATGTTTATTTTATTACTCTATGATATATTTTTATGTCATATTAAAAATCGCGGAGTACAAAAAGACCCTAGCCTGAACTACAAAATAAAACAATATACATATGCTCCTACTCACGGGTAGAAAAAGTACCCGCGGTTACTATATTCGTCAAAAATACTATGTATACAACCGGTCACCCGTGTTGATTCGGATCTTTCGTCCTACAACATGATTGGGGACCGGAGGAACAAAAATCATAACTCACCAATCGTTGATTATAATGAAGACATCCCCGACGAGTCCATGACGATGATGCTGCCCAGTGGAAGTTATTAGCTAAGTTATCTGCATGGTCCTGCTGATTTCCAAGATGTACAGACAAAAACCAGAGACTGTAAAACATAAAAAAAAATTATAATCTATCGTAAAAATTATAGGCATTTCATAATTTAATATAAAGGATACTACGTTCAAAACAAATCACTGGTTTTTAATAATTTAGAGAATTTTAAATCAATAGCAAAATTTAAAAATATCATTTTTTTCTAAAAGTGCATAGAATAAAGTAGGATGATACTTACATTTTATGCTTGCAGACTTTCACCCAATATATCTGTCTCTTTAATGATGCACCGACTCTAATACCGGTAACGAGTAATTTGAATTTTGAAAAGAAAAATTGTTGAAGAGTATAAGAGAATAATAAATTAACGCGACCGAAAATCGATCATCGACGAACAAATGACTCTACTGTCGCGATTCATAAATCGAAGAGAGCCCCGATGCTCTGGACAAAATTTACAAGTACGCAATTATCACCGACTCGACCTTCGCATGTGCATAATTTGTAAACGCAACTCTACTCGAAGCAACTGTGCTTCGAAAAACAATAAACTATTTTACGTAACAAACACTGAGTCTATTGACCGCATTGCACGCGGTCATCAAAATTTCTGAAGAAAAAAGACTGAGATTAGAAATAATAAATAATTAAGTAATCACACAGACCTGTCTATTTATCGATTTAGGATTAAATTTAATCGATAAAAAGACGAAAATATATAAACATATATAGGTACACACTCACTTATTATAATAAAGTTGATTTTTCCAATGTGCAATTTTGAATTCCTTCGATTCGCGATTTCCCAACATGGCGTCGATTGTATGCCGATAGCGTCCCTTTCGGTTGAATTGCAGCAACCAAAATCTGTAACAGCAATAAAATACAAATTACGATTAAATGCATTAAAATAAATGTACTTACATGTTGATTAAGCATCATCTGAACCCGAAATATAGTCTATGAATTGGTAATTACGATAAGAGATATCATAATTGACGACAATTATATGTATATGGAAGAACACGTACGAAAATGTTTCAATTTTTTTTCGCAATTCCGATTGAATTTACAATAGACACGTATTAATATTGAGTGGGAACACCAATAAAGAGTGACGGAAAGTACTGGTAGCGATTAGAAACGTTTAGATGATAATAAGTAAAAGGTATATACCTCATTAGACATGAAGCCGTCAGCGCGTCCTTTCGCACCGATTTTTACCGAAGGAATGACGACACCAAAGTCCAGTAGTCGAGCGATGCGAAGTAATGGGGAAGGGGGGAGGGGGATGAGGTGGTCCAACGTCTCGACTTTCGTTATGTATTTCCGAAGAAAAGGTTAAACCTTGTTGTTATTGAATGTGATCGAGGATGCCCTACGTGGAAACTGCGGCAGTAAAATAAATAGAGGAAGATATCAGAAAATAAATCAATTACCGAACAATTTATCGATATATTTTTGTGACGTCACATCCGTCTTTCGATACATTCGATAATGTCTCTTAAACATGGAATATCAATATATTATGTCATTCATTCAATTTTTTACTATTATTTTTCCTATATTTATATTTTTTAAACATAGTAGACAAAATATACATATACGTATGTAGAATACTCAAAAATATTAATTTTTTACTATATTTGTACTTTACATCATAGGACACTGACTCTCACTAAGAGTGGTTCTAGTCTATCATGCATCTGTACTTATTTCTTGTGTATTTTAGAATACTTTTTAAAAGTAATTTTATTCTTACCATTGCAAGCATTTCCAAGCCAGGGACAGTGATCCAATACACTTGTTTTATTCTGAAAACTCAGTCAAGCTGTGTTTACATCCTCAGCCGCCGACCCCTCGACTTCACCTTGGGGCTGGACTCTCGAATTTCTTGCCCGTGTGACACGACAGACTATTATTTTACACGACTACATCATGCATTGTCTGTGCCCCAAATCCGTCTGTTACGAAAAAATGTTACTTGCGACATCTACTCTATACTTCGTCTATGCCTGTACTATAGATTCTTACCATCACTGCGTCAAATCGAATGTTATCGATACAGAATCAAGGAAGATTTTTGTGTAAATCTAGTGAGAATTCAAACAAATAATTTTAGAAAATATACTATACACAAATGGAATATTTACATGAGAAACTGATTTAGCTTGAAAGTCAATATCTACACATTATTTGTTTCAATGGTTAAAATTAATATATTTCAATCGATCTAGTTACTTATGTATCGCATAACAAATCGATATTCGATGTTCAAGCAGTGCCAATGACCGGCTGCTTCGTATTGTGACGTCACATAAGTAAGTATAACGATAATGAATCATTAGTTGATTGTTTGTCTGATATCTTTCTGTATTTATTTTATATTCGCAATTCCTAAATGTATCATGAGTATTGTTCGAGATATAAGGTTTAACCTTTCCTTCGGAAATACATATCAAGAATCTATTGTTCTTTGGGGTCGTCATTCGTTGTATGGAAACTGATATGGTTAGAAGCATTGACATATTCGCGTCTAATGAGGTATGTACTTTTTACTTATTGTCATCTAAACATTTCTAACCACTACTATTACTGTCCTTCACTCTTTGTTGGTGCTTTCATTCAATATTAACACGTGTCTATTATAAATTCACTAGGAATCGCAAAAAAAAAGTTTGAGTCAGTTTCCCGCCTTTTTTCCATATGTATCTAATCAACATTGATCATCATACCTCTAAACAAAATTACTATTTCATAAAACAGATATCGTATTGAATTGATGTTTAATTAAGATTTAGGTACATTTACTTTAAAGTATTTGATTGAAGTTTTGTGTTTTATTTCTTTAACACAGTTTAATTGCTGCAATTCGATCACTGAAGAGAAGCTTTGGGCAATGCTTCAGAAACGAGAAATGTAAGCATCTTCGTACTTTATTTCATTTATATTCAGAAAAAAATTCCTAATTTTTAAATTTACTAAATGCAGTTTCTAATATTTTTTACTTATTATATTTTAGCATCACATGCATGAGTTCACCAGCACTTTCACGATGACTTCTCTGGTGATTTCTAAAGCATCTTCTACTGAACAACAACAACATCGATTCACCGTCAAGGTAGAAGTTATTATAGTACAGTTTTAATTTCGTTAAAAAACAAACGAATTCTTATAATTTTATTTCCTACAGTAATAAGCGCTATGATCGTTTTCTATAGCCTGTTGGTAATGTTGCGAATGTTGCGTAATGTTGCGAATTACACCACAGAGGACGTATGCTAGTAGACCTTTCACCCAATGTATTTTTTCGGCCCATTTCTTTGGGGTCTCGACACCCCAATACAATTTTCCCGTCACTCGCAACGTTACCAACGGGTTTAGAAATGAACATAAGAGAAAGTGAGATACAAAATGAAATTACAGAAGTTTTATTATTTTTTAACGGAATGAACGCTATACGGTCTAAAATTTCGCATCAATCAATTAATTAAAATTTTTTTATTTTGCCAAAAAATTTCAGCATCTAATCGAATTTATTTCTCAAAACTGCGTAAGAATTCGGGGGTATGTCTATTCACTAAAAATGATTGTAATTGACCCGTGCAACTAAAAATAGTTTTTTTAGAATGATTCGAAAATTTTTAATTTCGCGAAAAAATTTCAGCACCTAATCGAATTTTTTTCTGAAAAGTGCGTAAGAATTCGCGGGTATGTCTATTCCCCAAAAATGATTGTAATTAATCCCTGAAACTAAAAATATTTTTTTCAGAACGATTTGAAATTTTTTAATTTTGTCGAAAAATTTTACACCTCCTCGAATTTTTTTCTCGAAAATGGGTAGGATTTTGAGGGTATGTATAATGATAAAAAATGATTGTAATTGACCCCCACAACCGAGAATAATTTTTCCAGAATGATTTGAAATTTTTGTTTCGCCGAAAATTTTCACCTGTCGATTTTTCTTAAAAATTCATTTTTCATTTTTAGTAATTTTGTTTGACGCCCCACAGAAAAGTTGTCTAATACTTTTTTGTGGCCACCCATGAGCTCTACTTCAGAAAAAAGTTACATTGAAATATATTCACTATTGTAGGAGTTATGGCCATTTGAAAATTGGACCATTTTTATGGGGTTTTTCTCATTTTGCTGGGTCAAGGATCAGCTTTTCGAATGTTTTGGCGATTTGTACATAATTTCCACTAAAATACGCGTAGTTTGCTGTTTGAAACATTAAAATTATCCAATCCGTTCAGAAGTTATGACGTTTTAAAGATTCGCATGAAATTTCGGGGAACCATTTCTGGCCTCAAATTAGATTTTCGGTAAGGAATTTTTTACCCGAAATTGCGTAGGATTTCGGCGGTATGTCTAATGATAAAAAATAATTGTAATTGATCCCTGCAACCAAAAATAATTTTTTTAGAATGATTTGAAATTTTTTTATTTCGCCGAAAAATGTCACACCTATTCGAATTTTTTTCTCAAAAGTGAATAGAATTTTGGGGTTATGTCTATTCACCAAAAATGATTGTAATTGATCCCCGCAACCGAAAATAATTTGTCTAGAATGATTTGGAACTTTTTAATTCAATATCTTAATAACTTTTTAATGAAGGCTATAAGAAGTTTTATATGTATATTCGATGAAAAATATATTGGTTACTCTATTATACAATATCTTGCAAGAATGGCGTTGGTCCAGATGCCAGGAAACTATTACAAATCTAAGAATTGTTTTATCCGATGTATAAATTTTATTTTTGCTTAACAATCTGTCACATAGGTGTTAAGGAAACAAATTTTCGTTGATTGATAGCGACAGGTTGATCAAGAATTTCTGGACGTTTAAAGAGATTTATTCCTCCACGGTTTTCACCAATTCGTCTACTTGCTCGTGGTTAGAGTCTTCCTCGAGTGATATCGTCATGCCCATGAAAGCAGCGGAGTAATTTCCCTTGCCTGGATCATCGAACACAACGTGATCGTTGATGATCCATTGGCTGTATCGTATCTCCGAGAAAAGCTGAAAGCCTACGCTCTCTGCCCTCGCTTGACCCGCACCACACGTAAAAATACCACCAATAGCCGGCATCTCCAAGGTTCTCGCTACCTGCACGCAAGCATTCAGAAGTGCGATTTCGATACCTTTCTCGTGATAAGACGGGTGCACCTGGAGAATGTATATACGGAAATATTCGTCGTGGCCGAACCGTTCGTAAGCGTTCGTTTGCACGATCAACGTGTTCTTCAGGTGCATGATTTTTTGGAGAGATTTTCCTTCGAGGGCCTGAAAAATACGTATATTCCGAACGAGGGTTAAGCTTAGTCGATCATAGATCGCTATGTATACGTGTCGTTGATCTTAAATGTACTTGTAGCCGGCTATAAGTATTCGTTTTCTCCGGGTCGCTGTTGATCCTTGTGACCGCGACTCCGATCACGCGACTGGACTTAACGCTGACAGCGATCAGGCTCGTTGTATCCTTCATCCGTGTTCTTACAAACTCTATGTATTCCTTCACGGATGGCTGATCCTGCAGCAACGAGGATGCCTTGCACATAGTTTCCTCGCGAAAGTAGTGGCGCTGCGAAAAACACGGATCGGATCGCGTTACGATCGTCACGCACGCGTCACGCTAGATAGAATGTGGAGATCTAAGCTGATACGTGAAATGTCGCTGAAGAAACTTATTCGTCGCGGTTCATTTTCGAGGCTGAACTTTGATCAGACGAAGAGCTTCGTCGTACTGTGGCTCCTGCAGGTCTTTTATCTCGCAGTTATCCGGTGAATCCCATACAAGAGGAGTCTTCATTCGCGCCTCCATTTGCAACGTGAGCTCGTCTTTCTCACCCAGGATATCCATTTTCGTAACAGTCGAGATACAATAGTAACTAAACGTTAAACGGAATTTGAAAATTGTTAGGTTGTTCCGTGCGAGACGTTGAATTTTTCGACTTTCGTGAAGTTATTGTTGTTTCGTTCGATTCGATAGGAAGTAAATTCAAAGTCGAAGTGTTTGGGAGTGCAGGGTGTCATTGCGACATTATTCAAAATTGTTAAGTGTGTTATAATCACCATTACGAAAAATACTAGTCTGCACCCGCGTCAATTTGCTGCTTCGAAAGATGCTTGTAACGCACGAATCTTATCACCGAGTTTTGCTCGGCAAGGGGAGCTCGATCAAGGAAAGCGACTTCCTCGCCGTGAATGAACACATTCAGAACATCAGGAGTCAAGAATCGAGGACAAATTGGCACAGCGCGGACGCGACAGTGGTGTGGGAAAGAAAATCGAACGGTTATCGAATCGTCGACCTCCGGCTGGATAGGTTTATGCAAGCGTTACACTTCGTGCTAGTACATCATTAGGCACTCATGCAGTTTACTTCCCCCTTTATCGAAGAAATACAATTTTCAACGAAACAGTTAGTTATTTATTACGCGATTATTGCAGGAGTATTACTGTCAAGTAGAACCAGTGTCAAAAGCTGCTGGCTTGTACAACGATGCATTATCGATCAGGGCTTATATGGACATCGTTTTAAATCAAATGAAAAACATGATTAGCTTGTGTGCTCTTGAAGAGGGAACTGAAGAAATGGTGGGTGTTCTCATCGCGTCGACAATTATGAAAAAACATCAACGACGAATTCAAATCAAAGTATGTATTATGGTTAACGACTTTACAGACAGTAAGTTTAACTATTTCGATATTTTTTCATTCGTTTCTTACTCATTGTCTCAGTGTTTCCTTTGAAATTGTCATAACAACTGCTATATCCAAGTTGACTAAAGCCCATAATTTTTATATTTTTGATAGTTTAATGAATGTTATGCCTTAACAATTCTGTATGAAAGCAAGGTACGTCAGGGTGACACGCTACGTGAAATATCAATGTTGAAAAGCTACGTGGTATCTCAAGCTTTGTTTTACGAAACGCTGGACGCAGAGAAGATAGTGTCGATCGATGTTCTCTGTGTAAAGTCGGATCATCAGAAAAAAGGTATCGGTACCGCATTGGTGCGTTCTTGCATCGCTCGATTGACCGAATCTGCATGTGCCTGTGTCGGAATATTCACTTCTGGCGCTGCCCAAACGATAGGTACATCTCACTTCTCGAAGTCCTAGACTACTTACATACGTAGTGGCAGATCTAGAAGAACTCGAAGGAAGAGGGGAGGTGAGGGGCTAACAACTTCCACTAGAAATTATAAATAGAAATAGAAATATAATATTAAAGTTTTCATGATTGTTCAATGTTTGTCAACGACTAAAGAATGTTTTTAGTCAATGGGGGAGATAGCTTGAACTCCTATACCTTCCCTCTTTGTCTCTCGTATCCGCCGTTGTTTCTAAAAATTGTTTGTTCTTAAACTTTCGACGTTTACAGCCGAGAGACTGGGATTCGAAATTCTTTCCGAAGTTCCGTACAAGTATCTGGGATGGAAAGAGATCAGGTTCCAAATTTTCGAGACTTGTTATCCTGAAAATTATTCTTTGGCATGCATGTCGTTGTCGATAAAACCGATCGAATACAGTCTACCGATTTTACCCGTTCCTGCGTTCACGGAGAAACCAGTAAAAAAACGTTTGAAAGCTAAGAAGAGAAAATTGAAAAATAAGTGATCTCCTTTATTTGGTCGGAACATCATTATGTACATAATATTATACATACTTATATCAATATTAAATCATTTGATCATAAGTCGATTTGCTTCGATGAAACATTTATGATCGAATTGGTAATTCGTTTCTATTTAAAACAGTGGTTTCCAAATATTTTAGAAGGCGTCCTATTTAGTCGAAAATTGTGTATTTTTATTGATTAAAAAATTATTTGAAGAAACCTCTGGCCGAATTAAATACTTGCAGAACTTTTGCATCAATCAATAATTGATATTTACTACTGCAAATAATGTAATGTATTTTTATAAGATTTCCTTCGACAAATATAGGGAATGGGAGCGTTTATTATGAGATCAATAGCACGTTTAACCTCTTCGAGTATGCACATTTGCAGCTGAAATGTTTAGTTTTTAAATTATTCTAATAATTTTTCAATGGTGTAAGATGAAGTTCAATTCACTTTGTACAAACCGATTCGTGAAATCGTATCCGAAGAGGTTAAAGTGGTACAAAAAAAAATATACTTCTGCAGTTGTTAAACTTCGAAGACCAATCTAACAATAGAATGAGACGTTTAAGTTAAAAATTCTCTTTCCCTTATTCGTCGCGTGTCCCTCGCGAACTTTTTTGCCAGCCTAATACATTTCGATCAATTCTTTGCGAGATTCGCTTTTGTACCGCGATCCGTAGGTTGAAAAACATTGGTATAAAAATCGAACTGTAGAGTACAAATAATTTTTAAAAGTTCGTGCCTGAAAAAGTAGTGGTCAAGGCTGGAGATACGATTTATGCGTGTCGCTTCACGCTGGCTGTTTTTAAACAATTTTTAGAGTTCGTCTTTTTTCTGTTGCCGTTTGTCACCGTCGTCCAAATCCGGCCGTATCGGTAACCGGTTCCAGAAATTCATTCTATCCGAGATAAGGTTCTCCGACATTTTAATATCGTCCTGTCCTAATCGAAGGTATTCGAGGGCCCGCGTTCTCACTGGCTTCCATTTAAGGGGTACTTCTTTCGATACTTCGGGAGTGGGATTGCTGAAAAATAATAAACAATTGGATTAAACACTTTTGCTACCGAATGGGAGAATAAAAATAAAAATTAGTGGTCGAAACATTTGAAATAAAAATTAAAGATTCAGTGTCACTTGCGTTTAGAATAATTTAAAAATTAAATTTATACGTACACAATAGTATTCTCATAGTGGTTGAGATAAATTACAAGAAAATACGAGTCAGACATTTTTTAATTACAAAAGAATTCTATTTTCTTGATAATCACAGATAATAACGATACGATTCTTCGTTTGGATGATCTTAAACACTCACCCAGAGTTGGCAAAGTTAAACCACATGCTCGTTATAACATCAACCATTTCTTGATCCTTTTCGCTCAAGGGTATATCCTTGAAGAGTTGCTCGCCAACGGGGAACAGGTATTGAAGCTCATCGGCGTGAGACACGCCGTAATTATTGGAAGGATCACCGAATATGATGCTGAAAGATGCGCTACCCCGATATGCTAAATAGTAATAATACACTGGGGAGGACTGTTTCTCCAGATAATCGCGCACCGATGTGTGAGCGGCATGAGTGAACCAAGCATCGCTGTACATCTGCAAAAACGTTCAACGAATCAACCAACATAATATATCTATGCATTACAGGCTGCTCTGGATATGACAAAAGTATTCAGATTCATGAAATATTTTGTATATTTTTTTTTAATCGAAACATCTAAAATAGACTCGAGCTTAGAAATTAAAAAGTTAAGTTTGACGATTCGCTATGTAAACTTCCTGATTATATTACGTACTAAAAATATATATTTCAAGTAATAATAAGAAAATCATGATATTCTCTGCATCCTGTTTGTTGGATTTACGTAAACGTGAATTTTATAGCGAGATGTACTCACATCGATTAGATTGAATCGCGTGGAATTGTCGATCGGGGCCTTGCCGAAATAGAATTCTCGTATTTTGGAGGCCACTTGCGTCACTTCGGCCTTAGGACACGTCTGTCCGAACAACAGTGTCACAGGAGCAATGTTCACGAAATCGTCGTTCAGCTTCTTAATCAATTTTCCATTGTGCCTCGTATATAGTCCTTGTAAAAGAAAAGTAACGACATCGTAATTTTGTAAATTAAAACAGTTAAAGACGCACGACTAACGTTGTTATGAAGAAATTAATTATGCTGGTTCACAAATACCTGGTACTACGATGGATCCTTCTTCGGACGTAATTCCTGTCATCCACGGTATGTCTAACAAGCGACCGTTCCTTGATGCAACAGCAGGATCTTCCGTTAAGACAGCACCAGGATGAATAGGTTCGATTACAGGTCTGAACGGTATCATTGGACAGTAACCGAACTCCTGATAAAAAGTTGGAGGAAAATATTCAGTACTACAGTATTGAAGTTTACAGTGTTATTTGCGTAAAACGTGGGTTAAAATTGATTAATGGGAAGATTCAGAGTGTTGTATGAAGTCATACAGTCTTATCAAGCTTATTTTATGTAATGTGATCAGTTCGTTTTCAAGAAACTCAAGTTTTAAAATAGTGCTCGAGTTGGACACCGGTATAAGTAGAAACAGCAAGTAATGAACAGACGCGCCAGTGAAATCGTATTCGATTGTAAAGTTGCGAATTTAGCATTATAAAAGCAAGCTTTTATCAACTTATTTTATCACAAAGAATCACCCTCTCGTTAAAATTAAGGATAGTATCGATAACTATGTGCTATAAACCTTTTTTTTTGACATTGAAACAGGAAAGAACCATTAATTTAAGAGGCAAGAGGTTTTGTTGTGGTTTGAATGTTGGTCGCGTAATGTTTTGTTTCAATCACTGTAAAAAATATGTGCAAAAGCTACGTCTCGAAGGACAATAGTCGATTTATTGCCTTGTTTTACATACGCTTTCACTTCTGTGTTTCTCTGCCGTGAAACCGCAATCATCCATTGGTGGAAGTTTCCTTCTAGCTTTATACATCGTTGCATTTACAACGGAAAACGTGTACGTTTTGATCATAATTTATTGTCATTAGGTGAACATTAAACTGTCTTGCGAACCCTAACAGTAGTTCCACTTTTTTATATAGTCTATAATATAAAATTCTGACGCGCCTTACAGAAGTTAGGTTTATATTGCAAGAAAATGTCGCTATTAAAATCTACGAGTGCACTTGGCTTTGTTCGAGGGAAGATATAGCTGTCCATTAACGTAACTGTTGGAAAAGTGAGTCTAAAAACTCAATTAACATGTATGAGCTATGATGCAAACGACAAAGTGGCCTTCGAGAGGAATTCATTCAGGACTACGATCTATTTATCGTTTGTAACGGTCAAGATCAAGGCGATCCGATGACTATAAGGTTATACCTAACGCGATGCATTTTATCGTAGAGTATATCGTATCCGACGTGCAACACCCATAATCACAATTTTAAGTTATGAAATAGCGTGATGTTGCGTCTTGTTTTTCTGTCGTTCTAGATTCTAAGATAGGCATTTTATGTAATAAGAATCAATTAACAAACATAGCCGTGTATAGTCATCTAGCTCACGGTATACAGTCTCAATGGCAAGGTCTGATTGTGTAATTACTAAGCAGCATACAAACGGAATCTCGTTAATCTGGACTCGTTTGTTAGGAAATGTTCACAAGAATGATGAATAAATTAAACAACGAATAAAAAGAAATATGAATTTTTTATCGAATCAAATCATTTTTGAAATCTTTATTTCAAACTATATCAATAATTCGTGAGAAAAAGCAAGATACGAGCAATTCATTTAGAATATTTTATCTGCTTATTTAAAAGTATTTTCCATGCATGAATGCCCGCAGTCTATTCATGGTAATAATATACGAAAGATATTGTTGCACGGTAATATCGGTGAGAAACTTTACTCGTTTAGAATTAATATTGCACGAAGAACTTTGTCGTATCGTAGACAAAAAATACGAACAAACGTATAATATAATAAAACTTTTATATTGCAGTTTGTTCGCAAAGAAAAATTCATTTCAGCAATTTAACGGCGTAAAATCATGCAACAAACCATTACAATTTCCTAAAGAAACAGGAATAATAAACCTTATTGTATAAATAATTCTAGTAGAGAACGCGACTTGAATTAAAATAATAACAAAAAAATATCGATTAACTGGAAACTGATTTGTCATTAATCACCTCAAATGCACGCGGACGCTATACGTGAATTAGCATCGCCTTAGCCTAAGCATGATGTATTTGAAAAATCACAAACACGTGCAATTCGACAGCTGTCAAGAGTGTATATCGATGGTATGCAAATAGTATAACACAGATGGAAATGCGTCATACGTGACGAGCGGATTACAAGGAACGGCAATTAAAGTGATTAAACGTTGGATGTGTTGCAAGGTGGTTGATCGCGAGGTGAGCTATAATTTAGAAAATTGCATAGCATGAAATCTCGATTTCATTGCGTCGTAACCATTTTCGCGTTCTTCTCCCGCTACTGACAAATCGATTCACGATTAAACCATTCCTGCTTAACGTTTAATTACAAGTTTCTATTTAAAGATCTTTGCAAAATAAAAATTTCACTTAATCATAAGCGACGCGGGCGCTTATCAGTACCGATGTACATAATAATTAGCGAAGGAGAAAATTGTAATTACCTGAAAAGCACGATCAGTGCCAATGATGTCGACGGCCTTCTTATTGCGCAGACAAGCGACGAGCTGCTTCGAATCTTTCGAAGGGCAGTCCAAAAGATCAGCCACCTTCTCCGCGTTCTTTTTGGCCGCGCCTGGTCTCATCACAGCCCAGGGACAGTACCCATTGCCACTTTGCGAAATTGCTCGATGGAACATTCCTGTTTCCAACAGTGTTGCACATAAAAACATACATTAAGCATTTTGTTCCCGCGAACCGGTCGCCACGAGAATTAATTAGTAATAAATTTTGTAAACTTGTTCTACGAATAACGTGCAATAGAACTTTCCTCGACGCTTAATTCTTTTGTCTCGAATACGACAAACCGAGATTCCCCGGTATGTATGTTTCCTGATAGAGCTGATTTCGAATTCAGAATAGGCGTTTATGGGAATCCTAGTGATTGTTTGTTGGTGTAATGCGCACACTTGATGCCTGTTATGAAACTTCTTTCGCAAGTCTTGTCTCAACGGAAGAATTATATTACGATTACTGTAACTCCAGCATTACTTGAAACTTCGAATACATTGCGAATAGCGTTTGGTACGCATAAATCAGTTTGCGTTCGCTCATACTTTTCGTTGCGACGCAGCGAACAGTTTATCATTCTCGTAAGTTGTGAGATTGCAAACAGAACGTGACAAAAGTTTTAGACGCCAAAAAGACATAGTAAAAAATCGATTTTGTTATTTGTAAAACGTTCGATTTTACGCCTTCTGTTCCGACGGTATTAACTATTTTTACTCTTTAATCGTAATCCTATTATAATAATTTTATCTTGGACATCTGGACGAATTACTTCGTTCTAGAAGAGTAATTAGTAACGACTAATAATGGCTTAACGTTCAGTTTATCGAACATGAGACGCAACGAGGTCCGCTGGATAAGATGAATACTTCTTGAATCTTTCATTTTTCACGAATCTTAAATTACAAAAGTAATTTTATCTGGAAAAACAAATCGAAAAGAAAGAATCAAATTTTGTCATACGTAGCTTCGTTTTCAAGAAAACCGAGTTTGAAATGGATTCGCGCTTAACTGTGTTTAGAGTTGGATATAAGTAGAAACAGCGAGCAATGAACAGACGCGCCAGCCACGCCGTATTCAGTCGTAATTACGCGTTACGACAATCCTCTGCGTTATAAAAATTGGAGAATTTAGCGAAGGAAGAAAGTCTAGAGGTTCAACAAGCTGATTTTTGTGTCGTAAAAAATTCCTGAAAGTTTTAGCTGAATGTTCAAATCAAAGATTAAATAATCTTGACAGTTTGCGATGTCAAATTACCTTTTGTCAAATTACTCATCATATGATAATGAACACTGGCGCCTCCAGCGCTTTCGCCAAAGATTGTCACTCGATTGGGATCACCGCCGAAAGCGGCGATGTTTTCGTGCACCCATCGGATGGATTGCGCTTGATCCTTCAATCCATTGTTTCCAGGGCACACGGTATCCTCCGTGCTCAGGAATCCCAGCGGTCCAAGTCTGCAACATAACGATCAAACAGGTACCTCTTTATGCAAGGTGAATCCATCCACGTTAAAATTCTTAACGCTTTGATTGTCATCATCCATTCAACTTGTTATGTTTGTTCAGATACAAATTTGTTTGTGCTCTCGTACGCAGATTATAATATTTCTACATTTATAATTCCCCGTTCCAAAGGGTTAATTTATGAGTTTCTCACCTGTAGTTCGCGGTGACTAGAATCACATCGTGGTCCAGCAGAAACTTTGGACTGTAGAAGTCGGAATGTCCGGCACCGCAGATCCATCCGCAGCCGTGGAGCCAAATCATAACGGGATAGCCTCCTTTCACTCCATCATCTTCCTTAGGCAATTTAGGCGTGTAGACATTCAAGTAAAGGCAATCCTCGTCGCCGATGATTTCGTCCTGATAAGTGTAGATGTTTCTTTGCGTGCATATGTTGGCGTCATCTTGAGCCGATCGAACTCCGTTCCATGCTGCAGATGGTCTCGGTGGCTGTCGACAAAACCATTACGCTTTGCAAAATGTAATAGTACATTTCTGATACCTTTCATGCACAATTTAAAATTCCTGAACGTGAACAATCAAAAGGTAACATCTATTCTTCGATAATAAAACGTCGAAGAGTTAACGAGCTCTTTGAAAATTCGTTGACAACTAGTCAAAGAGGAGGCACGTACAAGCCTCGTTAGCATACATGGGTGTGAAATTAGTTTTTAAATGAGTTTTACAAAGTTCCAAGAAGCGTCAACATCGAATTTTCCTATTTTCCTTTTGAAGAGAATTTTCCATCGCGCGTTCGCTACCAGTCTCAGATATATGACACATCGAAAAGCTGGATTTGTATGCTTATATGCGTTCGTATTTAATAAATACAGTCGATGAAAACAAGACCGGTATACAATGTATTTATTTCTGTTTCTAATTCGTTGGAAACGGAACGTGCCTGAATCGATAATATGAATCGTCCCTAATTAAAAAATAGTGATAAAACACATCGATACGTGGCTCGCCAGTTACACGGTTTGTCGATAATATAAATAGACCTTAATTTGGATTTCTGAATAATGCGGTTTCGTTCGCCACCGTCCGAAGATTACGCAATGCAATGCAAATTAGTTTCCGCGAGGTTAATAGTATTTCCTTGAGGAACTGACAGTTTAAAGCCGCAAATATGCGGGTACTCGCGAGCATACGCAGCCAGCGTAAAACTGTTTAGTGCGAATTAAGGTTGCGAATAATGCACGGGGTAAACCGATCGGTGTGTAAATATTTGATATGGGAACTGGTTTATTTAGGGGAAAAAATGGATTTTTCAGGATGCGAATGAAAAGTTGTACAGGCTGTTTTAATGTATTTCCCGCGACTGTCGTAATAGAACACATAATTACGTCATTGGATATGTTGACGAAAACAGGTTTTTTGTTTGTCACGGGAAAACGAGAAATATGCGTTCGATGCATTCCTGAAGAAAAGATTTAACTAATATAGTTTTGAAATACTAAGTGTTTCTTAACGCCTTGTCGTAAAGATTAAACGATGCTATGCAACGACGAATTTGTACTTATCAACTCGACAGCTTATCTTGTACCGTTTCTGCACAAATATCAACAGGTTTTCTTACGAATTTCTGACGAATCTTTCTTGAATACTAAAAAATTCTCTTGGAAAGAAAGACAGGAAAAGTATTAGATGTTGACACTTCTAGGAGCTTTGTAAAACTCGAGTGTCATTATTCTTACTCAACGATCGTCGATCGGCAACGCGATCGAACACTGCACCGAGCAGTTATGATAAATGATGTTATAGCTACGGTCTTACTTTGTTATACGTTGACTTTATGGCAAGAATAAATTACCTGTCACGACAAAATTTTTATTTCACGGAGGAAATTGTGTCAAACTTAATGTCTAAAAATCATGTAATTTTCAAATAAATTTGAGTATCGGTAAAAATATATTCGACCAGATGGTTTCTAGACAGGACAATGGCTCTTTATGCTTTAAGTGTATGAGTATAACTGTTGATCATTTGCTAGCACGATGTCGATAACGAGGAAAGACAAAAGATCTACCAAAAACAGACGACCTGGCCGACCGGTAGATCGCGATCTGGTTGTGCAAGTCTGTTGTATAGTATTCGATAACGGCATATGGATCTGCTGCTAAAGGTATTCTTCTGTTTGAAAGATATGGTACATTTGCACCGTGTATCAACGAGTATGTCCATGATACCAAATGTTTTTATGCTTTTAAGGCCAGAGTGACCACCATTTGGCTCGGGCACGCCTTTGTTGCAGTTACAAATGAAATCAATTCATAAGAAAATACTCGGTGAACGGGATTCGAATCTGCGACCTTATACTATTTGTGCCACAGCAACTTCGAAGCAATGAGATTCCCCGTACAAATGTAAGTCGAAAACATGTAACGAACTTATTTCGAACGATACTTCGTTTCCGAGAAAATCAATTTTGAAAATTCGTAGAGTACGAGTGCACCAGATTTTTAATGATAATTGTACTGGACACTCTATACTCTCTCATTCATAATGATTAATGACTAAAATCATTTAATTATAGATATTATTAATTAAGATAACAGTTATGATATCTGGTTCCGATAAATTGGAATAAAAATTTTCCATGCATTATTTTCACAAAAAACAATCAACACGTGCCGTATTATTCCGTGAGTTACTCGATTGCTTAACTGTGTTAGGGCAAATTCGTTTCGCAAAAGTACCGTGTTGTATGAGGGTCGATTGCTTAACTCAGTGTTTGTAAACATATAGCACTACCTTTTTTCGCGATGAAACTACGAATCGACGTCAAGATATCGCAAATTCTAATCTTACGATCAATTAATTTTAAAGACGATCAAGATATTGATTAAGAAATGTTGTGCGATTCTTTTTTATCAGTTCGAACATGATGTTGCGAAACGAGTAACGTGTTAGGCATTTATCGGGTAGCTTCTATCCTTGCTTCTCGATGGAATTCATTGACAAGAAAAATATCATCAAGCGTTAAGAAATCTTTTATGTAATTCGGTGTACGTTTATGTGCGCAAGCATACTCGAAGTATTTATATCTCGTTTTAAATTCGTTTGTAATCGAGAGAACTCGACTAGTTGTTTGCGTAAAAAATACTGCACGCTTTTGTTACATTAATTCTTGAGAAATAATTGTTCTCAGTATTATGATTATTACCGTTAATAATACTTCTGAGCGCCTATAACTTCGCGTTATCCTCTAATCTAGTGGTTGACTTCGTACGTTCACGGAAACGTTTCGATTATCAATAGTTTAGTTTTACTGTCGTTTTACGAACAGAATATAAATCTTGCAGTGTACAGTAACAAAAATATTTTACTCAAATGGTTCACTATTCTATAAATATACAAGGTGCTTCGAACAATAAATTAATTCCCTGAAATTCAATCCGTAATAGCTTGGGAAAGTTGTTCGAAATAAATGTTATATATTTTCTCGTTAAAAGTAAAGCAATAAAAAGAGTACATATAATTTAAAATCATTCGATTAAGTGACTTGCCTTTGTATATATATATTTTTTTTTAATAACATCTAATTGATACAAATTTTAAATTTACCCCGTTTTTGAAATCTTGAATGCATGAAAACATACATTGATTTTTTCTGATAGATAAAGAGATAAGATTTTGTCCGTTTATTTGTTTGTAGAAGTATGGGTTTTGTGTTACCTCGAATCTGTGTTCTCCAAGAGGTGGCAAGGCGTAAGGAATTCCCCGGAAGCCCGCGAACTCTCTCCCACGTCTGGTTTTCATAATCTGGCCCGACAACGTGCCGTTTTTTATTTTCACCGACGGTACATGAACCTCGGCTGCAGATAGCTCAAGCAGATAAATGCAGCCCACAACGAGCCACAGGAGGCTCCATTGTCTCATCATTTTGTGTCAGGTTGAAGAGTCGTACTTGTCTACTCTGCTATTTAAAAAAAATAGATATTTGTATGTCTGTTCGTTAGAAAAAGAAAAAGAGACGAACTACCAATTAACGTTTTCATACGATGTTGCGAAATGAATTCTTGTATAAAACTGCTCGAACATTTAATGCGTAATTTCATTTAACTCGATATCAATCTGTTATGTAAATTGCTATCGAAGTCAGAAATTTTGAAAGTCAAATGTGATAACCGATGTATCAGTAGAATTGTAGAATAGCGTCTCCAAAAATAGTAGCAAACAAGTAGTCGTAGCGAGCAAAATTTATTTTTAATCATATTTAGTAAGTCTTCTTTTCTCATGGAGAACAATACCAAAAATGGTCGGAATTAGTGGTTACATCAGAGCACGTGGAAATGTCATTTTAATCATACGAAAATATATGTAAGATATTCTGTATACTTATATAATATAAAATCTTTCTTTCTTAGTTCACTTCGTTCATCCATATTCTTATGAGAATATTATATATCCTTATTTTTTTTTACTATTTGTCGCTTATATCATAAGTCAAATGAACGTTTAAAGGATGTTTGATTGCTCAATGGTTGTTATGAAACAATTCGATGGCAACGAGAAGATAAAAAAAATTTTACGTACGGCTTCAACAAATTCCTAATTGTCACTGTTTGGTAAAAGAGCAATTTTGGTCCTTGTATTGCGCGAGATGAACGCGTGCACGATCCACGGAGGCAAAGCCACGACTGTTTCAGGTGAGAGTCGTTCGTCGTATCGTTAGTCCGATGATGTTGGTCCACACGATTCATCGACACTCACACGGCCACAGACATCTTGATCATTACAAGATCACCGATGTTTCCGACAGTTTAATTGGAATCGATAATACGTACCTTGGATACAAATGGTAACTCCGTAACACTGGGATTCCACATGAAATATACTAGAATAAATAATCGTGAACAATTACGATAATGTCGACGTGGAAACGTAACAGAATCGTTTACCGATAGATCGTCAAGAGAATGCAATTAACAAATACTTTTTACACGCGTAACGCATTTCTCTTTCAATATTATTAAACGCTGAGTGGATATAATATACGTACTCGAACTGTCGATTGTATTTAAGGAAAGGCATTGCAATGAAAGTCAGCTACAGTCGAACTTCGATAACTCAAACCTCGAAAGAGTTAAAATCCACAAATTATAGAGATTTTATCTAGTACAGAAGTATACCTCTATACCTCTGATCGTTCATTATTGTTCGTTTACTAGTTTGATATAATTTTTATTATGCATCTGTCCGGCCATGATAGACAATACTGACCCACACCACGATGATATTGTCGCCTGTATGACGACAACTTAAAGGGGATTCTTTCTTCCTAGAAATACGATAGCAGGTGTTGAACAAATAATTGTTTTTAATACCATTTTGCGTAAAATATTCATTTTTCGGTCGAAGAAATAAATACGTAATATACGACTTTCGTTCTCGATAGAAATTCATACAAACCTTCAACCTCCTCGAATTTGACCATATTTTCATTCCTATTGTTTGCAACAATTATTAATTAACATCAGGTAATAGTTAAACTAATACTAGATAGCAGGTGTTGAACAAATAATTGTTTTTAAATACCATTTTGCATAAAATATTCGTTTTTTGGACGAAGAAACGGTTCCTTGTTAATTGATTGGTGAAGTCGTCAAGGACGGTCTTCCCCACCCCTTTCACTCTACTGCCTAAAGATAAGTTACAATGCCGGCGACGACCTCTCTCTCTCTCTCTCTCTCCTCTGGGCTGGCGGACGCGGCGGAACGTCGTGGGGCTGCGCTCTACTTCTACTGACCACTATTGACCACTGGCAAGCTTTGAGGACCAATACTGACCAGTACTGACCACTAGTGATCACGACTGACCACTTGTGAGAACTTGTTGACCAGTACTGACCAATACTGACCATTGCTGACCAGTGGTGAGTATAAGAATCACACGTCTATCATTTCTATTCCGAAATTTAAACGTCTGCTGGCCTTGAATGTGTCGTTTCGCCCCGATTTTGTATATTTGGCCCCGTTACAAGTATGACTTCTTGCTACTGGCTTGATTTCTTTGGTGCATGTTTGCTTCAAATAATTTGTTTCACTGAACATTAGTAACCAGTAGTGATTGAGTTCCGAATCTCACGTTTGTAATTCCTTTTTCGACCTTCAAGCGTCTGTTGGTCTTCAATGTAGGGTTTCGTCTCGCTTTTATTTCTCTGGTCTCCTTCCATATTTCACTACTTGTTCCTTGTTTGGTTTGTTCGATGCATATTTTATATTGCACATACAAATCTCATTCACTGACCACTATCGACACAGTGGTGAGTGATATCTCAATCTCTAATTTCTCACTTCTTTTTCGATATTCAAATGTCTGCTGGGCTTGAATCTGTCGTTTCCCCTCGCTTTTATTTATCTGGTCTCCTTACATATCTTCTTAAGTGTTGCTTGTTCTATATGTTGTGCTCCTGTTCAAGTCTGTTTTTACGTCACTGATTTGTCTGGGTCCATTTATTTTATTTCAGAGCTTCGTGTTTCCCAACATGTTATATTTAATTATTTAACTAATCGCAAATGCAACCTTTTTTAGTTTGTTCCACCTTACCTACAAACCTCCATCATCGTGGGACATCGTGAGATGACAACGCGAGGACATCGATCGGTCCATTTATTTTATTGCAGGGCCTCGTATTTTCCAAATTATTATATTTAACTGTTCAACTAATCGCAAATGCAGCCGCTTTTAGTTTGTTTCAGCTTACCTACAGGCCTACATCATCATGGTACGTCGCAGGATATCGTAGGACGACAACGCAAGGACATCGAGGGACTTTTATTTCCAGCGCGCTTAGAGTAAATTTATTTTTAAGGCCGCAATACCAAGTAATTATTAACTTAGCACCTCGTTCACTCGTTCTTTCGTTTCTTGCGTCGATTACCGCTGTTTCGTCGAACGAAACATGTGATCGGCCGTGCAGTTGGTCCGAAAGATCTAACCGCTTTCCCTTGGTAACTCGATTGAAGGAAAATGTTTCTTCGCTGGAAGATGTGCAGTATCCGTTTTCTGAGGAAACGCACACCTTCCAGCGGAAGTCGTCTTTGTCTCAGGTACTCTCTCTTTGTCAGACTGCCTAAGTCGGGTCCTTTGGGCTCCCAGCAGGTTGAGATCGAGTTGGCAAGGGCAGTAGGTTCGATCCCAAGATCCGCTGTACGGTTTAGCATCGCGTCGCGTCACGTATCCCACGATTTAGCTTCATCCCTCGTTTAAACCAAATAATTACTTGGTACAACTAAAATAGAGGATCGAAGGGACTTTGGTTCCTTCTATCCTCTTAGTTTAATCATTCAGATTGTAAAATTGCGAAAGGGAGATCGATGGAACTTGGATTCCATCTCTATCTTCCTTTGGGTCTCCACTCGCAGCAACCTCCACGTGGTGAGACCTGGATAATATTATTTAGCGTTTAATTAATAATCGTGGCGCTCTTAACTGGGTAACACAATTATTAATTAAAAACTAAATAATATTAGCAAATTGGCTGCGATCCGCCTTGCATAGGTCATCATAAATATAGAGCTTCATCACTAAGTTAGTTTTGATTCTTATTGATTCATCAAAGATTCTAGAGTATTGTCACAGACAAGGTATACGAATAGATCTTTCACCTAATGTATTTTTTCGGCCCACTTTTATGGAGTCTCGAAACCCCATTACCCTTTTTGTGCCACTCGCAACATTATCAACAGATTCAGAAATGAATTTCAATCCCTTCCATAGTCAATTCACATGTATTTACATACTCATTGCAGCTGCTGCCCATCAATACTAATTCAGTGAATAGTTTCTCAACTGACCGCTATCCATGAGAAGAGGACGTTAAAATCACCTCCGAATTTTCAGGTCGGTATGGCAGCCAGATTAGGCCACGAAAGTCCATAAGGTGTAAGGTCTACTCGTATACCTCGTCTTTATTGTACGTGCCCCCGTATCTTGTCAAGCAATTATAAAATAAGTAGCTTCCCGTTCTTTCGTTTCTTGTTTCGATCACCGCTGTTTGATCGTGCAGCTGATCCCAAAGATCTAACCACTCTTCCCTTGGTATCTCGATTCAGACTTAGAGATGCTTCGCTGTAAGGTGTGGAAACGCACACCTTCCAGCGAAAGTCTTTGTCTCAAATACTTTTTTTTTCTCAGGCATCCTAAGTCGGGTCCTTTTGGATCGCGTCGGGATGCGTTGAAGAAACGGAGACCTGATTCAGGGGTGCGACTCATTTTCCTGCTCAAGTATCAAGTGGAAATCAATTTGATCCTAAAATCAGCTGCACGGTGCAGCATCACGTCGCGCCGCGACTCCTTTAATTTAGTTTCATCCTTTTTAAACGAAATAATTGCTTGGCATAAACAAAATAGAACTCGCATTCCATCTATCTCTCTTCGGGTCTCCGCTCGCAGTAACCTCCTCGTAGTGATACCTGGTAATTGGTGTTACCCACAATGAAAAGTTCTTTGTAACACTGAGCTAATAGCTGCGAATTTAAAATTGCTTCTCCATTTATATATTAATACAATATTATGGGCTCATGTTAATGACTTATATATTTCAAAGCTGTACAAACTTTGTGATACATATTTTTATAAATGCATGTACAAAAATAACAATTATTTACGACCCGGTTAATTCCGAAGAATCTATTATATGTATCAAGCAGTTTCCAGGTGTTTTCTTCTTTTCGATTTGTTGCCATCCGACGTATGTTTGAGCATCCTTTTTTGTGAAGAATTAGAACTAAATCGTTCGTTTTGTGAATTTCCATTCTGAAGTGGTTCACTTTCATTATTTTTGTCATGTAAACTAAAAGAACTAAAATTAAATGATTCAAAACCTTCAGACATTGCTTTTTCACGTAAGGTCCGTGCTTCCTTCTTTAATAACTGTTTATCTTTCCCATTTTTGCTTTTGTTTTTCTTCTTTTTCTTCAATTCACTTTTCGTTAATGTAGGAGTATCTGTATCTGTATCACTATGACTATTTCCATTCTCTTGTACAATGTCAGACTTTTCTATGTCATTTATTGTATTTATCGTTTCTCCATTTATTTTGGAAGTTCGCTCGTTTCTATCTTTTTTCTTTGATCTAAAACAAACATAAATAACATAAATTAAAATCACAATGTAATGATATTTAAAAATCTATTGTAGTTCTCTTAATTATTACTTACATATTAAATGATATTCCAATCTGTGCAGCTAATCTAGTACACGCCACTTTCGTACATTTTGCAAGTGAGGCATGAGTTCTATATGTCGTAAGTGCATTTCCAACAGCTTCCCAATCCCACGCTTTTGGCAAGTGCTGAGTATAAACATTTCGCAACAATGACAAAAGAAGGTAAACATACCTTTGTTTAACTTCTTTACCTATTTCATTGCCATTTTTTAAAATAGGTTGTTCATTTTCAGCTTTATGTGCATTAGATAATTCTTGAAGCGTGCTTATGACATTTTTACACAACTTCTTTTCCATCTTCATTCTTATGCCACTGTGCTTTGTATCCAAACGAACCAAGCGACCATTGTTATAAAAAGTTGTTAAGAGATCAAGTGCATGTCCTCGACGAAAAGATCTGACAGTATTGTCAAAAGCAAAATTCACCTACGAAAATAAATGAATATTATCTGGAAATATATTTTCAACATAACCATGTTTTATAGTACAAAGTTTAAAATATACCAGTAAGGGGGCTAGTTGCCAGTTACCCTCCCAATGTAATTGTAATATACTTTTGAATAACATAGGTGGTAATACACAATCTCTTCTTGTAAAGAAAGCGGTTAAATTTTCTACATAAATGTTTACTATGGAATCAGTCGATATATCCACTTGTTGTGCACACCTCACAAGAAATATACAACATTCTGCTAATTTATCACTCATTTCTTGGTAAACTGACGTAGTTCGTTCTCCTTTTTCTATTAAAGCCTTAAAAGTACAAAATTATTAATTATATATTCAGTATAAAATTATTTATGCATTACGATTAATTAGAACTACCTTTAATATAGTTATTAATACATCTTCGTCGATATTTTCCGTATCCTTAAATTTTTTCACCGCCGCTAGTTTTTTTAAGCAAGATCGAATTCGATCTTGAAGAGGTTTTTGATGTGGATCTTTTATGCAATATTCCAATAATGCAAAAAGAGGAAGCAGCATATCAAGTACAACTGCCATCGATGGACCACATTCTAAATATGTTTCTAATAAATCTATGACCCGAATTCTGAAGTGTGTTAGAGCTTGCGCGTACTTTTCTTGTTTTTTAGATCGCGTCTGACGATTTTCGCGAAGATTTCTAAATACCGCTGATAATGATTCATCTAATCGTTTCCCATCTTCTTCATTAATTTCGTCCACATCTATATCTTCATCCTCAGTTTGAACGGAAGCATCACCTAATGCTTGACGTACCGCCATTCGTAATCGGTCAGTTACTGTTTCGTTTTCGTCTTCATTCAATGATTCCTCATTCGAATCGGAGTCATTGTCATCTGACGAACTTTCCGTTCCGTCATTACTAGTTTCTTCTTCATCTTCACTATCAAAATTTGATTCTGTGCCTGATGATTCTTCGTCAAGATCGTCTTTCGCTACAAACAGTTTTTTTTCATTTCTTACATCCAAGACCTAGAATAAAAATTCTGAAATACAATATTCTTTAACATTTAAAATAAAATAATAATATTTATGTACTTCTAAAATTTTATGTATAGCTGCCGGTGTTATATATGGATAAATATGTGGAAACACACATCCTACTAACGATCTCAGCAAATGATCATTTCTAGAATAAAAGGACAACAATAAATCAACCACTACTTCCACCCATTCGGGCTCATCTTCGTCGTCTTTGTCACTTCCCCCTTTATATTTTTTAGATTTTTTTAATAGCCTTTCGTAACAGCTTTCAAGTTCAGTGATAGCCATAATTGCCAGTCGTGGGTCGGAAAATAATTGTAAACCCATATGTAAATTCATTGTATGAAATACTGGCACAGCTTCTGCCTTTTTCGAATTATTCTCTAATTTTTTAATTAAACATATCACTTTTTCCCAAGCTATGTTTGCTTCATTTGTTAATGGATTTCTTAATTTTAATGTTTTATTTTTTAAATGAATATTTAAATAATGAACTAATTCACTCAATATATTTCGTAGATCTTTCAACTTTGGTAACTTGTGATCCAGTGCATGATAAAATGTTTCTTTAAGTTGCGCTATAAAAAACAAAAATACAATTTACAAAAATAAGTAACAAAATACATGTATAATATGTGTATAAAATAAAAAAAAATATAAAACTTACGAGCGAGATCTACTCCAACATTTGACATTTCACATAATCCATGAGTAAATAGGAATTTTAATTGGCTTAATCTCCATTTTTGGTCAACAAAAGTAGCACTGTGTCCCATTAATCTAAAGAGATTTAATAACAAATTAAGTGTATGCATATTTATTTACGTCGAAGAAAAGATTCAATTTTAACTGTGTTTCATAAAAATACTAAGTACCTTGTTAATAAGTGTGCAGCATAAATTCTCTCAGCATTTGTCCAAAATGATTCTGTGTTCATATTCGATTTTTCCTTAGGCATTTTATTTTCTATAATATCTCTGTACAGTTTTGACACCTTTTTAATACTATCTAAATTTAAATTTCCTGTAATTATTTGAATTACTTTTATACCTGTCTTTTTTTCTATCATTAAATCACCCGGATATAATATTAATTTCTTTAATACAGCATATTGTGTTTTTGAGTTAGTATCATTACTATTTGTAGCTGACACTAACAGATGTAAAACCTCCTTGAATTTAAAAAGTATTTCATCTTTATTATGCCTTTTAGAACCAGAAAACTTTTTTAACATATGTTGCATATAGTTTGGAGATAACAATGATGGAAGTACAGATTTATCCATACTATTTGATAATATTAATTTAAGAATTATTACAGCCATATATTCATCGATTTTGGTTGGTTTTGTAAATTTCTGGTCTACACATGACCAAAAATCAGTAACAAGCTCAGCTGATGTTAGGTTTTCACAAAACAATTTATACACTGGATGGTGACACAATATAACTTTAGGCAAATCCTGAACATTAATAATATACAAGTTAAAAAATTCTTAGAAATATCATCATATAATGTTTTGTATAACTGAAGTTCTAATAGAAACTTACCATTAGCACTTTCGTTATATTGCTCATAGACTCTTTGGTAATAATATCTTCTGTACCAAAATGCTTTTTTGAAAATTCATGATTTACAAGTGGTGGGCATTTACCTTTTATTGACAATAAGGTATAAAATGTATCTATAGTTTGCTCTGTCCATGGCTTACCAAATTCTTTTTCAACAATTGGCCAAACCACTTTTTTAATATCATCAGCATGAATTTGATTTACAAATTCAATAAGAAACGAAGTAGAAGGAAATGATAAATAACTACGTTGCTTCCCCCTATTAATGAGTTCTTGTACAATTTGCATTTGTATATCAACAGTACTTTTAGAAAGCATTTTAGATCGTATTAATGCACCATATGCTAATATACGTCCCATATAAATATCAGCATTTTCCTAAAATGATATTATTTAATAAAGTACATGTACAATGTTAAATACAATTGTGTAACAGAAGATCATTTACTTACACCTTTACTATTACTATTTACTGGATGCAATTCATTATCAACTATGGATAAAAATTCTTCTATTGACACTTTTGAATACATTACTAAAAATACTGTCAAAGTAGTGTAAAACCCTACCCGAGAAGATGTTTTTGATGAACCTAAACCTTGAATAAGTCTTTTTATTGCATATTTAAACTCCTTACTATCATTCTGTTCCTAAAACATCATTAATCGTAAATAATTTATATTTATAACAAAAATATTATAAAGAATTCTATATAAAAACTAGTAAATTTTTAAGGTTACCTTTAAATAAATACTTACTGAGGCTTGTCCAAGTAAATACTTCAATAGTTCAATTCCACCAACTGCCCTTTCAGACTCGACTTCACTTCTGAGTTTATTAAAATAATCCAAAATTGTACAATTCATTTTATTCGTTTCTTTCATTTTAAAGTCATTTGAAACCACCTCTACCATGTGCATATCCTCACCTGCCATCTTGCCTCATTTTAACTATAAACTACGCTAATCTAATGGCTACCTATATTAAAAATATAATACGAAAACAAACGAACAATTTAATATTTTAATAATCTTTTAATAATAATTATTTAAATGAAACGAATAATAAATATATTATAAAATCAAAATTGAATGTCCCGTTTTTGTGTTGCATAGACTGTCAATCGTTTTCTTTCAAAATTTCGTATTTTTGTATAAAACTTTTGGATTATTATTGATAAAAATTTTTAATAATATTGTACAATACAAATGCAAAAACAAGTTATTTTTCCTACCAGGGCATCATCGTAATTAAATTTTTTGAAAATTTATGATAAAAATAGTAGTAATTAGCAATCCATTCTTTTAACTGAACATTTACAATCATTTAATAAAGTATTATTGAAACTCATTCATACAATTAAACAGATTTGCATGATTTCATGATTCGAAATTCTTCGATGGTTAGCAGAGATGCCAGAAAAGCACCGCCGGGTGCACACGCACACATGCCAGATACGCGTACGTGAGCTCGTGGAGTTTCGGAAAGTCGACAAAGGCAAACTGACGCATGCCCTCTTTCTCGATTCTCCGAAGCTGCCCGAAGTAATTTCGGATCGCCTCGTGGGAATCGGAGAGAAAGGCTCACATTTGCCTTCTCGCTCTAAACAACTGAAATCCGACCTCCCGTCAACGGCATACAATTTGGATTCTCGAGCCGAGATTCTCGACTGCCCAGGCATTTTTACTTTCCGACCTATGTAGGCGCACATAAGCAAAGTACCCATAATGAAAAAAAAATTTTGTAAAATTTATTTTACGGAAATACACGTTTTAAGACCTCCTGATCATATTTTAATTATTGAAAAAAAAGAAATTTTTTTTTATTCCCATGTATGAGCACACATATGTATATTATTAATACGATTGAATATAAATAGCTGAATGAATTTAAATGAAACTTTACATTTAAGTTTTATGTTCTCATTTCAAAGACGTGTGGACGGATTCAAATACGTGAACACTAAACGTAACGATGTAATTATATTGTTTAATATTTACTAACTATTTAACATAAAGAACATAAAAGAAAGACATAAAACGTAAACGTAAAACTGTGATTGCTCTCGACTAACGTTCGATACAGAGTGACGTTCCTGCAGTCAAAGTCGACCCTTCCTTATTCCTATCTTATAATAATGATCTAAACAAAACGCACGTTCGAGACGCAGTCTCTAAAACGTATTTCAGCTTAAACCTAAACACCTCACTCGATACCTACTCTAGCTTACAGACTAAACACTCCTATCGACGCAAACGATAACGGTTCTCCTAGCCACACACATACACTCCTTACAGATTATACCTCTTGTTTCTTAGTTGTTCCGATATATAGGCATAATTTATAAAAAATCTTTTAAATGTTTCATATAAATCTTAGGACGAATTAAATTTTATATAAAAAAAATTATATAAACTTTTTCTCTATCTTCTCTAGAAAAGAAAACATTAAATGAAATCTTATACATTACATGCTTACTTAAATCGCATTGAAAACGAATACCACAAATGTTTTAGAATAATGCGCAAAATGTGATAGCGATTTTCGCTAAGACAAATTGAAAACTCGTTTCTAACAAGGAAAAGTTGGAATGGTACCAGGTTTTGGGTTAGGTTTTACTTTGAGATATTATTAAAGTTATTACAGGTACTTATTTTCAGAAATAGAACTATGTTCACCACTAATCAGCGTGGCGTGAGTGATGAGGTCTTTGCCTGCAAGTTCCGAACTTCTTCTGCTCTGCTGGTTCGAACTCTGCTTGAACTTCTTTTTTTTATTTTTTCAATCATACTTTAAGCGTACACTAAATATGACATTATATTTTTGTCTGACCTTCGAATATTTTTTTTTAAAGTTAAATTTAACCGATTACATTTAACATATGTTATTTTCAATGTACGAAGTACTTACATGAATCTGGATGGTACTTTTCACAAAAACAGTCAAAACATAAAAATTTCAAGCACCACGTATGTTCGCGCCCGAATTCTTGTTGGTCGGATTGGAGTGAATGCGATGTCGTCGTGTTGGAGAGTTTTCAAATAGTTTATTTTTAACAATAACAAAGTGGACTGTATGATATGTTTTCAAGCGCGTTGAACTGTGGGGGGAACTGTTTCCCCCGCGCTTACTTTAACAAAATGCGTTCAACTCAAGTAAAACTGCTGTACTGTTACAGACTTGTTAGTTAGACTTAGTCGGTTAACGACTGAACCGAGAATTGAAACTGGTTTGTCGGTTGACGACTGAAACTAGAATGCAATTGTGTCCGGAGTCCGTTTCCTCCTCAGCTTAGATCCCCTCCAAGAGGTACACTTGGGGGTGTTTTGCAAATTCCTCTGTGGAATCGTGAGTCGATTGATTGGCCATCGGCGTGGGAGAGGAGGACCCATTTTCCTGCCCCAGTTTGGCAGCAAACTCCTCCTTCACCTCGGTGGTGGAGGAAAGTCCCGGGCCACGCTGGCGAGGGTGGCCGAGGTTTCCTCCCCAAGTCGACGGCCGCGTTAATTTATCGAGGAAGAAACGGAACTCCGGATTATCCACGCAACAAGGGGTTGCGTCTGGTCTACGTCTGTTTTTATGGCTATATTGTTCCGCGTGTCGGCGATGGCCGTTGTCGTCGGTGCCTACATTTGGCCTCGACGACCGTACCACCCGCGGAACAATATAGCCCTTCGCTGGTCAACTCGAGTGTCGCGTTTCTTTCGTTTTCCAAAAATGCTATTCTTTTACATTCACATTTGCCAGATGCGAGAGACTCGAAGACGTTTGCAACGTAGTACCGATCCCGCATCTGGCAACATAAAGGACCGGAAACAACTCGAGTTGGCCAGCGGAATGAGCGAGCTTTCGTTTACCGAACAACGTACATTTACTGAAAGTTTTGTTTTCACAGAAATTACAAAATTTTGTATTTAACTCTGATGGAAAGGCCGCTTCATTTACATTGATAAAATGTGAACGATTTTCGGATAGTCGTACCTTGTAGCTCGTACTTTTTACCTTATACTTCAGTTAAAAAGGGATATAGCTGGGAAAAACAGTTTTATGACATTACCTGCTAACTTATGTTACTGTTCTACAATGAAACGCTATGTTTTGTACCTTTAAAAATATTCGACTATGTGCTTTTAAAATTTAAGATACAACCCATACTTTGTATTAAACTGGCAAACGGGATCACTTTTCCTTTGTTTCTAGTTAGTTCTATTTAGTTCGTCATAACCAATTGACACGGTTATTTCAAAACAATCGAGGAAAATCATTATTAATTAATTTCTGCAATTATTAATTCTACTGTTTTGTTTATGTTATAAAAGTAAGAACTCTTCTTATTGAAAAATACCACAGCGTGCACAATACTGGTAAAGAGTGGAATCTCATTTTAATTTATTAATTTTCAATCTTAAAGTATTTTGATTTTCAAAAATCGTATTAATAATATACATATGTGTGCTCATACATGGGAATAAAAAAAAATTTCTTTTTTTTCCATAATTAAAATATGATCAGGAGGTCTTAAAACGTGTATTTCCGTAAAATAAATTTTACAAAATTTTTTTTTCATTATGGGTACTTTGCTTATGTGCGCCTACATAGGTCGGAAAGTAAAAATGCCTGGGCAGTCGAGAATCTCGGCTCGAGAATCCAAATCGTATGCCGTTGACGGGAGGTCGGATTTCAGTTGTTTAGAGCGAGAAGGCAAATGTGAGCCTTTCTCTCTCGACTCCCACGAGGCGATCCGAAATTACTTCGGGCAGCTTCGGAGAATCGAGAAAGAGGGCATGCGTCAGTTTGCCTTTGTCGACTTTCCGAAACTCCACGAGCTCACGTACGCGTATCTGGCATGTGTGCGTGTGCACCCGGCGGTGCTTTTCTGGCATCTCTGATGGTTAGGAAAGTGCCATCTTGAACATAGTAACTCGCTCGACCCGCGCGGTCCCAGTCAGTCTCGTGCATCCAATATGGCTAGTCGAGGTGGTTATGAAGATTCAAGGCAAGTATAGGCTACAATTTCCTCCGTTTACAACAGTTATTGAGGTTCTCAAAAACAGTGCAGCGATAGTATTTTATCGGTGCACCGAGTTGGTGAAGGAACGCCTCTTTTCTTCGATTATCTTATGATTTTAAGGTTAAGTGAGTTTCGATTAGAGTGTATCATAGTACCTTGCAGATATGGTGTCTTCGACACGCGGCTTTATTTTGGCCGGCTAAACACTTGTATATTTTTTCGTAGCACTATTAGCGAAAACATTACACCTTACCATTTGTGCAAAATACACCACCTGTCTACTTACAAACATTACTTGATGCAACACACAAACGTAATTGGATCTGTGTTATTCGTTAAATTCGCGTTTAGAAAATTAATATCTAAATGAAGTCCTGGATCGTAGACTCTTAAGTTTTATTATAATTATGCATTTAATTTTCAAATGCAAACATAAAAGTTACATATTCAAGTGCCAAAAGTGTCCAGTGTTTAATGTTATGTATCATCTTTTATTAAACAAAGATACAAAATAATGTTTGTGAACTGCTTGTATACAATTCTTTGTATATTATTATATAGATGAAACTGTTTCTTATTTGTTATTGCTTTTCTTGATGATTTTTAATTATTGAAAATGATTTAATAATAATTTCTCATTTTTTGTGCAGAGATTATGGAGGTGGATATCGCAGTAGTGGTAGAAAACCATTGCCAACCGAACCACCTTTCACTGCATATGTGGGAAATTTGCCAAATGGAGTTGTTCAAGGAGATGTTGATAAAATCTTTGATAAACTTAATGTTAAAGGAATCAGATTGGTTAAAGATAAGGAAACTGATAGGTTTGTATCATTTAATCTCATTTGTGCCATAATGAGTTTTATTATGGTATAAATTAATAAGTTTTCAGTATTACCAATTATACTACAAACTTTAGAGTTGCAATTGAAGTTGCTGAGACTTTTTTTCCTTGTAGATTTAAGGGTTTCTGTTATGTTGAATTTGAAGATTTGGCAAACTTGGAGGCCGCATTGGAAATGGATGGGGCAGTAGAAGTAGATAAAAGTCTCATTAAAATAGATGTAGCAGAGGGAAAAAGAAATGATCGAGGAAGTGGTTTTGACAGAAGAGGTCGTGGTGGTGGGGGCGGCTATAGGGGAAGAGATGGTGCCCGAGGTGGATACAATGACGATTATGGTACAAAATCTATGTATTTAAATAAACATTATGCTTTGCATAACACACTTATGAGTTATTTTAAGATTAGTAATTTTAATTTGGTTGATTACTATATTATAATATGTAATAGAATATAATAAATAATTCAAATTTCTTTACGTATATATAAACTAATCTGTCAGAGCTTATACGTATGTACTAAATATATTCCTGTAATGTAAAAATTTACAGGAGGTTACAGCGATAGAGGTCAATATGGTGGTAGGTTAAGTACTTCATGGGAAATGAGGGGTAACAGGGGCAATGATATTCAATTTAATGATGACGCAGGTGGCGGAAGTCGAGACTGGCAGCGTAACCCAGCACCTAGAATGTACGGTGCTAATAGACCACCATCCCGTAGACCTGGACCTGAACGAAAACCATTTCACGATGAATCGTATGCTACAAACCCACCTCCAGGTTTGTTCATGTATAAATATTATGTTAATGTCAGTGTACTTAAAATGGTGTAAATTATTATAATATTGACATTATAGCTGACACAAGCGGAAGGAAACGTTTGGTGTTAACACCAAGAACAGTTCAAGCTCCTGTAAATGCAATTGCTGAATCAAGTAAATCAAGTTCAATATACGGTGGTGCAAAACCTCGAGAGGAGAAAAAAACTAATGAGAAGTAAAACTATTATCATGATTAATAGTTTCTGATTCCCTAAATTGCAGGGAAAGGAACTTTCCCAACAAAAAATTTGGAAACCATACGAGATTCCTTAGTCTCCTCAAATACGGTGGAAAGAATCTCTTTAAAAATGAAAAGAAATTACAATAATTTTTATTTGCCCCTAAGGGGGAGTCTTCCCCGAAAATACATAAAGACAAAAGTTGATTTAATGAGATTCTTAAGTTCCACGCATTTGGCACTTTTAATTAGGAATAAAATTTTCTTGTCTAATGCCCTCTCTATTTACATTAACTTCCTAGTTAAAAAAATGTAATAGTAACGTGAGAATTTAAAGTAAAAAAAACTGTGCACAATGCATGCTTTAATAGTAATGGCGTATGTATATGCATACATACATACATCTATGTATGTGTATATATATATTTACAAATCATAATTGTGAGATGACACGGAAAATACATTTTAATGTTCATGTCAATCTCATGTTTTGTTTTTTATCGATCTGTAATAATATTGAGGGTATGTGTACAAATTATTAAAAATATGTACTGTCATTGCACGTGTATTTGATCCTGTGCAAGCCGAATCTTTTGAAGCTGTACTCTAGAATAATCCCCATTTTAACGAGTACAAAACATTGTCCCTGTTATCATTTCCTTCCTTATAATTTTTATGTTTCACTTAAATATTGATCATTGTATGTGCTTGTTAAAATGATTCGTGAATGATTGTTTAATAGGTAAAATCGCATTTGATTAACAGTATTAAACAATTGTTTACATGCTCATAAGATAATAACAAACCATTACGAGAAGTAAAAATATTTGAGTGATTGAAAAATTTAAACATTACCGAATGGTATGAAGATAATGTGTCGATCACTATGCATTAATATTATGTAATGAATTAATTAACTATCATAGTAATAAATGTCGATCATTTGAAAGAAGTATCAATGTTTATGAGATAATAAATAAAGAAAAACTCGAAATAATGACAAATATTATGTAAAACTATGCTTGTATATGATATTATTTCCTGAATAAAGTAGTCGTTTGCCTCGTACTCGTGTAATACATCGTTAGAAAATTAAGTGATAATGGCGATAAAATTTATGTGTAATCTGAATTGTGAACGACTTGTAATATTCTTAATATATTTTGTAAGTTACTCTTAAATATATTTGAAATGTTTTATTTGGAGAATTTTTCATAAAATTTTGCAATGCTAAATTTTTATCTATTTTAGATATTTAGAAGAAGAAATATAATGAAATCAATGATAACTTGCAATTATAATTTAATATAACGCTAGTATGTACAAGAAGATATAGAACAAAGTTAAAATGGCCAACACATTTTTAACGGGACAACAGAAGTATTTCAGTTGCCACGCCTAAATTTCCCCCAATTGAGGGTTATCCTCTTCCCCCCTCCTTATACGGACATACAGTAACGTTTCCTATACAGTCGGTGCGATATTTTCTTTTCATATTTCAATGAAATTACAATAAAAACGTCCGGTTTATTAATTATGACTTTATTTACCAATTAACCCGTTGTACTAACGGAAATGTGATGGTGATTAAGCATAAGATATTGTAGTAAAATAACCTATCGTTCGCTTCATTCCATGTACACATTTTCGGTATGGTTGTAATATCGTCTTCTGTCACAATACCGCGCCTATTTACCTAAAATTTAGTTTTGGGTTGTTCTTGGTAATATTTAAAAAATTCACGCAATCGCAAATTTCCTTTTTTCCCATTAAATTACATTCTAACAAAAAAATGTCTACTGAAAGCGTAAAAACGGTAGGTACAATGTAATTTAAATACTAACAATTTATGTCTTTTGTTATAAAAGAATGTTTATATTTTTCTTCGCCGCATATAAAATACGTATTTAAGTCATGATTATAATTTAATTAAAATTGTTCATTCTATTTTTTGTAGTTTGCTAGCCTCGAAACTCCTGGGTATGTGGGATTTGCAAATTTACCTAATCAAGTACATAGAAAATCTGTAAAAAAAGGATTTGAATTTACACTGATGGTTGTTGGAGAATCTGGACTGGGAAAATCTACATTAGTAAATAGTTTATTTCTTACTGATTTATATCCAGAACGTGTTATTCCTGACGCTACTGGTAAATTTTATTATGATAATATATACATATATATATATATATATATATTGTTTGTATTTTGCATGTTATAATTAATGTACTGCTATTATCCAAATAGAAAAAACTAATCAAACTGTAAAGCTTGATGCTTCAACTGTGGAGATCGAAGAAAGAGGTGTCAAACTTAGGTTGACTGTTGTTGATACCCCTGGTTATGGAGATGCAATTGATAATACGGATAGTTTTAGGGCTATTATACAATATATAGATGACCAGTTTGAAAGATTTTTACGAGATGAAAGTGGCTTGAATAGAAGAAATATAGTAGATAACAGAATACACTGTTGCTTTTATTTTATTTCTCCATTTGGACATGGGTAAAATATATTAATTATAGTTTCATTTTATTCAACAATTATAAAGGTATTAATTTCCATATGTCTGTTTAATTTGTATTAGATTAAAACCTTTGGATATAGAGTTTATGAAACAATTACACAATAAAGTTAATATTGTGCCAGTAATTGCAAAGGCTGATGTACTTACAAAAAAAGAAGTACTGCGGTTAAAAAAACGAGTTATGGAAGAAATTGAGGGTAGCGGCATTAAAATTTACCCTTTGCCAGATTGCGATAGCGATGAAGATGAAGATTATAAAGAACAAGTTAGACAGTTAAAAGAAGCTGTTCCATTTGCAGTATGTGGAGCGAACACATTGTTAGAAGTAAAAGGACGAAAAGTGCGTGGTCGATTGTACCCATGGGGCGTGGTAGAAGTTGAAAATCCTGATCATTGTGATTTTATAAAGTTAAGGACAATGTTAATGTATGTGATATTTTTTCAAAAAGTTAAACAACAAATTAAAGAAAGCGGTATTATTTATTGTATCCATCTCTTTGTAGCACGCACATGCAGGATTTACAGGAAGTAACACAAGAGGTACATTACGAAAATTATCGCAGTGAAAGACTAGCAAAAGGAGCTCCTGTACCACCTCGCAGACAAACGTAAATATAATGATATATTTTCTAAACATATTGAAGGTATATTTATTGATCCATTGAATCTTTTTACTAACAGCATAGTGGAATCTGAGAAAGCTAATTCTGTATCAGAAAAGGATCGTATTTTGCAAGAAAAAGAAGCAGAATTACGACGTATGCAAGAACTTCTAGCAGTGATGCAGGCACAAATGCAACAGCAACAACCCTAATTACATATGATTTATGCACAAATGCGTGAAGAGACGAATTCTTCGCCATTGTAGGTGCCAAAAAGTTATATTAACTGATTAATGTGGTATTCAAGATATAATTTTTAAAAACTTATTTTTGACAAACGTATTTATAAAAGATACGTTCTTCTATTTAGTATTTTTTTTAAATACTAAGTCATAAATAATATTGTTCATATTCCAGTGTCTTAAAAAAGTAAAAAAATAAGACCATAAATGAAAAGTACAGGAAACAATACCATAATATTAAATGAATTTCGTTTGACAAACAATATTAATCTATAGTCACACAACATAGAAATGTGCGATAAGTGCCTTGTGTATTCCTTTTTAATAGAAAAATTTACAATTTTCATTACTGAAATACAGTTATCAAATATGATATAATCCATTTTATAAAAATAAATTTATGTAACAAGTTATTATAAATGTCATATTTCTCAACAAATATAGTACAATTCGGATTTGGTAAATTATTGTGGTAGTTGTATTGTACTCGTATATGTAAAGTGTGTAACAAAATATGCACAATCTTTTAAATATTATATGAAAAATCTCATATCAAAACGAAACCAATAGCGAATAATTCGCAAATAATCTGTGTAATTGAAAAATAATCTATACAGTTTCTATGTATAGATACATATATATAGTAATGTTTTATGAATATTAATATTTTACATAATCGACAAACTGAAAACATACAGTTTGCAAGCCATATCTTCCAATGTTCCAACATGTATATTTTTTTAAGTAATGCAAAAAAGACTTTAAGACTGTTTCAGTGTCACACTGTCGCTAATCATTTAGTATACAGGTAATTTCGTCAGAAACAAAACATCTAATTACCTGCTTTATTTTTATGATACAAAAAAATGTTCATCAATTGACATCAATGACATCAATTACTTCATTAATTTGATTTTGAAACTACCGTAATTATGCCTGAAACATTTCTTCGTATCGTCAATTGTGAAGGAGGTAATTAGGTCATACTTCTGACGAGTCACTGTATTTGAGAATTGAAAAATTTATTTTTTACTGTGATAGACAGTGTCAAATACAAAATGCAATTTCGAACGTGTTTATGTTTTTGCAATATGTAAAGTATTATTTTTAAACAGCATGTATTTTATTTTTACTTAATGTTAAATAATATTAGCCATTTAATTCATGTTACGATTTATGTCGTAAAAGTTTAGATAATTCAAGGAATACATTATATTCAAAGAATGGGAATGTGTGAGAAGGCATTTAAATAATGTAAGAGAAGCAAATATGAGTGTATTATGTGAATTTATTTTACTTCTTAACCATTGTACTTATTTATATGCATTTTTGTATTAAGAAAACTTCCGTGTTTTCGTATATACTCTCGAGGTTTGCTCAGAGTATGTTTTATATCTTTTTTATACCAATATATCTACTATACTTTGTAAAATTTATTGTCTATGATTCATATAATAGTCTATTGCAGTTGAAGCTGCTGCAAAGCCTGCTGCACCAACTAAACCTGCTTTTACACCAGCTGAAACATAAAATTGTCAAATTCAAAACTGGATACATTTAACTTTATGTCCAAATTTTATATGTGAAATAATACCTCTTAGTCCCAATATTCCACCTGTGAAGCCACCAGCATATGTAGTATTCTTCCAATCATTTTTACCTCTATACTAAAATAAAATTGTAAAGTATGGAAATACATGTCTAAATGTGAATTAAAATACAAATTTTATACTTAATTTATAAAAACATTACCGATTCTATTGTACATTCAATTGCTGTAAATATACAACCAATTACAGCAAAGTTTTTTCCATAACTTGTGGTTGAATTTTTCAGTTCTTTAAATGTTTCAGAGACAGTCAATTGCTTTTCAATAGTAGCTACATTTGGGTTTACACTAGCTGAAAACAAACCTACCGCAGCTCCCACAAAAAAACCTAAAAATATAACTCTTTTTAATCGTGTTAATACAAATAAAAACTAATTTATATAACATAATACAAATATACCTATACAACAACTGCAGATGCTTTTAAAAGTACAACTTTCCATTATACTTTCTATGCGTTTCTCTTCATTCGTTTTAATTTGTACGGGGCCATCAGTTCTTGGAATTATAATATTTTCTCTGAATCTGTTTTGAGCGCCAACAAAATAAAGAACTACCTTGTCCCAATCTTCATCATTCATAAAAATTCCTGTTTTATTTTCTTCTTGTAATGTTGGCTTGGAAGAATCAGTAGGAATCATTTTTATTTAATTACTTTTTACTTTTTATAGAAAATACATCCACATCAGTTTTGATTAATTATATCCAGTTTCTTCAGATTTTGTAATAAGATAATTATACCTCTATACAAGTCATACTGCAAATAAACGTTTCAAAAAATATTATTTTTTTTTACAAAAATCTATACATACATAATGAAAAAAAAGTAATAAATACTAACATTTAAATTAATTATTAATATATTCTTGGTACAGTCTTTACCTTAACCTATAATCGAAAAATTGTACTAAGTTGTAAATCAAAATTTATTAAAAATCTAATTTTAGAACTCACAGTATTACATAAGTCATATTTTTATGCGAGTACAAATAACAATAACACTTTGGAAGAAATACATAAGGGTGTACATATATTCTTTCAAATTGAGAAGCACAGTTTTGTCACCTTGTATGCATCAGTGTGCATACAGTATTTAGTCACAAAAATATTCGGACTACAAGTACAGATTTGCTAATTATGACTTGTAATTGGAATAATTATACGAAAAACAAAAAGAAATATATTATGTTATATTACAATAAAATTTCTAGTCAATAAAGATGCAAAAATCTTTTATATGTATATGTAATATGGTGGCCACGTTATACGTCCATACCAGAGATGCCAGAAAAGCACCGCCGGGCAGTGTGGCCAGATCTGGCATAATTGAGTGCATCGAAATCGACAACAGTGACGACGAACTTCCTTAGCGTCTAACGGAATGGTGGGCATAGCAGGCATACACTACCGCACGAGCCACGTGTACGTGAGCTCGGCACTTCGCACAACTTCGGGAAATTGATAAAGAACGTCAGTGTGAGCCTTTCCTTCTTGCTCTTGTAAAAGACAAAACAACTGAAATACGACCTCGCGATAAGTGGCATACGATTCCAAGCCTCGACTGTTCCAGCATTTTTACTTTCCGACCTATGTAAGGTATAAGGAAATTTATAAAGTATCATAATGGAAAAAAAATTTCGAAATTTTTTTTGAGCGGAAATACACGTTTTAGGACCCCCTCATCATATTGTGACTACTACAAAAAAACATATTTTTTTTTTGTTCCTATGCTATTGACATGATTGCGTCTAAACGGCTGAATGAATTTCAATGAAACTTAACATTTAAGTTTTATGTTCTCGTTTTAAGGTCTCATTATATTTTAAGCGTGATCAGTTCCCATATAATGATGATTATACGTCTGTAGTTTTATAATTATTTCGATACATATACATCATTTGTAACAAATTTTTAAAGCGATTTATATAAATCTTAAGAAGGATTAAGATCAAATATACTTTTCTCCTATCTTTCCTAGACAGGAAAAATTAAACGAAATCTTATGCCTTGCATACCTACCTAAAGCACATAAAAAACGTATTCCACAAATATTTTAGAATAATGTTGTTCATAGCAGTCTTACTCGTAAAGGGTTAATTAAGGGTTAATTAAAATGAAAAAACAACTCTTAGCCAGTACCGTGCACGCTACAGAAATAGATTACTACTGACTTTTCCCACTATGTTTTTTAATAACCGTATCAAATTGTTACACACAATCAAATGTTATATATTTGACTTAACTTTACATAACAAAATAATTGTAACGATAGGTAAAACAATAACGTGCACGCTACCGTTCAATGGAAACCACGGGAAGGTGGTGGTCACTTCCATCAGGAGGGAAATGTAAAAAATTGTTATTTCTTTGTAACATTATCACATGCCGTATATTAAAATGTTTTTATTAATGTAATGAAATTACAATATAATGAAAAACTAACTCGTGAATGAATTAATTTTTATTAATATACACACGAGCCATAAAAATGGAAAAATGATATAATTGTTTACATTTCCAAAGGATGGGATGTTGGAATAGGACGTTTGCGATTAAGCTGGCACGTTATATCGTGCATTGTTGCTCTTACGGTACTCGTGCGGTAGTATATGCCTGCTATCCCCACCACTCCATTAGACGCTAAGGAAGTTCGTCGTCACTGTTGTCGATTTCGATGCACTCAATTATGCCAGATCTGGCCACACTGCCGCCGGGTGCACACGCACACATGCCAGATACGCGTACGTGAGCTCGTGGAGTTTCGGAAAGTCGACAAAGGCAAACTGACGCATGCCCTCTTTCTCGATTCTCCGAAGCTGCCCGAAGTAATTTCGGATCGCCTCGTGGGAGTCGAGAGAGCAAGGCTCACATTTGCCTTCTCGCTCTAAACAACTGAAATCCGACCTCCCGTCAACGGCATACGATTTGGATTCTCGACTGGCCAGGCATTTTTACTTTCCGACCTATGTAGGCGCACATAAGCAAAGTACCCATAATGAAAAAAAAATTTTGTAAAATTTATTTTACGGAAATACACGTTTTAAGTCTTCCTGATCATATTTTAATTACTGAAAAAAAAGACATTTTTTTTATTCCCATGTATGAGCACACATATGTATATTATTAATACGATTTTTGAAAATCAAAATACTTTAAGATTGAAAATTAATAAATTAAAATGAGATTCCACTCTTTACCAGTATTGTGCACGCTGTGGTATTTTTCAATAAGAAGAGTTCTTACTTTTATAACATAAACAAAACAGTAGAATTAATAATTGCAGAAATTAATTAATAATGATTTTCCTCGATTGTTTTGAAATAACCGTATCAATTGGTTATGACGAACTAAATAGAACTAACTAGAAACAAAGGAAAAGTGATCCCGTTTGCCAGTTTAATACAAAGTATGGGTTGTATCTTAAATTTTAAAAGCACATAGTCGAATATTTTTAAAGGTACAAAACATAGCGTTTCATTGTAGAACAGTAACATAAGTTAGCAGGTAATGTCATAAAACTGTTTTTCCCAGCTATATCCCTTTTTAACTGAAGTATAAGGTAAAAAGTACGAGCTACAAGGTACGACTATCCGAAAATCGTTCACATTTTATCAATGTAAATGAAGCGGCCTTTCCATCAGAGTTAAATACAAAATTTTGTAATTTCTGTGAAAACAAAACTTTCAGTAAATGTACGTGGTGCTTGAAATTTTTATGTTTTGACTGTTTTTGTGAAAAGTACCATCCAGATTCATGTACTTCGTACATTGAAAATAACATATGTTAAATGTAATCGGTTAAATTTAACTTTAAAAAAAAATATTCGAAGGTCAGACAAAAATATAATGTCATATTTAGTGTACGATTAAAGTATGATTGAAAAAATAAAAAAAAAAGTTCAAGCAGGGTTCGAACCAGCAGAGCAGAAGAAGTTCGGAACTTGCAGGCAAAGACCTCATCACTCACGACACGCTAACTAGTGGTAAACACAGTTCTATTTCTGAAAATAAGTACCTGTAATAACTTTAATAATATCTCAAAGTAAAACCTAACCCAAAACCTGGTACCATTCCAACTTTTCCTTGTTAGAAACGAGTTTTCAATTTGTCTTAGCGAAAATCGCAATCACATTTTGCACATTATTCTAAAACATTTGTAGTATTCGTTTTCAATGCGATTTAAGTAAGCATGTAATGTATAAGATTTCATTTAATGTTTTCTTTTCTAGAGAAGATAGAGAAAAAGTTTATAAAATTTATGTGGACTGTTTGAAAACCCCGCGACATTGTACGAATGCGAAGACGAGTGAATGAGACGAGTGTGAATGAGAGAGAGAGAGAATGTATATAAACAGGCGGCGTGCCTAGCAGCGTGGATAAGAATAAGCGTAGCATAATCGAGAGCAGGTGTAACTCCAAGAGTGTAACGAAATTCCGAATAAGGTGTGTGCCGTAATAAATCTAAAGACCCTGTCTTATAAAAGTTACTGCAACAATTTCAGAAGTGGGATCGATATCCGAACTCAAGGACGCGGATATCATCGAAGATAGCGCGTCGCCATTCGCGAGTCCGGTACTCTTGGTAAGAAAGACGAGCGGGGAAGTCAGAATGTGCATAGACTACCGCGCTTTAAATAAAAACACCGTACGAGACAAGCATCCGTTGCCGAGAATTGACGATCAGCTGGATCAGCTTCAGGGAAACATGTATTATACTAGTTTAGATTTATTTAGCGGTTACTTTCAGGTGCCAATGAGCAAAGAGTCACGCGAAAAAAAACAGCCTTCACCACGCCGGATGGGCATTTCCAGTTTAAGCGTATGCCCTTCGGGCTTTGCAATGCCCCGGCTATTTTCCAGAGATTAATCTATGTAGTTTTAGCTAAATTATTATACCGCGTAGCCATGGCGTACCTCGACGATATCGTGATACCTTCAAAAGACATAGAGCAGGGGCTTGAGAGACTACGGCAGGTTTTCGAGGCGCTGAGGAGTGCGAATTTGACAATAAAGCTAGAGAAATGTCACTTTTTGAAAACCAAGTTCGAATACCTCGGATTCGAGATACAGACAGGCGTGATACGACCGGGTAGCAGAAAACTCCGAAGCGTTGAGTCGTTCCCTACTCCGGGAGATGTGAAAGCCGTGAGGAGCTTCGTAGGCTTAGCGAATTACTTCAGACGTTTCATTAGAAATTTCGCCGTTATTATGAATCCAATCACAGATTTGTTGAAAAAGGGTAGGGCGTTTAACTGGGGAGCAGACCAAGACACCGCGTTCCGGGAAATAAAACGAAGGCTTCTGTCGAGGCCTGTTTTAGCTATGTATAATCCTACTGCGGAGATCGAAGTTCAAACGGACGCGAGTAGTGGAGGACTCGGGGCGGTATTACTGCAGAAACAACCCGACAGGAAATGGCACCCAATAAGTTATTATAGTCGAAAGACGACGCCGGAAGAATCGAAATACCACTCGTATGAGCTGGAAGCTCTAGCAATTGTCTGCGCATTAGAAAGGTTTCGGGTATATTTAATCGGTATTGAATTTGTGATACGCACTGATTGTAATAGTCTAAAACTATTAGAAGGCAAGCGCGAGATGAGCCCACGAATCGCGAGATGGTTTCTCAAGCTATCCGAATTCAATTACCGAATCGAGTACCATAAGGGGGAACAAAATTCTGTCGCGGACGCACTCAGTAGAAACCCCGTCGAACCAGGCGAGGACGTACCACTAGCAGGACTACCCGTTTTAGGGGTTGACATCACCACCGACTGGGTTGCGGCAATGCAACGGGCGGATCCGCTCATTCTAAAAATCCGCGACCAATTAGAAGCAGGGGATCAGAAAACGCATAAGCAATTCACTATGTATAAGGCGCGCGTGTACGAGACCACCCGAGGAATCTGGAGATTATACGTTCCAACCGATGTAAGATTTGATGTAGTATCCGATGCACACCGTGCAGTCGCACACCTCGGCGTGGACAAAACACTGGCGAAATTAGAAGAAACATATTATTTCCCTCACATGCGAGATTTTGTAACCCGTTATGTAAATAGATGCGTTCCATGTCTATATTATAAAACGCCGACAGGGAAAAAGGAAGGGTTGCTACACCCACTGTCGAAGGGAGATCGACCCTTCCATAGCGTACACATAGATCACTTAGGGCCTTTTAGAGTTACGACAGCGAATAACCGATATATCATTGCGCTAATCTGCGGTTTTAGCAAATACGCCGTTCTGAAGGCAGTAGAAGACAGCGGCGCAAACGACGCGATACAATTTTTGCGCGAAGTGTTGGCACACTACGGACGGCCCGAGCGTGTCATTTCGGATCGTGGCACCGCATTCACCGCGAAGGCGTTCGAAGAATTTTGCGAAGAACTCCGAATAACGCACGTAAAAATTGCAACTGCGACGCCAAGAGGGAATGGTCAAATCGAGCGTTTAAATAGGGTAATATTGCACTGCTTGGCGACGACCACGAAAGGGGTGGATTGCGACGATTGGGACCTCCGGCTACACGAAATACAATTTGCAATAAACAACACGCGCCACAGGGTCACGCAACGCACCCCGTTCGAGGTCGTATTGGCGTATCAAGTGTCAGGACCGAATGATAACCCGTTGATTCGCGAGATTAGAGAACTTAACTCAACTTTAGGAAACGAGGTGGAGCGTCGAAACGTTGCGGAACTCCTGGAAGAGAACCGCGATCGTATGCGCGAACAGTATGACTTACATAAAAGAAAAGCGCGTTTGTACGACAAAGGAGATATCGTTCTTATCCGAAGCGAGGCCACAGCGACCGGCGGAAGTCGCAAACTTAGCCCTAAATACCGCGGGCCCTATGAAATTAAAAAGGTTCTAGGCAACGACAGGTATCTTGTAGCCGACATTGAAGGCGAACAGCAGAGCAACAGAGAATACAGTGGCATAATCTCAGCGGACCGAATGAAAATGGTAGCTAAGGCAGGGAATTACCGACGTCCCGTTACACGACGCCAAATGGGATTAGAAACCGATTAACCATGATCCAGCAACGAGGGCGTTGATCGACTCAGGACGGCCGAACTGTGGACTGTTTGAAAACCCCGCGACATTGTACGAATGCGAAGACGAGTGAATGAGACGAGTGTGAATGAGAGAGAGAGAGAATGTATATAAACAGGCGGCGTGCCTAGCAGCGTGGATAAGAATAAGCGTAGCATAATCGAGAGCAGGTGTAACTCCAAGAGTGTAACGAAATTCCGAATAAGGTGTGTGCCGTAATAAATCTAAAGACCCTGTCTTATAAAAGTTACTGCAACATTTAATTCGTCCTAAGATTTATATGAAACATTTAAAAGATTTTATATACATTATGCCTATATATCGGAACAACTATGAAACAAGAGGTATAATCTGTAAGGAGTGTATGTGTGTGGCTAGGAGAACCGTTATCGTTTGCGTCGATAGGAGTGTTTAGTCTAAGCTAGAGTAGGTATCGAGTGAGGTGTTTAGGTTTAAGCTGAAATACGTTTTAGAGACTGCGTCTCGAACGTGCGTTTTGTTTAGATCATTATTATAAGATAGGAATAAGGAAGGGTCGACTTTGACTGCAGGAACGTCACTCTGTATCGAACGTTAGTCGAGAGCAATCACAGTTTTACGTTTACGTTTTATGTCTTTCTTTTATGTTCTTTATGTTAAATAGTTAGTAAATATTAAATAATATAATTACATCGTTACGTTTAGTGTTCACGTATTTGAATCCGTCCACACGCCTTTGAAATGAGAACATAAAACTTAAATGTAAAGTTTCATTTAAATTCATTCAGCTATTTATATTCAATCGTATTAATAATATACATATGTGTGCTCATACATGGGAATAAAAAAAAATTTCTTTTTTTTCAATAATTAAAATATGATCAGGAGGTCTTAAAACGTGTATTTCCGTAAAATAAATTTTACAAAATTTTTTTTTCATTATGGGTACTTTGCTTATGTGCGCCTACATAGGTCGGAAAGTAAAAATGCCTGGGCAGTCGAGAATCTCGGCTCGAGAATCCAAATCGTATGCCGTTGACGGGAGGTCGGATTTCAGTTGTTTAGAGCGAGAAGGCAAATGTGAGCCTTTCTCTCTCGACTCCCACGAGGCGATCCGAAATTACTTCGGGCAGCTTCGGAGAATCGAGAAAAAGGGCATGCGTCAGTTTGCCTTTGTCGACTTTCCGAAACTCCACGAGCTCACGTACGCGTATCTGGCATGTGTGCGTGTGCACCCGGCGGTGCTTTTCTGGCATCTATGGTCCATACCATTCATTAAATAATTAGGAAAAGTCGGTTTATTTTAATTTTGAGAGTGAAAGATCATTTCAAGATCATGTTACGCATATATTTAAACATACTTTAATATTAATGCTTTCAATTACATGACCAAATCGATCAAAGGACCGTATTGTATAAACGAACTATGAGTTTTATATCTAACAATAAATTTTATTTAATGTATTAAATAGTACCAACGTTTTTATAATATTTTTGTAACATATCAAACAAAGGAACACTAATCTATATGATTGTATATCATTTTCAATCGTTTAATACTATTTTCATGATTTATAGAAAACAATTACTTAAATCTCTAAGTTTTCGAATTTAAATGACAGTCACTGTGAGCGGGAGCCTCTTGCTCAATTCCTATGTTGAAAGTATTTTCGCCGAGTTGTTTTTTAAGATGAATAAATAAGTAAATATCAAGAATAATCATAGTTGATATTACATATTTTTTACTATTTTTTCTAAAATTATAACGAAATATTAAATAATACAAGATTTATTTATTAAAACAAATTAAGTAATTATAAATGAAGTACAATTTCAATGTGTTATTTAATTCTTAATAAGTCTTAAAGGTTTATATTTATAATTTACTGTAACAACTAAAAGTTTGAAAGTGAAAATTAACACTAGATTTACGGAAGCCGTCAATTTGACGGATGTCAGATTCCATATTTAAAATTGCAGAACGCGTAAATATTATTTTTTAACAACTTATGTTGAATTTGTTTGATGCAATGGCATGAATACATATTCTAATTAAAAGAAAAATCGTATTTTAAGGTAATCGTCAACATAAAAGGTATCAATAAATATACGTGAGATCAATGCCCGTAAATCTAGTGTTAATAAAATGTAACTTGTATCAATATATTTTATTTTCAAATTTTTTGTAACTAACTCGTAGCTAATTTGTAGTAAACTCATGCATAAGTATTATCTCTAATATGCATAAGTATTATCATTAGAATGTTTAACCTTGAACGGAAATTGATACTCACTGATCTTCAGTGCATTATACTGTACCATATCTTAGCTGCCATGTGTCAAGATAAAAATGTACATATGTGTTAAGTTTACTGTACACGTAGCTATCATTTGTCATTTGCGATAATAAACATTCCACTAAATTTAAAATAGAGTTGCATTTCTTATATTTAGTTCTTTTAAAGACAGTGAAAAAAGTGACAATATTGCATCGTAATCCATATGCAGTGTGCAGTAAACTATTCTTCTTTGTTTTGGTGCTGTGTTAGTTTTCTTTGTTGTAGGTTATGAGTCACAGTCTGCTTTCTTATCGTATTCAATATTTGTGGCTTTTATATCAAACCTATTCTTCTATTGGTAATTTAAATCCTCGAATATAATAAAAATATCAATATGAAAGAAAGGTACAAAAGATAAATAACATTGTTGATATCCAGAAGATCAAAAAGAAAGATATACAGATTATCAATGTTACATCTGTGTGTATAAAGAAATGTTTATAGTATATTATAATAATGAAATTATTATAAAGTGTACTTACAAATAGTATTGTGTAAAGTTTTTATACCAATTAGGTATTTATTGAAGTGTTAACACACTATGGTTAATGAATAGAAATGTATGTGAATAAGAATACAAATATTTAACATTGTGAATTCTAATTATTCTTAAAAAGAAGATGCACAGTATTGTTCTAAACTCTGTCCAAAGTATTAAAATGAAGCTGAAACTAGTTTTTATACCATTTTAAATGATATGATTAAAACTATAAATAGTGATTTGTAAAGAGATAAACATCAAACTGAAAAAGTACAAATAAGCATATAAAGTATTGCTTATGTAATAAATTTTGAAACATATTTATCTTTTACAATATCTCAGTTGTTAAAAAAGAAAAGAGAAAATATTCTGTACCAAATATGACTGGTGTATTAAGAGATAAACCGTGGGGATTACAATTATTAGAATATGCAATTTTCAAATACTGTCCACATAGTCGTGTCAATCGAATAGCATGGCATCAAGGTGGCATCTTGGCACTTACATATTTAGCATATACCTGTTATCATATGACAAGGAAACCTATATCCGTTGTAAAAAATGTATTGAGCCTGAACTGTAGCAGTTTGTCACCACCTGATAATATTTTAATTAATAGCACAAATAAAGATACATGGTGTGATTGGGCTCCATTTGGTAAGTATACATAAGTATACATAAAAAATAATTTGAAGAATACTAATTAGAAATTATTTTTATAGAAAAGATTGTTTAAGCAATGTATTTTATTTACAGATACTTCGGAGGCACCAGCATTACTTGGCATGTTAGACTCAGCATTTCTGTTTTCATATGCAGCAGCCATGTTCCTCAGGTGACACATTCAAGTGAGCTTAATTATGATGTACAGATTGCAGAAAGTATTTTGATAATAACCTTATATTTATCTGTTTAGTGGTTTCATAGCAGAAAGAGTAAACCTACGGTATTTTCTAACATTTGGTATGCTTGGATCGGGTATATCTTGTTACCTTTTTGGCATTGCTAGGCCATATAATATCCATAGTTTATGGTATTTTGTTTTGGTCCAAGTAAGTGTACAAAGAGGAATTTATTATTTACGCAAATATAGTTAGTTTTTGATTTATATAGTTATTTCCTTCTAAGACTAACTGTATCATTTACTATTCATTTTTAGGCAATGGGTGGTATATTCCAAACATCAGGTTGGCCAGGTGTAGTCACAGTTGTTGGAAATTGGTTTGGAAAAGGAAAACGAGGATTAATCTTTGGAATATGGAATTCTCATACATCATTAGGAAACATTTTGGGTACTTTAATAGCTGCTGAGTTTGTGGAATCTGATTGGGGTTTAACTTTCATGGTACCTGGTGTTACAATGGGCTTGGCAGGATTTATAATATTTCTATTTCTAGAACCCAATCCTATAAATGTAGGATGTATTCCACCTATTTCTCCTAGGTATAGAAAATTCAATGCTACCGACAGTTCAGACGAAGAGAATGATGCAGATATTTGTAGAAATTGTAGTAATGATATCGAAGACGTGAGTTAAAAATATGTTTCATTTCTTAATAGGGTTTTTGTATGACTATCAGCATGAAATGTCTTAATAGATCTACCACATAACCACTGTTTTGTTAATCTGTATTTAGCACTGGAATGTAGACAACCCTTTTTTAAGATGTTTTCTCCATATAATATTATGAATTTCAAATTTCAGTATAAATTCAATTTTTCCATTTTCTGATACTTACGTTAATCGCTTTGCTGTATAAACAATTATATTAGAATATCTTCATATATTTTCTTTTTCTTTTTTTTTTGCACATGCCATAAGCTCACTAAAGATAACCCATTTGCTGTATTTAGCGTCTCATCTATCGCTGTGCCTACCGCGAACAAATTGGTGACGAAGTAAGTGCATGCTTTATTTTCTAATTAATACTGCACTTTATGTAACTAAATTAACAGATGTTGCACTCTATTATTTGTATTATTTGAATATTTACATTGTTACTTCAGCATTTTTTGCAAATAAATTTAAGCTATAGCTGTAAGTTTTTCTACTTATTATTGATATTTATAAAAAATTTACTTTCAAAGGATTTGACAAGTTTAAGATCTGAAACAAGTCCAATATTGGCAAGGCATAGACGTTTACAAGAACATCATAGAGAAAATGCCGTTGGATTTAGAGGGGCTATGGGTATACCTGGAGTTATAGAATATTCTCTTTCTTTATTCTTTGCAAAGCTTGTAAGCTACACGTTCCTATACTGGTTACCATTGTACATTGCAGCATCAAGTTAGTATTTATAATATTATAATTATTATTAGAACAAGTCATAGATATCTTAATCTTTTTTCAGCTACTTATGGTACAACGTTAAGCGCAAATGTTTCGACTTTATTTGATGTTGGTGGTATTGCAGGTGCAATAATAGCTGGTGTTTTATCAGATTACAGTGGTATGAGTGCCCTAACATGTGCAGTTATGCTTGGATTTGCAGTTCCTGCGGTAGGTACTATTTCATGAAGTAATTATTGCAAACAAGTAAATTACATTATCTAAGTAATTTATCAAAATAACAAGAAATATAAAATAAATAAAACAATTAAACAAGAAAGATCTAGAATAATATTTTGCATTCATTTTCAAATAAATTGTACATATTATTATGTTCGTACATCTTTACTTCTTTGATTTGTATTTTTTTATATGATTCTTTGTGTAGTTATTTATATATGACTACATTGGAAGCGCTAGCTTATACGTCAATATGATATTACTATCAATAGTAGGAATATTAGTTAATGGACCTTATGCCTTGATAACAACTGCTGTATCTGCTGAACTTGGAACTCATCCTAGTCTAGGAAATAATTCTAAAGCTTTAGCTACAGTTACTGCTATCATTGATGGAACAGGCAGTATTGGTGCTGCAGTTGGTCCATTATTAGCAGGTTTGGTATCACATTGGGCTGGTTGGCACAATGTATTTTATATGCTTATGGTTGCAGATATGCTGGCATTATTGGTAATTTCCTTTATGTTAAATTTTTAAACGGCAATAAGTATTTCCAAATTTAACTCAATTTTTATTATTTCAGTTTTTATCAAGATTAGTTTACAGAGATATACAAGTACATAGACAACGACGTAGAATTGTTTAACGTCATTCTCTTATGTCAGATAATAAATAATGAATAAATATGAAAATAAACAAATTTTACGAATTTGCACCTGCAATTTCAATTTTTTTTACAAATGCTATAAAGTATATATAATATTGCACTGTGTACTATGTGCTATTAAGTTTTAGAAATATTTCAATTAAGTGCATTAAAATAAACAATATATTTTTTATAACTCTAAGTATTGTGATTTATTTAAATATCAAAAGTTTAATTTTAATATAATTTTTTTTAATGCATATATTACAAATATATCATAGTAAAGTAATCTTCAATTAAATTGTTTAGTCAGGACCATTTCCCTGCTAGTAAGTGGTATTACATTATACCTTTCCTCATCCCAACTATCATTACTGGCATTCAACCTATACATATTGGTCTGTATGTTTCTGAAGTCAGACACTCATTATATTTTCACTTTGATTTAATTCTATTATCAAATTTCATTTTAAATCAACAGTATGACCAATAATCAGTTTACAAATATTAATTATTAATTCTCATACTAGAATGTATAAGAACCATGTAAGCAAGATCCAATTATGTTCATTAATGAACACTTCTGTTATCAATGGATCGACAAAGTTTTTCCAATAAAATTTAAATTAAAACTACATGACTTTTCTGGTTCATCATGAAGGTAACCGGAACAATTATTAGGAACTTCTGTGTTCATCAATGGACAGAGGGAAAATTCTAGCATAGATATCATTGGGCTGGATTTATAAATAATGGATATCTCCAAGGACTATCCCCAAAGGAGCTCCCTTCTTTTGCAACTCTAATAATAGAAGTATACAGGGAGAAGGTATCTGGTATGCTGAGTGGTTCACATCAGGAACGGTGAATATCAAAGATGCAAGGTATTTAGGTCATTTAATTTATCAACAGTCTAGACTTTACCAATTTAATTGAAGCTTACTATGGTTACAAATTAATAATTAAATAAAAATAATTTTATCACAATGTTATGGAACACCCATAGGAATTATGTAACTAATAGAATCTGCAAATTCACCCCATGCTGCTCTTTGTGTTTGAAATGTAATGATCCATGCTAAAAGAGCAGCCGACCATAAAGCTGCTCCTATAGCAGAGAATATCACGTCTGAAAATTTGATTTAACAAAATATTTGTTATATACATATATACATATATGAATTTACAACAATTAAATAGCATAATATTTTTTTAGTAATACTTCTAGCTTGATGTTTGTCAACATATATTCTATACTTCATACAAATTCAATAAATAATAAAACAGTAGAATGAATTTAAATTTTTCTCTTCTAAATAGTAATAAAACTTCATGTTGAACATGTATACACTAAAACAGATAATAAGTAAAAACTTACATCTTTTGATTTGCTTTTGTTCTTCGTAATGCGGCGCGACAAAAGCTTCTTTGGCAAACCAAACAGCATTCACAGCCCAAAGGAATGGCAAAAAAACAAATCCAGCTGTGAAACAAACAAAATATTTATATATTTTTATATAAAGAATTAAAATATCATAACTAAATGAATATCACTTACCACGAAAATACCATTTACAAAGATATAATTTTTTGTCATTTTTTGTCTTCGATAAGTCCATCGTGATAACAATCCGAAATTAATAACCTATATTTTTATTTTAAAGATTCGAACCTGTGCATGCAATATAGTTCTATATATTGCAAAGATATATCGGTGTACGGTTAAAATAATCAATTAAGGTATTGGGACAAATTTGTAAATAATACATAAAATACATTTATGATAAGTCAAACTAGAACCAAAGTTTCTTCTACACTGAATATGTTACTCGCATTTCCCAGAAGATGGCACAACGTATATTAAAAAGAAGAGGAAGGGTACGCTTTAATGGTTCTCACAAGAAGCACACTAAACGCATAACAAATTTAAAAAATATAAGCTATATTATAAAACGTAGTTATTCATATTATACTATTATAACTCATAAATGATGTTTAAGAACTATGCGTAAAATTGAAAAGAAAATTTCAAAGAAAGAATCGCTTACAAAAAAATAACGAATTCAGAATGAACACCACTTTAGTAATCGTAATGGTGGGAGTGAGTCACGTGATCAGCTAACTTACCGCCCCGCTTGTCGCGCGAGTATCCGGGGCCAGCCATTTTGATTAGTAACATGGCGTCAGCGGAGATTAATATGGCGTCCTCGGACATAATAACCGAAGTGGAGATTCAACCAGATATCCAAGAGGTTGAAATAGAAACAATACCGGTGGAAATACCCTGTGAGACCGTAGAAACTACCATCGAGGGAGAGGATGGGCAACCGATGATAGCTCTTCAACCACTTCCAGAGCCAGGGCGCGAAGAAATCATACTACAGACGCAAGAAGAAATCGTCGGCAGTGATCCACTAAGCGTATACGATCAAATCCCAGTTCCAGAGAACGATATTTATGTCGAGTCGAGTCCTGGACCATCGAGAAAAGGTCCCAAGAAGGCCAGAAAGAGTGGTGCATCGAGATTCAGAACGTCCGATCATACGATTTTTGGGGAAATGGGTTCGGAAACGAAGGCTAGAAAGTGGGAGCAGAAGCAAGTGCAAATCAAGACGCTTGAAGGTGAATTCTCGGTGACGATGTGGGCCTCAGGTACCGACGACGGTAAGTCTTATGTTTGTTTCTAACCTTTCGATAACTAAAATGAAACACACCGAACTACTTGGTCGAAAATCTTCGCAACGAGTATCTCTCCGTGTACACTGTTGGTACGCACTTCCGGTGGGCTTGAATCAATACCGTGGTTTTCTTATGGGATCGTCAAGTTCATCTACAGTATGCTTTCGGTTTTTTTTTATTATCAACGATTTCGTTGACAGTTTGCGTTGTTTGTTTTGATCAAGAGAACGCCATTATGCTGCCAGGGGGCAGCCATATTTTGAAAATGGCTTCTTTTACGTGATCTATCCTCTCGAATGATAATGGCGGAGACGTACTTACAGCAGAAAGAACAGAACTCTTACGCTCACGATATCTTTCTTAAACACGCTACTTTATTTGTTCCTTTGCTTTTTTCCTTTATCTATATAAGTTTTCGCATATTTCTATCGAATAAAATATCTAATTCCTTGTTTTATGAGGCGAATTATTTAAATATTCGATTTATTCTTTCAAATATAAAGCGTGTTTTGACTTCTTACGTCATTCAATGTAAAATCCATAATTTTTTGTTGAGCATTCACGGATACTAAAAACACCTTCAAAATTACAGTAATTGTGACTTTAATTTTTCTTTTCACAAATCATGCAGTTGGATGCTTCAATTGCCATATAGATGGAATATCATTTAAAAATGAAATTATAGTGGAGATTCACAGGCGCACAAATCGACCTCATCTTTGTCGCGCTTCTTTATTATATATATGAATAATTGGATGTATGTAATAAATGTATCCTAATACTCCTATAATATAATATAATACAATAGGATTCACAGATTATATTCGTATAAATTTTTTAAGTACAAATTAATTTTTGCTTTTAACTGTTGATAATTTAGAGTTCGTAATAATGGTAGCAATAATATTGAAGTTAATGATTAAATACATTTTGTATTAATTTTTTGGATATAAATTAGTGTTTTTTTATTATATGTAATTCTTCAAGTAATTAATATTTCTGTATTTGAATGTTCGAAAATAATTTAAAAAAATTTGTAAATATTTTATATTTTTTGATAACTTATATTCTTTTTAAAGAGCAAACAAAAGGTTTTTAAATATATATATAATTATTTTAAACTTTGTATTTCTTTATAAGCCTAACAAAAATACGAACTTCTCTATTTTTATTTGAAATGTAATTTACATTATTGATAAATAAAAAGAGATTGATTATTAAATTGTTAAATACGTATATATATTTTGCTGTTCTTTTCATTTTTACATTAAATACAATGTTACATTAAGAAAAATAATGTTTTATGTTGTTATGTAATAAAGGTTTTTACTAATAAATATAAATAAAAAATACACAATTTTTGTAACCAAAAATAAATACAGTAGCTTTTGTTTGGGACTGCTTGTTTGTTATTGTTAAAGGGAGTGTCCTATTAGCTCCTCACCTGGTGGATGTTCCAGATGAAGGCTCAAATCCAGAGCCTGATCCAGACTACACAGAATACATGACTGGTAAATCCAATGCCAAATTCAATCATTCTGGGAGCTCCATTTCTGATGGAATGCCTGGTCTTGACCTTTCGGATCCAAAACAGCTGGCAGAATTTGCTAGGCCTGGTCACAAATTGAAAGTACGCAAGCCACCTGTTTTAGATGGTGTTGAGCGTACTATAGCCTGTCCACATAAAGGATGCACAAAAATGTTCAGAGATAATAGTGCGATGCGTAAACATTTGCACACTCATGGGCCAAGGGTACACGTATGCGCAGAATGTGGCAAAGCTTTTGTTGAAAGTTCAAAATTGAAGAGGCACCAGTTGGTTCATACAGGAGAAAAGCCTTTCCAATGTACATTTGAAGGATGTGGCAAAAGGTTTAGTCTTGACTTCAATCTTCGTACTCATGTTAGAATTCATACTGGAGACAGACCTTATGTTTGCCCATTTGATGGATGCAGTAAAAAATTTGCACAATCAACGAATTTAAAGTCACATATATTAACACATGCAAAAGCCAAGTAAGAATATATTTTTGTTTCGTATATATCAATTTAAGTATTTTTCATATAAAAGGTGCAAATATTAATTTACAGGTCACGTAATGCTATTGGGAGACAAGTACAACAAATACAACTTCAACAGCCTCAGTTTGTTCAAGTTGAAGTTGCGGATGTGGATAACCAACAGTTCATTGTTTATGCCGATTAGCCCCCCTAAACAATGATCTCATATCCTACTAAACCTACTATGGAGTATCGTAATCATTAATTAGTAACCTAAACAATGTAAATATTTTCACGATACAACAAGTGATGCGGGCGGGACATTACAGAGAAGCTGTTAGTTATCTTAAAAGATGAAATTAATTAATCGATTTATACCTCTGTGCTTAGACACAAAGTAAATGGATAACACGAGCACTATACTACCACAAAAATAAAATAAACTATGCTAAGGAAGATAATTCTTATCTTCTGAAACATATAAGGTAGAATGTTGCGCACTGCTCAATCTCATGTCCGAGTAACTAAATGATACCTAGTGCGCTGTCATAATGAAACTGTATATATTTATACGTAAAGTAAAATATTGTATACAGTATATTTTGGAGAAATTCTGATGAGAATAAACTACAAAATACGTCTTTTCCGTCGGACTTAATTGTACCACTTTAATATACTTTTTACACTATATAATGGTAATTGTTAATAGTCATTGGAAAAAAGGAAGAAACATAAATGCGTCTATTGTATATTATAGTTTAATGTCCGCAAAATATGATACCTTAATTCCTGTAAAATTATTAAGATGTTTTTAAGTATTGTCTATTAAGATAGACACTGAAAACATTGTAAGATCAAATGGATGCGTTTAATATTGTCGGCATTAAAAAAAAAAGCGATTAATTCGAAAGACGTACGTTGACATAATATATTTTATCCGTGATATTCACGAACACATTGTGATGTATACATGTGCATCGATGCAATGACATTAACGAAGTTGTTAAGAAATTCGTGTCATTTCGAAGTAAGAAGCAATAGTTTATAGATAGATTTATAATATCGACTGTATTAAATGGCGATTGCGTGCATCCCATTACATCGTTATTCATTAACATTCGCATATCACAATTTTATACATGCAGCTACAACGTTAAAACATATATCTACAATTCGATCTATATAATAATTTCAACATTATTTATAAAAGGAATTTGGATAATTTATTTAAATCGTGTAAAGTATATTCTTTCATAAATATTTCTTTACAGCTATGTATTTCATTTTTATGGCTGTATTCATTTAATGAAATGTGAAATACTTAAAGTATTTCTTGAAAGCTCATTTTCCAAAACATGACTATACGATTTGTTGTATAATACTACAATCTTGAATTTCTTTCCAGTCAAATAACTTTTGGCTTTTATTTGTTTTGTATATTCCAATAATTTCCACGCATTTTCTATGTATAAGATATTTCTACGAGTTGTAAACATTTTAAATTGATAATTTCCTTTTATAATAAAACATGAAACATTGATATAAATTCTGCCAGTGTATAACATACAATGTAATTTGGCCTATATAATTAGAGATGTTTGCTTGTGGAAAGAAGTTTGAGAAATCTGTAGAATTTTGAATGCCTGGTGGAAAAATAGAGACTTAGTCTGATATTGATCTGCTAATAAATATTTTTTATCGACACTATACTAGGAGCATTCAGCATAATTTCTTGCACATTGTAGTAATAATTGCTTCATGTTGGAAGTAATGTTAAATATAATGTGAGATATATAAAACTGTCTTGTGTTCGAATACTACTGGTGTGTTCATATTATGTAATAATTTTCTCATTTGAAGTTTATACCAATGGATTTAAAAAATAAGTAAACATGATTTTCAAATTTTTTTATTTTTATTATTACACATGCAAAAATTTTTTTATACTGTGATAACTTTATACAGTCACAATGGTCACATATAAAGATTTACTAATGCAATGAAAATTATTATAATTCAGTTTACATTCAAGCATATCTATTTATAATCATATAGTAATTTAAACAAATTTCAGTGAATACAAAGAAAATCATTTATGTTAATATTAACATATAACATCTAGAAAGAAAAAACGTTTACTATGTTTTTAACGCAATTATGTACTAAACAATTTCATCTTATTTAACTCTTCGATCGTCATATTTCGAAAGTAATTGTTTACATTATGTTTTATCTCTATTTTAGAAAAGTACATCTTTTAAGTTTTCCTTTATTAATTTGATACAACTTATTGCTTAAGGGCAGAAATTAACGTTTCCAGAAACTGTTACAGAATTAATGAACAAAAGTTTAAAAAAATGTATCAGTGAATACATTTTGTTTGACAAGATAGTCAAAAGATTAACAGATCCATTTAGATCATTTTATTATGAAGTATTATTACAATTGGAAATTAGTATAATTAATACCTCCCGGATCGACCATCTCGGCCCTTATCGTCTCTACCTTTTCGACGATCTTTAGATCTGGACCTCCTGTCACGAGAACGTGATCTTCGCTTGCGATCACGGCCGCGGGATCGTGAACGTGATCTCGATCGACCTTTGCCACCTTTCTTTCGACTATACAAATAACGTCTTAATTCTCGTGAAATAGGTTTCAAATGCATAAAGTTACAAAATCCTGAGCGCGTACATTCTCTGAAACAATATTAAATTTTGTAGTTAATAAAAAGTATTTGATTTATGTGAAAAGGATTAAATGCTCAACAACACTCCTAAAACAAGTATTTTAAGATAAGTGCATGATAAATTGCAATACTTCATAATCAAATATTTAAAAAAATATTATTTTACATGCGTACATACCCCATTTCATATTGACGGCAACAAGCTTCTCTAAAGTCGGTAACTGGTGAAAGTTCAGCATAAACTGGTCTACCACCAAACCATCTATTGTTCAAATCATTTACAGCTCTTTCTGCATCTTCTTCCCTTCGAAACTTGATGTAAACATTTCCAACTAAGTGATCTCCAAGATTATCACAAACATTCATTTCCTCTATTTCACCGTATTTATCCTCGCATTCAACAAAGACATCTTCAAAGAAGTTATCATAATGTTCTTGCATTTCTTCGTCAGATACATTGGCAACCACTAAAAAATAATATTTATACAATTAATTTTACAAATTATTGTTTTCATTAGCATCACTTGTTTCCCAACAACTATGTGTGAAACTGTACCACTAATATTAAACTCACAATGAGATCCATCTGCACTTTTTGCTGAATTTTGAGGGTTCACATAAAGATTCTGTAATAAGCATGTCTGAAACAAACATGTCTCTATGTTAGTTTATTCAACCACATTAAGAATATAATTGTAAGAATATATGTACAATCAATAATTTTCACTTTTCAAATTTTAATTATTGATAAAAAGTTTAAGAATAAATAAAAGAAAATATAAAACAGGATGTTTAAGAAAAATAGACCTATAACTTTGGAATAGTCTTACAGAAATAAGAAAAATAAAAGGTTAAGGAAAACTTTGTTACCTGACTGAAAGTTGGTTTATTATGAATCCGTGAGCACCGATCTCCATGTCGACAGGCACCGATTTTGAAATAAAATGAACAATTTACTCTGTAAAAATGAAGAATCGTAATAGTGTTGAGATTTAATATGAAAAATTCAAACACGTACCAATTAAATAATAAAACTTACTTGTCTTTTTCAGTACCAAAAATTGATGCCAAGTATTCTGCCATTGTTTATTTCTTCTTGGTATTTAAAAACAATGATGTTATGGTTTCTAAAGCGTGCAAAGAGCCGCTTTGCCACAACATACACAACGTTTTGCGTGCGACTCCGATTTCAAAATGGCGTATGCGGTGTTATAAAACGCTCACTTAATAACTTTGCTAGTGATTGTTGAAGGTTCAAAATTTTACCCTTAGAGGGCATACAAATTTATTGTTCTGTAAAACTTCATTATACATATATGCATGCGATTGTGTGTGTAAAGAGAGTTCGTATTGGAAATACCATAAAGTGACTGACATCAAGAAACCAGAAAATTTATGGTTCCAGATAGAGAGCGAAAGTTGTTTCAAAATCTGATTGGCAGTATTCTAGATTGTAACTACAAAAACAGTGTGGCCAGATTTGGCATCATTGAGTGCATCGATGGCAACACTAGTAACGACGAACCTCCTTAGCATCTAACGGAGTCGTGGGGAAAGCCAGCATATCCTACCGCAAGAACCATGTTGTTCCTTTTGACAGCTGTTCATATAGGCCCATATTTGACTGTATAGAAAATAATTATATTTAATAATATGATATATCTATATTTATAATAATATACATCGTTTACAGTGTTACCACACCGGTGCACCCAGTGTCCGGTCTAGTGACGCTGTAAACAATTTATATCTAGTGACTTTAAACGAATATATATTTACGTTTAGTATGAGCTGTATGTAATAATTTTCCTTAAAACAAGTATAATTGTAGTTTATAAGGAAAAATCTGTTATACAATATGACTTCATCAAGCTGCACAGATAAAATTAAATATATTTATCAATTGCCATTTTTCGAACGATCAGAATTTTGCAAAATACTTAATCAAAATGACAAGTGGGAAGAGTTAGCTGGTATATTGTAGAGATTAAACATTTAACATTATTCACGTATGTTTCAATATATTACTAATAGTTGTCTTACAGGAACATGGATGGAATACGATGTATTGACAATACAATGTTTGCGAAAGGAAAAGAATCCAACCGACGAATTGTTAACAATGTGGGGCCATCATAATCATACAATATTGGAATTATTTGTTTTATTATCCAGAATGCAACATTATCAATCTATGGTGCCTTTAAAACCATTTGTTGAAGTTAAATTTCATAAGTTACTTTATAACGGAGAAGGTAACCTTCAGAGAGTATTAGGAAGACGACTCAATAAAAATACTAAAGATTTAAAGATAGGTACACAAAATTTTAATCAAGTCGTACCACCAGAACCGAATGTACCAAAACTTATCATTAAATCAAACACCAAGGAAGAATCTCTTAAAATATTAAACCAGCCTATGCAAGCTATGCAAATTGGAATTTCTCCAAGTAATTCCAATAACTTACTTGTTGCTTCTCTGGCAGCAGGCTATCCTTTACCACCTTCTGCACAGAATGAATCAAGTAATGGAAAACATAACGATATAACTATTCCTCGCACAGAAGCCACTCTACCACATGCTACTTATAATGAATTATCCATAGCTACCAATGAATGGAATAAGCATAATATACTAGGAAAAGGTGGTTTTGGAACTGTATATAGAGGTATAGGAAAAAATATAACTATGAAATTCTTTAATCATTAAGTTTATTATATGTACAGTATATCAGTTGTCTATTCTATAGGTACTTGGAAAAATACAGATGTTGCTATTAAAAAGATAGAAAAAAGAGGAGTTGATTCAGATGAAAGTTATATACTACAGCTTCAGCAGTCACTTAGGGAGATAAAGATTTTGAATTCTTGTCCACATGAAAATATTTTACCATTATACGCATATAGTTTGGATGGTAGAGCACCCTGTCTTGTATATCAACTAATGAAGAATGGATCTTTGGAAGACAGATTATTAGTGAAACAGAAAAGTCAACCATTAACATGGATACAGCGTCACGAAATTGCTAAAGGAACTGCACGTGGTTTACAATATTTACATACGATTGGAGGAAAGCCCTTGATACATGGGGATATAAAAAGTGCTAATATTTTACTTGATAAAAATTTTGAACCCAGAATTGGTGACTTTGGCTTAGCAAGAGAGGGCCCTGAAAAAGATTCCATAAAAGTAATTTTTTCTGTTTAAGAAACATGTTGCTATGAAGTAAATTTAATAACCTTTACTATTTACTTGTGATATTTTTTCTAGGTGAGTAAAATTCATGGTACTAGACCATACCTTCCAGAAGAATTTTTACATGGACGAAAATTATCTACAAAGGTAGATACTTACAGTTATGGTATAGTTTTATTTGAATTGGCTACAGGTTTGCCCGCTTATGATGAATCCAGGTTAGAAAACAAATTTCTGAAAGATTTTATTGACAGCTGGGAAGATAGAGATCTCCCTTTATTAATTGATAACAAAGCAGGTGAGAAAGACAGACAGGTTTATAATAATTTAATGGTTTTGGGAAAATGGTGTGCTAATCGCATGGCACAAAATAGGCCTGAAATGGATTATGTATTTAAAAAATTGAATGATTTATAATTTTATTGTGCTTTTATTTCTACTGTAAATTGTAGGAAGATATTATTTGTTGTTAAAAGTGCATTTAGAATATTGCATACCGTGTATAGTTTGAGAATACATATGATGAGTTATCAGATATTACTGATATTAAAAACAAGCAAGTTATTCCAGGCAATAAAGTTAGATGGGACACTGCACGCACACACCCACACACACGAAAGTATATAGTCATTCTTAATTTTCGTTTTATTTTGGCATGTATTTAGAATCACCTTTTAAAGTTTTTGATATCTACTGTGTGAAACGTCTGATATATTCTGATATCATGTACTCTGCAAATGATATTACTTTTGATATTGTAATATGTATTTTATTGTTACATTATCACATACGTTTTTATTTAACAAACTATTACCGATTCCTATGGAATTCTTCTCTGTAATTTTGTCAAATTGCATGGCTTGTGTTAGTTTTGTCGTCGGCATAAGTTTTACTTTATGAGTTATACATAATTTGTAAATACTCTTTTTATTTGTACTTTGTCTAAGCAGATTTTATTTCATTTTGTAGTATTTACACTTAAACTGTAGAACTATTCACAGAAATGTATGTATTTTGTATATAATAAAAATATTTTTTAAATAAACATCGACATTGTTAAATAAGTATATAAAATATCTGTAATCTTATGTATTTAAGCATAAGAATACAAAGAACGTAAAAGTGATGGTTTAGTAGTTTTAATTGAGTAGAAAAGAACTGGTATAAGTATAAAATGTTTCTTTAAATATTTGCCCAAATTATCAATTGTATCCCAACTCTTTTTTTGGATGTAGAAAATTATATAGAATATAAGTAATCATGAAAGTAATTTAGGCTGTATAAAGACATGTCAAATTAGAACAAATACGTAATAAACTATATTTTAAGTTTTTATTATGAAATTTTAATCATCAGTATATAGATATATAAGTATATATATTTTTTCTAAAATTTGTACAACATGTAGTTTTAATTTTATATTTATGTCTCTATACAATGATAAATTGACTACATAATATGAATGACATTATGGTAATGAAGAATGTAATACAACAATGAAATGAAATATTGCATTACAATTTTTTTTTTGTCTATATGTTGAATGATAAATAAGAATAGATGCAATGTTTTATAGAATTATAAAATACAGATTCCTTAAAAAAAAAGCTTAAATATTATTCAACTTTCAACTATTTATTTAAAACACTTAACATATTAATGATAATATTATTATGAAACATATTGTGTTTTTTTAAAAAAATCATATGGTATAAAAAAATGATAATAAATTAAAAATAGCATGATATACAATTTTAATTGCATTAAAAAAAATCTTTAAACTACAGTACTATAAAAACTTTCCAAACTTTTGTTCAAATTTCATTAATTGTAATATGTACTCTGAATCATAAAAGATTAACCAAAAGTTAGAGTTATATTTATCTAAACATTTCCCTCAATGTTTACTTAAAATATTTGTGATATGGAAAACAATATTTGAAAGTATTATATTTTATAAATTTGAAGTATATTCTTATATTTTTAACACGATTACTTTTAACAACTAATCCATTTAGTAGTAAAATTGAATATTCAATTGAGTTTTTATATTCGTTAAAAAGTAGAAATTTTTCAATAATATCTTTGTTGAAAAGTAAATAAAATACAGAATGCACCAATACGTATAAAAATGTTTCGTCCGAATACTACAAGGAAAAACGGAAATTTGTCAAGACAATTTAAATTTCGATAAGCAACATCAACGAAAACAGAATGTAATTACATCAACGATCATTACTTTAAAATTTTTTGTTCTTGCGATTGCACAATCAGTAATACATATAAGTAAAGTCTTTTCTTTTCAACAAACTATAATATTCGTCTGTTGTATCGTCACATTAGAGTATATTGCCAATAATATTCATTTTTTCTTCAACTTATTATACATGTGCATGTAAATACATATCTATCTATGTACATGCAGTTATGTTGATTATGTTACATCTTATGTTAAGGATGTCACAAAAGAACGAGACAAATCGAAATATAAAAATTTCTCATTTTAACACAATTATATCTTGTAAACGAGATGTCAGATTGCAAATTAATAAAATTCCAATCTTTTTCTATACGAGAAATTCTTGTTTCGGTTAGTCCCATACAAGTAGCTACATACATGTGTACCTAGATGGAGCACCCGGTAATCTGTCAAATGTACACGGAATATTAAAACAAATGTTTGTAAACTTTGAGGGCATATAGTACTCACTAAATCATATAATACATAAGTACGAAGATACGAAGCATGCGTGAAAACGGAAGGACATTTTATAGATATCAAAAGTTTACGGGTAAGATAATTCCATTTTTCAAAATCGTATACGACGAAATCATTTACGTTATCAAGATCGGAAACCCTACTAACTCTGACAACATTGTTTTTTTCGATCTATGCCCTCAAAGTTTAAATCCATCATTAACATTTATGCGACTCTTTCTGCCTAAAAAAAGGCGATGTTGGTGTAGCTTCAATTATCCCAACTTGGCAGATGCGATCGAATGCGTTTAGGTTATCATTAAAAAAAGAAAAGAAAAGTAAAATAAGTTGAAATATTATGAATCAATCAGAATCAAAAAAGGGTTGAGGCACACGGTAATAACGTCCTGGGAGAATAATATCGATCCACAAAGGGAATATTTTTAGCACGAAACCCTGAATGTGTACCGTAACGTAGAATACACCCTATACCTCCGTATTCCGAGTCTGTTAAAAGTAGTCGAGAAACACCGCGAGGACAAACGCGTACGAGGGCTTACATTTATCTCGTTATTATTATTTTGTCTTTTTTTTATTTAAGGAATGCAAAGATATTTTTTATTAATTTTAACGTTGTAACACTTTTGTACGACCTTTAGCTCCGTAGATACTCGCGAGAGGCGGTCGATTAACTAAACAGATCGGTTTTTGACGTGATCTTTTTGATGGCTGGTAAAATACGCATTGTCGTGTATTGGCCGTAGTTCAACGGTATCCTTAAATCGGTGCTGTCCCTCCTCTCATATAGAAGCGGTGTTTGTTGTTGATTGATGGTCCTCACCATGATTGGTATTGATGACACGATCATCGTGACCCCTGCGATCGCTAGTAACCACATTATTACTGTCTCTGCTATCGGAAGCACATGAACGGCCAATTTCATGATAAGAAGTATGTCGTCCGGCATCGTAAGTATAGTCTGCAAACAAATTTTTAACGATATAGTGGTTTCCATATAAATAATTATAGTAGTCCCGCTGTAATGTCTAATTGTGGTTTTGATCGTCAAATAGGTCGTCCGCCATGACAGAACAATTCCACTTCGGTGACTTTACGAATCTGGCCTCTTTCCCGTCCTCGATATTTATCTTATAACGTAACCTTCGGGGTTTTACCGACTTCATGATGTGTAATGTACACCAGTAGGTCAAACTTCACTAAATTGTTATAAGAATATTTCTATGGTATACAGTTGCTGTAGTACTCAGTGACGGTTACAAGGACATAGATATTCAAACCTCCCCATGGCGAAAAAAATTTATTATCTGAATTTTAATCCCTTCAAGCGTTTTTTTGCTTTGCTAAACATTCATTAAAATTGTAGCATTTTGTTATTTATAATTTTTAGGGGTGAGATTTTTGAATTCTAAAAATTCTTTGGGCGTTTCACGCGGATCTTCTTCTAATGTATGGAAATACGGAAAATCCAGCATTTTATACGCACAAAAATAATAATAAGCATGATGGTACATAAAGTCTTTTCCAATGCTAAAAGCGCATAGGGGAATTGCATTTGATCCGAAAAAGGACGTCGAAATATTTGCATTTCAGGTAAAGACGTAGAGGTGTCAAGGTCAACTTCGTTTCTTTAAAAGGAATGTTGTATCATTCGTAAGACAAGTTCAATGACTTGTCACACAAGATCGTTGGAAATCAGATGCGTACAGTAAAAACGACCTTGAAAGCGTACCGTCTACCAGCCCATTGCGTAATAGGTGGTTCAAATTTCAGCTTAATGGGCGATAATATCGTTTCAATATGCCCTTGAGACCTTTACACGCCTTCGGTGACCTTGTATCGTTAAACTGGAACTCACTATAAAACGTTATTTTACCAAAATTTTTCTTAGTTTAAATAAACGTGCCTTTGAATTTTGAAGATTATTTTGATCATTTTAACTTTTAATAAAAATTGATAAAAATAACATTGCATAGTTCACACGGGGCCGTTGTTAGAATATCCGTGTCACTGATATTGTTTAAGGATTCAAGATCAGGATTCGTAAGGATTTAGTCTTTTTTATTAATCGTGTTTGTTAAAATTTATATTCACGTAGTCATCGAAGTGGTTTCGTGTAACCAATTTCAGAAACTTAATGTATTACTGATTCAACACCGTTAATAAGAGCAAGGTTTACTGGATCAACCTTAATAACGAGCCCTCCAGTAAAACCTGGACGAACAGTCAATTTACTTTTGTAATCTCTTTTATATGAAGTTCCAAACCTGGTTCGAATTGCATAATAAATTACGCCCAGTCCAGGACAAAAAGACAGCAATTGTAATCAAGTTTGAATTTGCTTACTTGATGAACTTTCAAGATAGTTTAAAATGTGACGATTCTTCTTTTTCATAACACAGACGGTTGTCCTACTAATTCCATATACAGGATGTTCGGCTACCCCTGGGAAAAATTTTAATGGAAGATTCTAGAGACCAAAATAAGACGAAAATCAAGAATATCAATTTCTTGACCAAGGCTTCATTAAAAAGTTAAATAAAAAATTAAATTAAAAAATTTCAAATCATTTTGAAAAAATTATTTTTGGTTGCGGATCTCACTTACAATAATTTTTGGTGAATACTCATACCTCTGAAATCCTACCCATTTTCGAGAAAAAAATTCGAGTAGGTACTGAAATTTTTAGACGAAATTAAAAAATTTCAAACCATACTAAAATAATTATATTTAGTTACAGGGATCAATTACAAGCATTGTTGGTGAATAGACATACCCTCGAATTCCTACGCAGTTTCGAGAAAAAAGTTGCTTACCGAAAATCTAATTTGAGGTCAGAAATGGTTCCCCGAAAATGCGAATCATTAAAATGTCATAACTTCTGAATGGATAGGGCGATTTCAATGTTTCAAAAAGCAAACTACGCGTATTTTGGTGGAGAATATGTACAAATCGCAAAAATATTCGAAAAGTTGATCCTTAACCCTGCAAAATGAGAAAAACCCCATAAAAATGGTCCAATTTTCAAAGAGCCATGACTCCTACAATAGTGAATATATTTCAATGAAACTTTTTTCTGAAGTAGAGCTCATGGGTGACTACAAAAATGTATTCGACAACTTTTCTGTGGGGCATCAATCAAAATTACTAAAAATGAAAAACGAATTTTTAAGATAAATCGACAGGGTAGGTGCTGAAATTTTTTGTCGGAAAAAAAAATTTCAAATTGTTCTGGAAAAATTATTTTCGGTAGCGCGGATCAGTTACAATCATTTTTGGTCATTAGACATACCCTCAAAATCCTACCCACTTTCGAGAAAAAAATTCGAGAATATGTGAAATTTTTGACAAAATTAAAAAATTTCAAATCGTTCTGACAAAATTATTTTCGGTTGTGGGGGTCAATCGCAATCATTTTTGGTCATTAGACATACCCTCAAAATCCTACCCACTTTCGAGAAAAAAATTCGAGAAGCTGTGAAATTTTTCGACAAAATTAAAAAATTTCAAGTCGTTCTGAAAAAAATTATTTTCGGTTGCGAGGGTCAATCACAATAATTTTTGGTGAACAGACCTGCCTCCGAAATCCTACCCACTTTCGAGAAAAAAATGCAGTACCGGCGGAACTTTAAACGTTAATAACTTTCTAACGAAGCCTCAATCAACAAATTGATATTCTTGATTTTCGTCTTATTTTGACCTCTAGAATCTCCCATTAAAATTTGTCCCAGGGATAGCCGAACACCCTGTACAACTGCTAATATTCTTAAGATAAAAATTTCCTTATGAATGGAAATATAATTAAAGGTACTTACCAGATCGCTCCAAAATAATGGTATCGTCATGTCGTTGAAAACCTTGATTTTGTGGTTGTACTTCGTAGGGTACATAACCAGGTTGACCTGTATTCTCGAGTTAACTTTCATCGGGATGCCAATCGTCTATGGAAAAGAAGGCAAAACGTAACCGATTAGTCGTTGATTCGAAAAGGAGTTCGAATCGGATGGTCTTGTCTGAGTTGACTGAAATTTCTGAAAACGATTTGCAAGGTCGACGTTGTCGATGATTGGCAATGGTTAATGCTCCTGGTTTTACGGGCAGTCAGGTGTTATCGGTGTCCGATTAGGTAACTAACAGACTTCGACTGGCTTTCAAATGCGTTCTTCTTGCATATCGTGTTTTTGCTTGTGAAACGTTTAGCAATACGGCGGGTTTCTTGTCGCGGAGAATGTGATCTTGATAAAAACCCCGGGCGACTTCAAGCTTTTGCAGTGATTTGCATTTTTTAAAGTATACGATCAAAAACCGAGTTACGCATAAAACGACAACGTACGACCAGTTTCACATTAATTTCCGGCCATTCGCAACAAAATATTTTATTGTGATGTACGAAATGTCAGGGATCAAGAGAAAGATATGTACTTCAGATTGGGCATTCGATAACACCGATTCTATCAATCTTTTCTCAGAAATTGAAGACTATAATAGATATTTTCTACGCCTGAAACGTCAAAAACTTTGAAAAAATTGATTTGGTTAGTAGTTAACGAGTTGGGTTGCTATATTGTAGTATTACAATCTGCTGTAAAATCAAGTTAACCGTAGTGGAGTAACTCATCGTAAAAACGGGGTTAACTGGATCATTTTTCAACGGAAATTTAAGGTCATTGGTATATTTTTAAATGGCAATTTATAATTTTCTTTCGATATCTTTGTAGATCAGGGGTGGCGAATTGGAGGCTTGCGCGCCAGTGTGGTCCCTTCCCCTACTTTTCTGTTCTGCTCGTGCGCAGAAGATCTTGCCCCCACTACGCTTACTGCACAGAGCTCGCCAGGGCATCTAACTAGTATAGAATCAGACGGGCTGTTCAATGGTGGGAGAATTGGTTGGCTGGTAGTGGGACTCTCGTGATTCTTGGTGGAGAAGTTTTTTACCCCTATCCGTAAAGTATGAAGAAACAAATCTAACGACCTTATAAACCATATTGTTTCTTATCATTCAATCTCAAGAAATGTTCATTTTACTTATCTGATCCGAAGTTACTTTCAAGAGAAATTTTTCTGGAGGTACAAACAATGTAAGTCGAGGAAACGTAAATCAGGGTGTGACTATATTCGTCTAAATAGGATAGGAAGCAAACGTTTCAGTACAAATTTATCGGAGTAACTGTTTGATAATGTTAGAACATATTAATGTAAATTTCTCAAGATCGAATGATCGAAACAGTATGGTTTATAAAGTCGTTGGATTTGTTTTTCCATGCTTCGCAAGGATATCGAAACATATTATAGGGTAGCATTTAAAGAATTATCAATGACCTTAAATTTAAACTGTATACCTTTATTCTAGCTTTTTCGTAGAAGAATAACGGAGGTATTCAGGTGTTATTATTTAAATGTCCCGTTATTAAATAAATTTAGCACATTTCCTGAACAAAAGGATACAAGCATGCAATCCGATAAGAAGATAAACGTTCTAGGCAAACTGCTTCATTACTCATTTGTAAGGTTACTTACTGGTTCCAGAATGATCTTCGCGGTGTGCTTCTCGGGGTCGGGATTGAGGCCTTCGACTCCTTCGAGTAAACTTGGATCGGCATTGAGGAAATGTGGCAGAGACATTGCTGCTGGGATACCTGTAAGCGATGCAAGATTGTGTACAATTAGAATGATTACGTACGCAAATATCAATTTTATGAAGTAACTTGTTATTCCCACGTGGAAGAATTCTGAAGTATCAGAGAACTCAAGATAGGCTGTAGGATAGATTTTAGCGATAAACGATCAATATTCGTTTTGTGAATTATATTTTATTTCCTAAAACGTATTCAGGGAAGAGATCTTTTCATAAAATTATTAGACCAGCAAAATCTTCTGTAATAATGTTAAGCATGCATTCGCACTGTAAACTCTGTTTGTAAAGTTCAAACTTAGACATTTGATGTTCCAGTCTGGCGGAGGTTCGCTGGCGGAGTTCCTCCATTCCGTTTAGGATGCTAAATGCGCTACTTACGCGGAGACCTCGATAAGCAGTGGGTTGGCAATTCGAGGAGTTCAGGGAAATCAACGTTTGGTGAGTCTTTTTTTTGTCAAAATTGTAATACGATATTTAATTCGTGCGATTCATAGTTAACCTTTTATTGCAACGATTTTTAACTTGTTTTATTTTGTGGCACACCTATATTAATACTCTTTCTAACGCAGGCATCAGAATTTTTTAAAATCATTTTTTCTTGACAATGTAATAAATAATGTAATTCACATTAACAATTATTTGTATTCGAATGCAAAGGTGTCTTTTTATTTATTTATGATATTGTTATTAATGATATACTTACTGTAATAGCATGGTGTTATGTCGGAAAGTCCTTTCTTCAGGCATTTCTTCAACTTACTACAGAAACACTTATTTTCCGGATTCTGATCCGGCGGATCCAGGAAATCGTCCGACATGCTGTAGAGATATCCCTCGAATCCGTTTTCCAGCAACACTTGCTCTTTGAAAACGATCGGTATCGCTCTACAAAACGATTTTCTGAACACTCTGAATACGGTGCGCTTATCTAAATTCCCCGGGAACAATTCTCCTTCGGTGGAACCCTGAACACGATTACAGATCGTGTTCCTGCAACGCGAACGATTCACAGTGATTATTAATAATATTTTTGTGATACGGACCGGTTCACATTGTTTCACACGATGGAAATTCTCGATTATGATAATTCCATGCATTCTTACTCTGGGTGTGTTTCGTTTCCTTCCGGTTCATTATATCCCCATTGAGCCAATCCTGGACTGCCATTGTACGTTTCGATACTGAGATAACGTCCATTCTCGTCAGTCATATTTTTGTTACCCTCGACGTTCATGAAGACGACATTCTCTCCTTCGTCGTATATCTGTACGTGAATCATACGTTTCTTTATTAAAATAATTATATTTTAATGCAATTTTAAGAATCCTATGAATCCTCAAATAGTAGACGTTCAAACAATAGAATGTTCAGATAGTTACACATTTGGATAATGTAGATTTAATTGTAGCGTGAACGAATCTATGAGCACAATAGATAAAGCAAAGAAACGAAACTAAATACGCGGAATACGAGAGGATAGTCGACAAGAAAGTCAGATTTATCCTGCATGGACTTCACGAAGTGTGTCTAACTGGATCCCTTTCACGAGTGAAAAGATCGAGTTGCAAAATGCCAAGAAATGAATCCTACCATAGTTGAGAAACGATAATGAAATCAATCGAACGTGCAATAAGATTCTTAACGCATCTTTTGATCGTCTCCGCGAACAGGATTATAATTAATTGGAATAATTTGTCACCGCCAACCTTATAATTTCTTATAATCATAAAACCCCCCGCCTTTTAATATTTTTAACTACGCCTTAACGAAGTAATTCCATCGGCATTTAAAAGTTTCCAATGAATGTTAATTTCTGTTCTTTCTATCTTAATAAATTAGCTAAGAGAGCTTCTAAGTTCTCTGTACGAGACATAATGATGATTTCAGGAAATTGAATAGAAGAATTTATTTTAGTGTTATAGCTTTTATAATGCCAAATGTTGGAAAAGTTGTTGCTTAACCCCGTAAAGGGAGAAAAATCCTATAAAAATGGTCCAATCTTTAAAGGACCATAACTTCTACAATAATGAGTGTATTTGATTCAAATTTATTTATGAAGTAGAGTTATGGAGATCTACAAAAAAGTATTAAACAATATTTCTGTAGAGCGTCAAACAAAATTATTAAAAACAAAAATCGACAGGAGGTAGGTGTCTAAATTCGGAAGAATTAAAACATTTCAAATCATTCTGAAAAAAATATTTTTAGTTGTAGGGGTTAATTACAATCATTTTTGGTTAATAGACATATCTCCGAATTCCTACGCACTTTCGAGAAAAAAATTCATTACCGAAAATATCATCTAAGGCCAGAAATGTTACCCTGAAGTATATATTTAAAACATCATAACTCCTGAACGGATTGAAGGATTTTAATGTTTCAAAATGCAAACGACGTGTATTTTGACCAAGAATATGTAGCAATTTCAAAAATATTCGAAAAGTTGGTTCTCAACTCCGTAAAGTTAGAAAAATCTCATAAAAATGGTCCAATTTTCAAATGTCCATAACTTCTATAATAGTGAATATATTTCAATGAAATTTTTTTTTGAAGTAGAGCTCATGAGTACCTACAAAAAAGTATTAAACAAAATTTTCGTAGCGTGTCAAACAAAATTATTAAAAATGAAAAACGGATTTTTAAGAAAAATCGACAGCTTAAATTTTTCGGCGAAAAAAAAAAATTTTAAATCTTTTTAAAAAAATTATTTTCAGTTGCGGGGGTTAATTACAATAATTTTTGGTGAATAGACGTAGTCCCGAAATCCTACTCACTTTCGAGAAAAAAAATTCATTACTGTAAATATAATGTCTGGCCGTAACTGTCTGCTTACCCTGAACAAAAAAAATTTTAAATCGTTTTGAAAAAATTATTTTTAGTTGCAGGGGGCGATTACAATCATTTTTGGTGAATACACGTACCCCCAAATTCCTACGCATTTTCGAGAAAAAAATTTCTTATCAAAAATATAATGTGTGACCAGAAATGTTTTCTTGCATGCATATGTTTAAAAAATCATAATTCCTACACGGATTGAAGGATTTTGATGTTTTAGAATGCAAACAACGCGTATTTTGGTGAAGAATATTTAGAAATTCTAGGAATATTCGAAAACTTGTTTTTTAACCTCGTAAACTCAGAAAACCCCCATAAAAATGGCACAATTCGTCGTTTTTATTACTTCATATACAGGGTGTTCGGCCACCTCTGGCAAAAATTTTAATGAGCGATAGTAGAGGCCAAAATAAGACGAAAATCAAGAATACTAATTTGTTGATGGAAGCTTCGTTAAAAAGTTATTAACAATTAAATTCAAAAATTTCAAATCGTTCTGGAAAAATTATTTTCGGTTGCGGGGGTCAATTACGATCAGTTTTTGTCATTAGACATACCCACGAAATCCTGCCCACTTTCGAGAAAAAAAATAGAGAAGGTGTGAAATTATTCGAGAAAATTAAAAAATTGCAAATCGTTGTGGAAAAATTATTTTCGGTTGTAGGGTTCAATTACAGTAATTTTTGGTGAATAGACATACCCCCGAAATCTTGCACATTTTCGAGAAAAAAATTCAGTAATGGCGGCACTTTAAACGTTAATAACTTTTTAACGAAGCTTCCATCAACAAATTGGTATTCTTGATTTTTGTCTTATTTTGGCCTCTACTATCGCTCATTAAAATTTTTGCTAGAGGTGGCCGAACACCCTGTATATGTAGGTATAGTCCAATTATCCGGCATATTTGATTTTCTGGCATTGCCCCAGTCCCTAGTATGCCGAACAATCGGAATTTTACTGTATCTGACATTAAGAACCACGGGTTTAGTATATATGTGAACGGTTAACCACTTAATGGCCGATTAAAAAAAAAATCAGTTCAACTCTACTAACAACCCTATCGTTTCTATTTGCTGCAGATTGAATTGGCTGTAGTAGAACTTTAATGGCTTGCTAAATTAGGAAGTAATTCATATTAAATCGTATAAATACGAACGAAAAACTAGCAACTTTTGCGAAACGAGTAGACGTTTGATAATAATTAGATTTACGTGTAAGGTAATTGTATTTCTTGTCCTTCATTTACCATATTCACCAGATACCAAATTTAGATAAGATCTTTTTTGAACGCGGAATCATGAAGTTGCTCGAATCCACAATGGCTCGATGGTAAAATGTAATCGAACAAAATCGCCTGTACATTGTCGATTAGTGTTTTTGTTTTTTTATAAAAGACTCAAATGCAATTACTTTTTGGAGAATCCTATATTACTTTTGTTCAAATTAGTACGCAAATGTTGAGTTTCCGTTCTCTGCTATCGGACTACCCTCTTAACGTCGCCAACAGCTTGGGAACAGGTAGCGTGTCTGTCATAATCGTTTTTTTGTGTGTGCAAGAGTCGTTGACACTAACCTCGTGAACCCTGAAACGTATGCGTAAACAGTGAAAGGATCAACTGCTAGAAATAATTGCGAAAACTGTCGAGTTCGGTACAGTCCTGGCACGAGTATGCAGGTACAAACGCCGAGGTGCAGTGTCGCGTTTGTTTGTCCGTGCGTGTGTAGAACGTTACTCCGTTCGCCATCGCGATTTCAGACCGCGGAAGCGTGTGCGTATCATTCACGCGAGCAGGTGTGTTTAGCAATAGGAAATTTAAAATGATTTGGTCGATTCATGTGTGGACAAGGTTAGTTGGTTGTGTCAATAACCGGTATATCTTTTTTTTCCTTCATTTTTTAGGTCGTTTTTCTGAACGTCGATAGTTTAACTCGTACGCAATACGAGCGAGCTCTAAACTCGTATATTTGCGTCGAGTTAATGGTCTAAAGCTCGTGCCTGCATTTGTGACTAATTATCGTGCTTTACCCTGTCATTTTCCTTGAATATTTTTTTCAATCTGCCCCGTACGCGATCGCGTTCTTGATAAATTACCTACAATGTTTAAAATTATTGTATTAGACCGAAACTATTTAAGAAACTCGAAACTGTGTCTGGATAAATAAAATAGATGAAAGCACGTGAAAGTAGATCCGTTCTTTAGAGTCGCTTCTAGTTTCTTAAACATTGTTGAGACTAGATGAGAAAATTTATATAAACGAAACAAAAAGGAAACGTTTATTCTTGTTTGGGAAACCTTACTGCTATCTATACAAAACATAAAATGATCTGGTCGGCCAAGACCCCGATCCTGAAGTGACGGGTAAATGAAAACATGAATTATTTACTTATTACTTGGATTTGTCACAACATAAGTTGTTCATATAAGTCCTGTATTTGTTGCGGTTGTATTTTGTCATTCTTTTATGTAATTAAAAGTCGATGACTATAGAAAATGTAAAAATATTCAGACCTCTCCCTTATGTAGGCAAGAAGTAGTCTTAAAATAAACTCTTCGTCGTAATTGATGGAATAATCAGCAATTACATTCCTTAAAAAAATTATTTTTCTAGTATTTATCATATGTACGATTATTTGTCTACCTCGTTATAAAACAGAAACATTTTATCGACCATTAATCTAGATAAGATGTGTTCTGACTGAGAAAAAACCTGTGATGTCGTAAATATTTAGCACACTAGCTACTATGTTCTTTGTTGATTAATGCCTCGTAAATTGTTGAATATTTAAATAAACGGCTAAATAAAGATCAAATGATTTTCGATTTTCTATCTGTGTACGAAGCCTTATTAAAATCTATGCGACAAAATAACACGTCTCGTGGCTCCCTTGTAAATGCAAATCACAAACATAAATGATAATTTTGGTCGTTCACGTTTTATTATACTACCGATTATATTGATAAAGCGAAGTGGTTTAAAAAGTGTGTAAACGTGTCGAATCGACTATTTTATCTGCGTATTCCTTTAAAAATTGTCTATATGCTTTCGTGCAAAAGTGTGTCTAAATATTTTACTGCAAGGACACACGAGTGTTTCTGAAAATTTATGTTCGGTAACAAAAATTCCACTTTGCGCCGAGAAATGTTTGCAAACAGCAAATACTTGTTTCTTTGTTCAACGGGTTCTGCCGTACGTGAGCGTTGTTAATGAAACAAAATTACCGATGCGTGTAAAATTATTTTTATGCGACTCTGTGTAACCGAATGACACGCAGCTTGATTGTAGTTTGTAAACAATCGCTGAACAAAAGCTTCTATAGGTTGTTGCAATGTTTATTGCACTTGTGCGGCATAAATCGTTTTTCAGATACGTCGCGTTGATTGAATAATTATGTAAAGTTGAGAAATTCTTCGTAGGCCCCCTTGGACAATTTTAATTTATTACGCAGAAAGCTGTAAGAGTAGAATTTGCTAAAACTTGCACGGATCTTCTCGTAAGATAACTGAAAAATTTTGTATCCTTGCATTGAGTTTACAACCGATGCGCTCACAGACGGACATTACCCTTTCAGTTTTATTTCTATCGTAGATTACAGATTACCGAAAAATTTATCGCATTTAGGTAACATAAATTGTTTTTGATATACGACGAGTTGATTGAATAATTATGTTAAGCCAAATTTACCACGGTCCTTTGACATTTCAATTAATTATTCAGAAATTTTATGTCCTACTTTGATCCTTTCGAAAAGTACTTGCCAAATTTTATAACTCCTCGTTAAGTCGTTTCCAATCGATCACAGAGATAACATTGCGTTTAATTATTATTTTCATAGACAAAGACTTCTACGAAGGATATACGGATCATTATTTAATTAAATCAAAGACGAGTTAGAACCAGTATCACGCTACGTCTGACAAATTATCATAATTATTTAGATGAATCGAAGACGCATTTAAACCAGTAATAAGATACACCTGACAAATTATCGCATGAACATCACTTATGTTCTGAAATGACGTATTATGTTCGTGGTAAAAGTCAAACAGAACTAATTTGTGATTACTTAATGGACTATTTTTTACTTTTTACTCGTTATCTAACAATAAGATAGCGTCTTTAGAGATCTCGTAAACATTTCTTTAATAGATTTTCAAAGAACGGATTGACGTATTCCGTCAAACGATAAAAAACATTTGGAGACTGCATCACAGCTTCCATTTTTTTTTGCGATCCGATATCTAGAATCGCTCGTCGTCACAATCATTATAAATACAAGTTTTTATAAACTGATTACCTACCCTGTCGAGTAAACCAAACTTCCGGAAGTCGATGAAGCTTGGCAGGACGGTGCTCGCTACATTAACCAGAGTGTCCTCGTAGCCCCAAAGATAATCGTAAACGGTGATGTTCAGAATAGGTTTGCTGTTCAGCAAATTAACTAGATTCGCCCAAGGATAATTTACGAAAAATCCGGCATCGTGCAATGTCGAAGATAGACCCTGTAATCAGTTTTAGTTTCACACTTTTTTAAATTATCAGATAAAAAATTTCAAGTTGCATCTTCATTAGAGTACTACGTCACTATTTTGCTAAAACACTTTTCAAAAATACTAGAATTTCTTAGCACGGAAGATCACAATATTTGGCAATATCTATAAATATAGATACTAATTTTTAAAGATATAATTCAGTAAATCAATAGTAAGACCAAAATTAACAGGTAAACATTTAGAGTCCAATTTGAGACTTGTTGCACCATCTGTTTCAGTATATCTCGAGCATTTATATTCGAGGTCGTATAGCACCCTTTTTCTTTTGTTATAAGGATCTAATAAACTCACTACTTTTCGATTTCTGTTTATCAATTCAGCGATTTTTCTATGTAAAATACTTTTTCGAATGTGATAATAGAATTCTATCAATTTCACAGATATTTTTAATAATTCCTAAGAACAGCGTGAAAACAAGAGCAAGAATAGAAATACTTATTCTACTTTGATTACCAGCTTTATGAGATTAGAAGCGCAATTGACGACGCGACACTACAAATCATGTAAAAATATTACTAGTAATCACGGGCGTGCAATTTAAAGAAAACAATTTTTTTAAATGTAATTGTTATGGTAATTCATTCAGTGAATTCTATTTATGTACATCCGTGCTGCTTGTATTGATCTTTGATTCTAGATTTGTAGTACGTTTCTACTTATAGTGGTACACCGATCACGACAAATTATTGTTTGGTGCGTAAATGTGCCTTTCCTTACATTTACATTATCATTAACGTCATTTTTTTTTTAAACTTTGAAGTAACTATGAATAATTATTCCTCAAGGAAGAAAACCTTGAAAAACGAATTACGACTACCGCGGCACGATGATACTGCAACTTTATCGTGTTCCTAGGTGTTTATTCGATGACAATAAAAAGGTGAACACGTGTTGTTTAATTGTATAGTAATCGTTGCAAAATATTTATTATCTAAAGATTGTTACAGTTATAATTGTGTTCGTTCCGTGCGTTGTATCCGAGGTAAATAATGCGAGTTTGCATTCGTCAATCCGTGAATTGTAGTCTAGTTTTAATTTATAATTATTCTTGTATGATTAGTATGCGCTCGGAAATCGAATAAAAGAAAATAACTAGTTGACAGAAGTGGGCGTACAAAAAATAGTGGTAAAAAATCTTGATATAGACAGTATTCCATATGCAAATTTAGCGATGGCAATTGATGAGGATTCGTCATATCATATTAATGTCCAGACATTATCGAGACGCGATAATTGCTAATAAATTAATAGATACTTTCCATAAATTATATATTACTGTCGGACTTCTTCTTCTGTCATTCAATACGTGATAACGTTTTCCTTTATAACTATGCTTCGTTATACGTCTTTATTAAAATATAATTTACAAGTATTTATTAAAAATAAAATCCATAATTTCGAGCATAGTATTTAATATTACAAATTAGATGAATATATTATCATACGTTTTGTAATACTAAAGCTTGTAGTTTTTTTATCAATTTGCATTTATTTCTCGTTTAGACAGTATTGTAATGCGCAGCATTTACTTTTTTGTGTACTTTTGACGCATGTCGGACGATTATCATCAATTTTGTGTTATGAATGACTCGCGTCATGATTCAATGGCACGAAAGGTTTTATTTCCTTAATTATACCTTTGCAAAGTGCAGTAACGATTAGATCAGTGGTTTTTAACCTGAGGGGTCTGCAGACCAGAAATTTTATTTTCGTTTATAATTTTTTTTTAAATAACAGATGACGAAACAAAATGGCAAATTATATCATTGATCGAGTTTTACGTCAAATTGGCAGGGTTTAATATATTTATAAGAAAAAACGTGGATAAATTTATTACACAACTCAATATTCTGAGAAACATAAGTTGCATAAAAATGGTTCATAAATTCAATTAAACTGCGAAAGAAGGGTTCGTGGAAAGAAAAGAAATTCACTTACCAACATGGGTATATTTGGGACGCGTACCAAATCCTTTTCTGGATCTCCTACAGACATTTCTGGGACATACACTACCGTTCTTTTAGGTATGTACGAAATCGTGCCGTTATTGTGCCACGTGACATTCTGATTTTCTAAGATTTCCCTGAAAGCAGAAATCGCGAAATATTTGCGCAATTAAAGTCGTGTGTGCATACATAAATTATGTCGAGGAGATAATAAATTGTAACTTGCTGACAAACTAAGAGTGCAACATTATTTGGCGAAACACGTATAAAAAGTATGGATTTAATTGCTTGGAAAATATTTTCATGTTTGACATTTGCAAATGCTACATTAAACGCGGTAAAACAAATTGAGTAAAGCTATAATTGTACTTGTGCAGTCTACTGTGCCATGTGTATTCTATTAATGTTCAGCTGGTATAATCGATGTATAATGCTATTGCTATAGATGTTACGTTACTCACTGATACACATAGGGTCCAATTTCTTCGACTTTCAATTTTTCCTCGCCTTTGAGGAATTTTTCTTCGTTGGTAATGTTAAATATATACATTTGAATGTATACATTGATGGGTGGTTTTCTCCATAAATTGAAAATCAGCGAATTTGGCCTTAAGTGCAGGTTCTGAAACACATGTGCTCATAATTGTTGTAACGAATCATGGACAAAAAAATTTTGTTAAATTGCGTAAAGTTTGAGAACACTTACATATTCTAATATTGCTTTCACAGGATGAATTATATAGAATATGTATGCCAAGATGCTGCAACTAGTGCCCAGGAGGAACAGTAGTATACACTCTGCAACAGGAAAAATTAATAGTCAGCTTTAAATAACTTAAAAATTTGTTATGTATCGTGAGCACTCCAGCAGTCCAGTTTAAAATGCAGTTTGTGAACTGCTTCGCTATCCCATATAACTTCATTTAGATTCACGCTGCATTAGATTCAACCAGACGGCATTTATAATATACTTTTTCGTTTCTTTGAAAGCGAAATCCTAGCTTGAAAAATTTGAACACGTAATATCTAATCATGTTTTTTTGAATGAAATCAATGGAAAGAAATTGCGTAATAAATCGGGAATTGGAATATTAAATCATTTGAAAGAGAATTTATCAGTGAATTCAGTAACCGATAAAAAATTATATTTTACATCCGAGATCGGGTCAGATAAATTTATTATTCCGCGGCGTTTCGTAATAAGTTATATCAGAGTCCTTTCTCGCATATTCTATCGTAAAACACGATAGAACATAATATACGAAGGTTGCTGATTTAATGACTGCTCTTTCCATGAAAATAGGAAAAATAGTGTAGTGTGCTTTCGTGCGTGTTGTCTAGCTTCTGAGGTCGTCGCGATGTTAAAGTCTGATTCAATTTATGGCCGATTCAATGGAAACCCGCGATACCTTGACAAAACAGTAAATCTCGTTGCATTGAAAATCAGTTATCACCTTACATTCTTACGCCTGCCAATAATACGTTTGATATTTACATAGTCATTGCAATACAAGCAAATTGATACGTGTTTAACATGATCCATAACAGCGATAGTTATTTCAAATAAAATAATATATTTATTTGGATAATGACCAGGTCTGGTTTATATATCGTTTGTTTTTTCATTTCTCTTTAATTCGTCTGATTATCTGCTAAACTGATTTCAATTAAACCATTTCTATTCTGATTCTGTATATGCGTATCAAAAGTATGGATCTCCTCAAAGCAGATAACTATTGCACAATTATAAATACAACACAGTTGTGTCTGCTTGTAACCGTATTGTAGGAAAACAGCTCGGAGAGATTGCAACAAAATTTAGAATGTAGCTCTAAAATAGACCAAGACAAAATATCAAATACGTAACATCGCATAATTCTTGCCAGGAGGGAAATAACTCCAGTAATTAGTAGTTTCACCGGATCGTATAAATTCTTATAAGGTTTTCGACATGTTAAAATGTTTTAAAAATTCCGAAGGAAATTGCTTCCAATTTACTTTCCAATTCTACTTTATTAGTTATTAAATATTTTCGTCTACTGACTTTAGCCAACAGCGAAAAAAAAGAATATAATTGTTTCAAGCACTGCAAAGTGTTAATACTTGTTTGAAGCTTCCGTTTAATTCGTCACATAATTCTAAATCATTTTGACAGACATTACAATGCAGATTCAAATGTAAAAATTTCGCACGCTCGTCAATTGGCAAATGTTTAACGATTTTAAGATATCCATGGAAAGATTTGAAAATTCAAAATGCGAATGCCGTTGATGGGTGTCAATCATGCCCTACGACACGTTATGTGATTCACAGGTACCGGTTCACCTTGACTCAAATTCCAGATTATTCGATAGCTATCAATTAAAGAAGACTTGTTTACAATCAAAATCGTTGATTTAATCGGTTACAAACGAAATGGGGGGGAAAAAAAAAATTGTTCTGCTTCGTCACGTAGCGCCGGTTCACTGGCTGTTCGGTATTGGCTTTTACTTTCAGTTGCAGGATCTTTATTGCGGTTTAATGGCGACGCGATCTGGTTAAGTAAGGACACACTTAACGACGCGTACTTTTTTCTTTTTTCCTTTAAGTATTCGTCGATTACGGGTTAATCTCTACGCGTGTCCGCGCTGCAATTTACGATTATTTACGAGTTAAGATTGTCTTATAACATACGAATAACGGCAAAGTGTGTGCAAAAGTTTCACGATGCACACAGTAGGTTGAAAAACTCGAAAACGTGACCAAATATCAAAGCTTAATAAATTAACACATGAAAAAAAGCAACTAAATTTCTGTATAGATTCGAATGACAGAGTGATATTAAACCGGTGCATTTTTGACAGTTTATTTATTATAAATATGAGAAAGCAAGGATTGCAATAACTTGACTCTAATTCCTCGTTTCTTCGATAACTTATTTTTTGCTTTCGTTTTAACGCCTCGATGTCAAGATAGATGTGTATTATATCACGGCGTTCATGTTACCTTTATGACAGGACGCAGTCGTAGCACGTGCTGTCACCGTCTATTACTAAGTATTTGTATATCAAAATAGCGCGTGCATCAAGCTGTAATGGCATAGCGAAAGCGCGGTATGTTAATGTCGTTGCGCTTGATCTTATAATTGTCGCGGCTAACAAATGTCGTTTACTTTTTTAATTCCGTCACGTGTGCCGAATAGGAAACGTTTCTCGATCAATATTCGTCGATTACTCACGATCAAAAATTAGAACGTCTATTATTATAATGAAAGTCTTACACCCTTCGACATTCGTGGTTTTATTACTATTAAAACAATTTTATAAAAAAACAAGTACGTAGAAATAGTTGTAATGTACATGTATAGAGTTTCTATCGAAGTTTTATATTAAAGAATTAACAATATTACCGATATTATAAGGACAAATCGAGAACGCGTAAAAACATTGTTTACGTAGACGGGAAAATTAGCTGAAAATGAATTTCACACAAAAAAAAAAAAATATCGATGATGATCATAATTTTTCATCGAAACTGAGGCAAAAAATGAAGTTAATGGAACATAATTAGCATGAAGAAACGCTTACTTTGAAGTAACGTGCTTGGTATTTGCTAATAACACGAACGGGACGAATGCATCGCGACGTACTCATACCAAGTTTGATTTATTCCAGTTGTAGTTCAAGGTTGTGAGTTTCAAACTGATTTTTCCAGCGTCGCGATAAAAGTTAAAAGTATACCCGGCGATAAGGGAGCGCGGAAACATTCTAACGCTGAAAGAATGAAATTACATATTGAACATGGAAGGTTATCTCGTCTACAAGACATTAGCTGTTTATTAGACCACTTAACGGATACACAGAATCGTTTACAGTCATAACACGAGGTATTTAATTTATACACGAACACGTATACAATGTTATGACTTCCCTTAAATATGTGTAATGTTTTACGAAAGCTTGTGCGTGATTGCGTTGTGTAATTAGGGAATACTAAATAATATACAACGAAATTGATCGATGACTGAGACTTTTGAACAGCTACGGCAACTTTCTTTGATTGTATAAATATATACAGGGTGTTCGGCCACCTCTAGCAAAAATTTTAATGAGCGATAGTAGAGGCCAAAATAAGACGAAAATCAAGAATACTAATTTGTTGGTGGAAGCTTCGTTAAAAAGTTATTAACGTTTAAAGTGCCGCTCTTACTGAATTTTTTTCTCGAAAATGCGCAAGATTTCGGGGGTATGTCTGTTCACCAAAAATGACTGTAATTGAACCCTACAACCGAAAATAATTTTTCCACAACGATTTGCAATTTTTTAATTTTCTCGAATAATTTCACACCTTCTCTAATTTTTTTCTCGAAAGTGGGCAGGATTTCGTGGGTATGTCTAATGACAAAAACTGATTGTAATTGACCCCCGCAACCGAAAATAATTTTTCCACAACGATTTGCAATTTTTTTTCTCCGTTGAAAAATTTAGGCACCTAATTGGATTTTCAGTAAGGAATTTTTTTCTCGAAAGTGCGTACGATTTCGGAGGTATGTGTAATGATAAAAAATGATTGCAATTGACCCCCGCAACCGAAAATAATTTTTTTAAAACGATTTGAAAAATTTTTTTTCGCCGAAAAATTTCAGCACCTACTCGATTTTTTTTCTCGAAAGTAGATAGGATTTCGGAGGTATGTGTACTCACCAAAAATGATTGTAGTTGACCCCCGCAACCGAAAATAATTTTTCCAGAACGATTTGAAATTTTTGAATTTAATTGTTAATAACTTTTTAACGAAGCTTCCATCAACAAATTAGTATTCTTGATTTTCGTCTTATTTTGGCCTCTACTATCGCTCATTAAAATTTTTGCCAGAGGTGGCCGAACACCCTGTATATACGATACGATAACGTATTCAGAAAATATGCTAATAATGCGTGTCATTGGATAGCCGAAATTCTAGTCTTTCTACGGGGATGTTCCTACGTGATTAGCGTTGTCGGATTCGAAATCAGTTGAATTTACCAACGAATATGCAACAGACAACCTTGGCGGAATGTTCTTTGATACTCCGTATATTTGGACCATTCCCTGATTCTGTGTTTGATAATTTATACAAGGATTCGTTAAGGGGTTACGTCACCTTGGCGGTCTCAGTTCTACGAATAAAACATGTAATAACACAGGAAAAATATTTATTATACATTAGACGAGAGTAAACAAAATGGCGTTGTTTCTAAGAACAAGCTCTGTGTCTACCTTTCATGGTTTTATTCTTTTCTTTTTTAAGTTAAATTTTATCGAAATCGAATTTACGATATTAGTGTTATCTGGGGCACTGATATAAAAACGTGGTTTCACGTTAATATTTGCACTATCGCTTTAAGCGTCGTGGATTAGTTCTATATTATTTCCAAAGGTTCAAATTATGATTTTATAAAATCAAATTTGCATCTTTTTTTCACCGAGAAGTGGAATGACTCCTTAATCAACGATTTGAGGCTATAGTTGTTTAGAAATCCCAAAACTGGCATTCTTAAAGCTGTACGTCCTTAAGATTTAAAAATGTTATCCTTAGAAGTATACAAATATACTTATTAATAAACTATTGAATATGCAATAGAGTAGCTTCCGGGTAAAAATACTTTGATTTATATTGGGACGTCGTATCAGTGGTTTCAGTATCGTAACTTAAAAATGATAATCGAAATTTATATTTATCGTCAATGTTTATTGGAATAGGAATACGATCGATGCAAACATGTTTTTGTTTACAATAAATGTTTCTACTTTCAGTTCAGGTCTTCCTTGATACAAAGAATTATTCATTCAGATTATAATATATATGTAAAAAAACGAAAAAACGAAGCCTCTGTCTACGTAAAACTAGTTTATCGAAGGAAAATGTTCAAACGATTATTTACATGTAACTATCCTTCTTCCTTACGGCAATATGCGATAGTTAATGCGCGGTAAATCATAGGCACCTTGACATTTGTCGTCTTATTCTATGTGATGCTCGCCATATTTTTTTGTCCGCATCTAATATGTATTTTTTTAGGCTAACACTTTACATGCATCGCTTTATAATTCAAATTTCCAAGTACGTTGCGCAAATGCAGCAAGAGCCTCCGGTATTTGTAATTAAATTATGAAATACCGTGCCCGAACAACTTATCAAAGATTGATAAACACGTTTTAACATCGAAACGAACATTTATCGATGGTTTTGGGTTAGATTCTGGATTATTATATTCCCTCTCTTTAACACGTTCACTGTATTAACGTTCACGCATGCAGGTGATTACTCACTCTTGAATTGCTGTAGTGGGATCGTCAATTTCATGGTTATGACCTGATTTGTTTAACTTGTCCCTACTCGTCTTTTTTCGTCTCCTTGATCGCAAGATCCTGAAACAGAAACGAATATATATATATATATATATATTTTAATCGATATTTTTCTACCTCAATTCCATTAGTCAATTTAGGGCCACTTAAAAGCATTAATTACGCGATAAGGATCGTACTTTATCGATTCGAAAGGTACCAGTAAACGTATGCAAAAGTAAACGAAGCTTCGATGTTCGAAAATTAACATAATTACAGCCGGAGTTAATTTTTCACATATTCGTGATAAGCATTACATTGCTTGTATTTGCCGAAATACAATGCACTCTTTTGCGAAGCGATTTGAATTTACAAATGCTTTTCGTTAGTGTAAGAACACGAGTACACACGTTCTGTTAAAAATACGTATTTGCTCTCCATGAATGAATAGAACAGGAAGATCCAAAATAAAGAAGCGCTAATAGGTTGTGTCGTGCATGATTCGTCGAAACGTTAACTGAAATTCCTGTCTGGATGTACGAAACACGGTATTTAACTGTAAGGCATGTACAACTTCTAAACGCCTCGCCGCGAAGTTTGTCGAAGTTATTGACGCTTAAGTCTGTGTTTGCGCGCCGGTCGGAATAACTTTTTCCTTCCTCAATTCGGGGGTTTTGTTCCTTAATTTTTGTCCTTTTTTCGTTTTCCCCTGTCCAATGGCTCTCCGTGAGTCACGGCTCGAAGATGCATTTACGTCGCGTTAATGTAGATCTCCGTCGCCGTTGTGTATTGACGATTTGCAATGTTAATCGCGACTGGTATTGCAGCAATAATGCAACGAAACATTGCTTCAAGAGGAGCTTCTGAACTTTTATCGTACGTATGAATAATGGATCGTTTCTTACTAGAGATCCGACCAACTGAATGTTAAACTAATTAACAATTTTTGAATATGTATGCGTGTTGTTGACGATCGTTACTATAGCATTAGAACGAAAGAATAAAATTGGCAAAATTGAGCGTCAATTAATTAAAAATGTACAAATTAATTACGAATATCGAACGCAAACTTTTTACCAATCGGAAAGTAAAAGGATTCACTTTTGATTGCATGTTTCGTGTTCTTGCACATTTAAATTCCATGACTGTATATTTTACAAATTGAAATAATTATAATTTCTTTTGTATATTAGTGATTTAATAGATGTTGACACTCGTATAGCATATAGTAATACAATTCTTTTTATCGCTATAAAGAACTAAGTCCGTTTCATAATTGTTTCTACCTCGATTAATACGATATTAATTACTATTTCTTTCACATATATTGCAATCATTAATAGATACATTAACAAAAACATGCGTGTTGATGTCTGCACTGGTGTTAGATGTCAGTTTTTTTTGTGTAATACTTTCATTTTGATAAATCCAGAATTAGTAAAATAATCTTTTTGATAGAGAAGCTAGAAAATAAAAATTATTAAAAAGCGTTAAAATGTGGTAGTCACGTTATTCATGAATGCAGTATCGGCTATCTTTACAATCGTATGAATATTCATTAACGAAGACGTTACTTTTAATCGCGTCGTCTAATCTTTCGCAGACTGTGTTTAACGTAAAAGTACGGAACTGGAAAATTAAGATGAACGTCGAAGTCGCGTGCATTCCACTCGGCGGTTCTGAAGTCGAATTCATCCGGTGATTTTAACGTTTGGTCAGGCGAAAACCTTTACGCCGAGAAGCGTGCAACGTTATGAAGCACGATTGAGAAATCGCGAAGGTAGAATAACTCGCGTTAGGTATTTCCAATCAACGTCATGCAAATCGATATCATATATTTTCAAAAGTGTTTAGAATACGCAAATCGATCGACGCGTTGCGCGAAGGAGAGATTTGGCGTTATCTTTACGGAGATAAAGATTTGTTAGTAATTACAAAGTGCAAAGCGTTTAATAAGACGATCTCCGTTTGCCTATAAATCTCGATGCGAACAAGCATCGACAATTAATTAACAGTAGATTTACGGGCATTTCGACAGTCACATTAATCAAATTCAACAGAAATTGCCAATAAATAATATTTACGAGTTCTGTAACTGTAAGTGAAATCGACGAGTTCAGGAAATCTAGCGTTAAAGTCTCAATTTTCCTCGCGCGCGCACAAAATAGTAAATCGACGAAAACACTCCATGTTTCACCACATTAACGTTTATTGTTTCACTTAACTGTTTCATTTAATTTGAAGTTGACGAAAAACATATTCGTAATTCTTGTACACAGCGATTCGTAGGTATCGATGGTCTATGTTCCCGGCCGTGGCTCGATTCTCGCGTTCATTACAGGAGCAAAGCAAATTTACTTGACACGCACACGACCGATAACGTCTTTGAAACACAAGAAACTAAGTAGCCTGACCAATACGAACTATCTTGTCATCTTTCATTACGCGTCTTGCATTAATGTCAGGACATAAAGGAAAAGAGAGTGCAAATGCAGAACCGTGCGTGACACGGGTATCTACCGAGATCTTTCGGAGGAATCAGAGCTGGTCAAAGAGAATATATTACAATGCTGGTCAACGGAAATATACATATATTCCGTATATTTAATTAATTTTCCGCAATTTTCTCCCGACGTTTACAAATTTATAATGAGCCACGGTATTTATTCGCCGACCGAGGTGGAAAAATAATTCTTTCGCGCTCGAAGAATTTATTAGAAATGAACACGTTACGGTGTTACGTTTACAAAATTAATTTATCGACGATCACGCGATTGACAAATTTGTCACTCACTAATGTTATTTGTTAAATGTTTTAACAGCAGCCTCGTTCACTATTGCGTCGAGAAGACGTTACTCGGGAAAGCGTTATCGCGATATTTTCCGAACGGAGATCGAAATTCGGTATCACTTACCGAGAAAAATGTCTTCCGTGGTATTCACTATAATAAAACACCTGACAATCGGTCGAACGAAACTGCACTGTTCACACTTCCACAGTTTTTCCGCGAATGAATGATTATTAACCTTTGATGATACAGGTCAGAAGTCGTTCGCGCAAACGATCCTCTGATATTTCCAGAAACGTAAGGCGACTATCGCGCCGAATACGGAAATCGGAAATTCGCGGTGTCTCGTTAGAAGACGCTTTATATCGTTTTGTATGTCACGCTCTCCCTCTGTCTTGTTATTAGTGAGCACGAGTCTTATGTTCACTCTGCTTTATACCGTCTCCTGATCACTAACCCCCATACGACGCCGGTGGAGACAACGTCCAAGACTTTTCTCTTTGCCATCGGTACCAGTAGCACATGACACGATGCGAACGAGACTTCGCACGGTGGAGTATTTGTCTCGAAAACGCTGACAAAAATCGACTTCGATAATTTCTATTCAAGTTTCGCACAAATTTTTATCAATTAAGGTCGATGAATACTTAAAGGTATCCAGCGATTACTACATATTTTAAACAAATTGCTTACATTCTCTCGATACAGAATCTTTTCAGATTGGCATATACGAATTTTGTCGCAAGTTTTCTTTTTTAATACATCAGAGAAAATGCACAACGTGGTCGATGACCCTTTGGATCGAATCAATCAAATATTAGAGTCTACGGATAAGCTTTTAACGACTATTATTTTTTTTCATAAAATCACTGTTCGTGTCAATAAATAACGTTATTCAAGATTCGATTTCCTACGTGTACGATTGCTTTTATTTATTCGTTTGTTTGCGCAAATGTGCTTTTTATAGTTTTAGAAAAATTATTTTCTTTCCTTCTTATTTAAAACTTAGGGTGAAAATTTTCGTTTCAGAAACATCCGTTTACTTGAGTATCTCGATCACTGATTCTACAATTAAAGTACGGAGATTTCTCATACGTCCTCTTTTCTATAATTAATCTAATATTATAATTATTTTAACTACGATCACCTTTATCCATTTTTATAATCTCAGGTTATTGGAAAAGATTACAACACGAGCAAGTTAAACCCTGACAGAACTGGTTTTGTCCGAGTATTCATTTATTCGTTGTTCATTACGGAATATAGAGTATTTACTAATTACCTGACAACTTTTTCGTCCATGATTTCAACACGATTTGCTCTTTTTTTATAACATCAACGAACGACAGCACCTTTCGTATTATATGGGAAAAGAATACTGTAATAACCTTCTAACAGGATTTTAAATATTTTTTTAATATACTAGATATTGCCGTGTTAGAATCTTATTTTAACTGACGTTAGTGGTAAATTTAAAACTTACGATAATTACTTGTTTAAACAATTTTTAACGCGACAAATGCATCGAACATTAGAAACATACACTATTGTCCACCCTTTTAAGGGTTCGAAGCATCGTTTTCTACATGATATTGCCAACGTTTTTGTACGATGAAATTTACAAATAAATCGTATCGATATGTTGGTAAGAAATTCATTGAAACGTCATGCAGTGATAAGGCCTTGCTCGGTCGTCCTCGTTCGATGATCAGGAAAGTAAATTTCATGTGGAATTGCACTTTCAATATCACGTTGTGTTGGGTTCAAGAAGCTAGTTGCGTCTAAAAAAAATATTTGTAAAACTAATGATACTAATGATACGGTAGATCGTTTTTTTGTTATTCATAAAATCATATATTCCATGTTGATTAAACGTACATAAATATCGTTCAAGGCCTATTGACAATCGATAAAGGCCTCTTTATAGTAATTAGTAACGAACACGATAGTATTTATAACTTGTAATTATTTACGTCTCGTATCCGGAATAGAGAAATTTGTCGAGTAAATTCATCATTTTTATAAACGAACGAACTTTGTCAAACTTTATGGTAACACGCGATTGGACGTTGCGCGGTTTTTAAATCAAATTCTAACAATGGTGTCAGATAATTCATACGTAATAGCAAATTGTGATCGTGCAATTGAATTTTGGAATTTTTTCTGTTTCATAATTAGTAGTTTTGAAAGTCTTCGCGTCATAGTGGATTATTGAGTATGGTTATCATTCGCCGCAAATCGAAGTAGAAGCATATGAATTTTGCCCGCCATGCGTCGAAGTAGAAGCACAGTGATAACAGTTGATCGAAGAACGTCGACTTCATTGAACTATTTGTAAGTTAATCGCATACATAATAATGTCTGTAAAATGTTTGGTATAATTACATAATAGTTTTAACAAATGATAGTTGATAAATCGTAGTTCCTGGGATCCATTCACGTTGGATGAAGATTTTTTTTTCTCATTTTTACTACGAGAATACGGTAAAAGTAGTAACTAATTATCGTACCTACAGAAAAAAATACATAATAAAACCTGGTTGGCATACTTATTCAACCAATCTTGATAAATCGTTGATACATAAATTTTAATTCGAACGGATCTTTTCGTAGTATCGCGATTGTGAATAATTCATGTTTATAGGATGAAATAGACGTCACAGACTTGGTAGAGTCGAGTGCACTTTGGTGGTGGAATTTTTAATGTACAGGTGGATAAAAATCGAGCAACGTTTTAATGAAAATTCAAGGAAGTCCTACAGAGACGACACAGTGGCTTTGGGAATACAAATGTTTAAGGTTTTTTTTAGTACCCAGGCACCGAGTACATGTTTGTGATCTGCTTCTTTATCAGTTTTTACAATTGTCTGTGTTGCACCATTTTTTCTACGACAAACAAATTTTTTAAATGGAGCGTTATGAATAAAATGATAACATGCTCGATGAAATCGACGAACAATATGTTTTTGTATCGTGTTATCGAGAATCGAACCGTATTCTGGCGCGTCAATCACAGACAGTGCTAGGAAAATCAGTTTTCAACAGCATATTCCACTTACCGAGACCTGTAAAAAACTTATTAATGTTTAATACCAACCACACAATGTAATTAATTTTTGTTAAAGAGTTTCCGTCGGTAGGCATAATCTCTCATTTTTGTAGATATCCACGATTTATCAATTATGATTAATCATTCTAATATGACTGTAATTATGGTTATTACACTGAATACGAAAATTACTGACGGTAATTTTTAATTGATTCTACGTCATTGATCTATCGCTATATAGTCCAGTGTAATTAAACACGTTATTCAATTGAAATTATTACCTGCAATCTGTTTGCATTTGAGTTAATTCAAATCGCAAAAAATTGAAATTGTTAAAATATACTATCCGGCTAAAAATCGACTAAAAGAAAATTAATAAATTTTTGAAATGTATTGTACATCAAATTTTAATCTGTAGAATTGTAGTATTACAATCATTCTAATTACGTTTAAGTAAACAAACATATCCAACCATTCACGATTCGTAAATTACACGATGGCAAAGTGACTCTTACACTGGTTGATACTAGCAGTGGGCTCATGTTTACAAACATTGTAATGCTTAGATTAGAGTAATGCGTATTGGTACACGAGAATATCTTATCGAAAATGAATGGTCACAGCGCAGTAGTTTGATAAACTTTTAACTGTAATAACTTTCAAAGTATTAGATTTAGAGTATACATGGCTCAATACATTTTAAAGTGCAATTGCATTTGTAGGTGCACCAATGCATCAGATTGTATATCATCGCAGAATTTAAATATCTTTATAAATATTTTTGCTCTAGAATCGCCAGAAAATGTTTAAATAAAATCGGTATCACTGTGATAAGAGCTATCCAAATTTTGATCTTTTCGTTACAACGAATGTTTTCTGACCCCTCGACAGATATTACGTCTAATTCGAGTTCGAGACCTGGGTACATCGTCCCAGAATATCATCCACGGCACACAAATCACCAGATCGAAATTTCACAAGTCACAATTGACGTTCACGACCAAGCGTTCCCCGAACTTATAAATTTTTGACAGCCGTCGTTATCTTATATTGCCCATTTACACGCAGCTCCGCGAGTACGTTTTGCCAGAGTACATCTTCACTCTCCGATATTCCGTAAAATGTATGTTTAACTTCTTCAGAAATTCCACTATTTTACAATTTGAACGCAACAAACTTGGAAAAACCCTGCGTAGCTCGGAGGTTCTCCTGTTTAACACAAGTAGGTCAAACATTGCATACGTAAAATCAACAGAAATTTTCCATAGGCTTACATATACATATGTATATTGTGATTTTATATAAATCGTTCATTTTTACCCTTCGTGCATTACCGCTACGAACATTTCACAATCATCGATGTATCTGATAAGTGATCACTTTTTTTCTCATGAGTCCGATTGTACCGATCGCATTTCTTACGATCGTGTTACATTCGTACAATAATATTTCGATCTATTCCCACGCGTGGATGTTGACAAACATATTGTAAGTAAAAGTCATGCTACGATGATAAAAAGAGAACGACCGTTAGCCGAACAGAAAAGTTACAATCTGTTAGACCATTGCATGTACCGTGACCGTTAGAACTGGCTGAATTCGCTAATTATAATTATCTGGCACTAAAAGCGTGTTATTTCAGTAGGATATGGTGTAACCGGCGTCTGATATTCAAATATTTTTATTATGACTAATTCTACGCGTGTGGTCTTTTTACAAGGTTAGATTGGTCTTGTAATTAGCATGCCACGTGGTCCAAATGAAATGCTACAAATTGGTTTCTTAGAAGTCGACGAAGGTGTCGATTTAATTTTTTTTTTTTTTAATTAAATGACAAATGAGGAGTTTAATATTTTCAGGTGCAACAAATTCCTCTTCGAAGTATCGCAAATCATGTAAATTAGTTTAAATAGAATAACGTGGGATTGTACACTCGATAGTTTTCGCAATATCGAAGGTCGACTTGTTTCCTGCATAAAGTCATCCTGTATAGAGTTCGATGAGCAATTTCATGTTAGGTCCAAGTTTTACTGTAGGGTCCAGCCGAAACTTTCACTTTAGTGGTTATTTTTCAAAACATTACTCATCGTCGTTCTTAGTATCTATTTCGAAAACAGTATTCCCCGAAGCTCTGTCTTAATCGTCTAATAACGACTAAGGTTGTTCATCCCCCCACTAAATATTGTAACGAGTTCGATACTAGTCCGGCGACAGTTCACAGGTAGCTAAAACATAACTCAACGCGTTTAGTTTAAGTCTTTCTTTCTGTCGAGTTGCTAGAAGAATTTTAAAATCTTCCAATTTTTGTTATTTCCGAGCATTACCCTATGTTGTAACCAAGATTCTTGAATGAAAATATTTAAATTGTACGAGCAACGTTGCGTTGGAGTGGTTCTGATCAATGGTTTGATAGAAAGAGTATTTATTGTATAGGAGAGAGATTTATTATATAACAATTGTGTTATGGTAATACTTGGAAGTCGCGGTTGAACGAGCTTGTGTGTTGATTTTTACTTTCTTTCCTCGTCGTGTGTTATCTTTATTATTCGTATCCTAAAACTGAAACATCGCAAAACTATTTTATTGTTATTTAGGAGAAAAGGTTCATCGCATAGTATAATTTGCATAATTATTAAATTGCACTTTGATTTCTTTCAGGAACAGCCTCTGTCATCGTCGATCGAGCACTTCTGTCCTATGAATCACAGTATTTCGGCAAATAGGTGTATTTTTATAGGTGTTCCTTCCTTTTAAAGAGGAGTCTTTACATTTTTACAGGAATAAAATCATATTACGTTTTCTCTGACGCGAATTCTCTTCAAATCCAGTCACGAATCCTCGAGCACCGTAATCTGAATATTTTGCATCGATTCGCGATTTGTAAATCATGCAACAATGAAAAAAGAGGATAGGGAGATATATCAACCGTTGAAACGCATGGAAAATGTGTTTATGTACTTATTACATAAATTAAAGATGCAGGAAGCGCTGGTTCGCAATTTTTCTTAAATGGTTCATAAATAACGCATAACCATGACTGAATAAAACATATATTCAAAGTTTGCTTCGGCTTTTTACACCAAACAATGTGTCAGTTTAATCGAGTAGCATGATAATGTATGAAAATCGCTGTCGTACAATTGACCTACGTTAAAGTTAATACCTTGAAGTGTGTTTCTTTGCCAGAACTATACCGTGGCTACCCGGAAGACTCGAGGCAAATTGGTGTTTTCTCGTAAATATTTATACAGATTTCTTTAAACAATTAATATTCCGTAAGTGGATCGGAGAAATGTCTTACTAATTTCGTGACGATTCGAGAATTTTAACGAACAGAAATGTATTTAACTGCTACGATTGATTTTAAGCTCACTACTACAACATCAACAAATGGACTTAATAGAGTATTATGGGTGCGTGTCATTGCATCTCCGAGATGAATTTTATCAGGTGGTACAAAGTTTCTTTTGGCTATCTTCTCATTTCCATTATTAGCCATTCCGTTTCATCCAAATGTGAATCCTGGTATTTACGCAATACAGAATGTTTTACAGTACGTGGTACCTGCTTTGATGTTGGACAAAAGATAATAAAACAATGGAGAAAGTTCATAGAAACATGTACCTTACAATCTTGTTCTCAAGTTATAACCCTTTTTGTGCTCCAGTAATTATTAATCATAAATTCAGCTAGTACAACTTATTCTACCAAACTGTTTGCATACAACGTTCGATAACTTCTTGCTATCTTTCGACCTTGTTGACCATTACACGAGTCAGTCTAGTTAGTTTAATAGCAAGTCTAATACAGTGATTCTCAACAGGGACCCCCTAATGGGTCACATATCACAAAAATATCGTTAGATACTACTAGTGTTGGTATTCTTCAGTTCTCCTGAAGAAAGGCGGCCCCTGTTTATCCGTGACAACGATGCTTTTTAAATGGAAGGAGAGTGGTGGAATTATACCCTTTTCACAAACGAGAATAAATTTAACATCTTTCATTTAGATGTGGAAAACGTTCAACCTAACTTTAAACGCGATGGAACGTTCTTGAGTGATTAAAAATAATAAAAAATCGAATATTAATTGCAGTGGGGGGTTGTTGCCTTGCACCCTCCACCCTTGGACGCGCCACTGCTATCGTCGATCAACATTTTTTACCCAACATTCTTTTTTATAGCTGCATTCAGTCTAGAGGTGGCCGTTTGAGACACTTCCTACAAAGATAAGCAATTGTATATTACTGCTGCACAAAAATGGTCACGACCGGAAAATAAGGTCAAGTAGGAGACATATTGAGTCGTTACATACGTCGTATCGTTTTTTAACGCTACATTTAAATATAAAATAGCAATACTTAAATTTATCTTTAATCATTGATGTACTGATCATCGTTTATCAATGGCTTCCTCCCATCTCTCGATATACTTTTCAATTTCAGTTTCAATTTGGCTGGCGCGTCTGTTCATCGCCCATTGTTTCTACTTATACTGATCTACACGCGATCCCGTATTAGTTCGAACTCGATTTTCTTGAAAACGAAGCCTCGTATGAAAAAATCATATTTTCTCTTTTCATTTAATTTTTCCACGAATCGTAAACTCCGATAATGACGACACGACTTATAAAATTGCCTGACATTGCAAAACATTCTGCATATGCAAACATTTTCTGAGATCCTAGGCCAGATCCTTTTCTCTGACTTCAGGCTGTTTGACCCCTGCTACAATGTATTCTCTGCATACTTCATGTGTGTGTCGAATTAATTACTAAATTATATACTGTTCAGTTATTTCCCCAGGCATTTCAAATAGAATAATTTTCTCAAAACATTATTTCTTCAACTTATACTGAAAGTGTGGAGAGAACTTTTTTGGCTAAAATTATGGGCAATTTACGGGAGAGAAGATTTTCTTCTCGTAGATCCCCTCAATAAAGGATAATTTTTAACCCCTTAGAGTATAATTGTATTGTAATTATATTTTAACATTTTAACACGTTCTCTATCACGTGTCACGTATTTATGAACCATTATATGGATAACTGTAAATATAGCGTGATCTGTGACAGACAGTTTTCAAATTAATGATGGCAGCGAGCGTGGTAATATAATTAGATATTGTTAAGAAAAATTACATCCTTTCTCTTGAAGTTGCACACTTTATGTATAATGTCAACGTCGACGAAGTATAGAGATAAAAAAAAAAATAAATATCCATCTCAAAAGGAAACTACGGCATAAAATATTGCTACAGCTTAATAAGGAGATACATATTTTTGTAAAAAAATTTCAGAAAGTTAAGAGTCATTCTCGTATTTTCTAACAGTGTATAAAACGGAAAGATCAACAAGTAACAAGGATTAATATGACTATTTCAAAGCAAAAACGTATCGAATTCTACTACTCATCATGCATTAGTGTAAATAAATAAGAAACATATTTTTGCCCTCGCGGATGCTTATTTAAAGACAAAATAAATTAATACGAATTGATAAGAGAAAAACAATGTTTTTGATTATCAGCATATATCAAACTTGTAAGATTTCATTGATGCTTTATAAACACTATGATATAAACTAGAGATTAAATTATATATTTATTTAATAGAAATTCTAACGTGGTAGAAAGTAAAATATGTAATATTTATTTGGTTTTATAACTTTCACCAAAATATTTATTGTAATCAAGCAAGTGTCCCAATATTTTTGAGAGGGAATGTACTTCGTGTGCTCTAAGCGATAAAAGGTTTGATTTTAGCCTTAATTATCAACAGCTTTATCTGCACTTAATTTCATTTCAACAAACAAATTTGAACAAAAAATACAACAGTATTTAAGTAGACTTTTACTTTCTTAAATATGAGTCTTCTTATAAACGTTAAACAATCCGACTGAAAAAAGGTGACTATCATCGTCGATTAATCCTATTTAAATATTGTATTTTTTCCATCAAGATGGTATTTTAAACAACGAATATATTTTGGAATGTTAGAACATATATTTCAATTATCTGTCTAAATTGTATACAAATTATAAATAACTTAACGAACAGCATAAATGAATATATTAATTAAAACATTCTAGACCAGTATACATATATCAAACGATAATAGAAGATAAATAAATTATTAGATCGAGTGAACAGTTGCTCTGAATAGTAAACACATCTAAAAGTTTTCTTTCGATACGTTTTAATAAAATTAAGTCTTAATTAAATCGAAGGAAATAATTTTACTGTTTAATAATACATATTTCGAATATATCATCGAATAAAAAGCAAATGATCTCTTTTTAGTTTTATATTAAATAGTAATTCCTCCATTAAAAAATTGTTTAAGAGAGAAATTTTTTTCCATTCAGAATGGGTTCTATGTCTCATCGTGTTACATAGTTTATGTTCAGTAAATTTCTTTTTTATAATTATATTTTTTTAAATACTTATGAGTAGTATGTATAAAAGAAAATAAATTTATTGTTGATAATAATACAATACAAACAATTGTGTCATTAATTCAACGTTAATGGAGACTACAAATTCTCCAGTACATTTTACTACGGAATCCAAATTTATTGCATCACAAAGCGAAGTCTTCACAATTTTTCGCAATATTTTTTTTCTATTTAATTGTTGCTTTTTCTTAATATAACTATCAACAAATTATTGAAAATTAATAAACAGCTTGAACTGTTGTAGGTGCGATAAAGTGACTGTGTGTAGGTGGTCTTAGTCACTCGTTGTCAACGTTTCTCATCCTGATGATTACCGATCTACCCTAACCTAAATCAAGTTAAAATTTCTGAATTACGCAAAGAAAATAAATCGTTATTCTAATAATTTATGCTATTATTAAAAATCAGTGATAAGCTATTTATAAAGTGATTAATTTTCTATAGTTCAATTTTTAAACGTGAAACGTAAATAAATATGAATATTTACATAGTTTCATGTTAGTGAAATTGAGTGATTTAGTGTAAATAGACCATATAAAAAAAGAAAGAAAAATTATGTTACTTCCTACGCACTGATGACATCGGAAGTGTTTTTGGTACTTCATTACATATACTCAAAAATTTCGTTATTGTTATCAATTCATTTAAATTCAATAATTTCAAGATGTTAGTTTATTTAAGTTACCCGAATTTTTACTTGATTCTAAAATCATTAATTAAGTTATTATGTTGTTGTTATCTGTGACCATGATATTTAACATATGTTTTGAAAGGAATGTAATGGTAATTTTATTACAGAAGAACAGTAAAAAAAGTAAAGCTGTTTATAATCTAACTTATTGAAATGATGATGGAGTTGAGTCATAGTTTGACCCTCAATGAGGATGCCCTTAATCAAATCCCTGAGGCTAAACGACCAGTTTTTATATTTGAATGGTTACGATTTTTGGATAAGGTTTTAATAGCTGCACAAAAGGTATTAGATACACATTTATCTATTGTAATATTTTCTTATTATAACTTATTGGTATGCATAATTATACCTTACAACGAAACAATACTTTTAGAGTGATATTAAAGGATGTCAGCAAAAGCTGGTGGAACAATTAACTAAACATATGCAAGGAGCTCCTGGTCCTCCTACAAGGCGACTTATTGCAAGATGTCTTGCCACTTTGTTTAGCGTTGGCGATACATTTTTGCTTTTTGATACTGTCAATAAATGCAATGATATTCTGAGAAATAAGGATGATTCTCCAAGTTTTCTCCCAACGAAATTGTAAATAGTCATTTGTTGATGCATTTATTATTCGTGTATGATACAGCACGATATGTTTACTTTTCATCTACTTATAGAGCTGCTATATGCTGCGTAGGATGTATGTATGAAAAACTAGGAAGAATGATGGGTAGGTCATATGAAGAAACTGTACAGATTTTGATAAAGTCCTTACGTTCTGCAGAATCACAGACTCGAATAGAAATTATGCACACGCTTGAGAAGGTAATACATTTTTGATTAGATAAGATGCAAGGTTATTTCTAGCGTACTGTATAAATTTAATTTACTAGGTATGTGCTGGCATGGGATCTGCAATTACGAATGTTCATAAAGAAATATATAAAGTTTCTAGACATTATCTCACAGATAGAGTAATGGCTGTAAGGTGTGCTGCTGCAAAGGTATCTATTACTTGTTTTTTTGACATTTAGTACATGGCATTGAAAATATATATTTCTTACAATATTTGCAGTGTTTACTGGAAATGTTAAATCATGCACCATTTTTATATACCACTGAAATAGAGAGTGTTGCTACACTTTGTTTCCGTGCATTTGAGGGGTCAAATTATGAAGTAAGATGTGCCATTGCAAAACTATTAGGTACATTAGTGGCAATGACCCAGATTCCAGCACCAAAAGGGAAGAATCCTTCAGGTATCTTGATAATACATGTATTTAATTACTTATTATTAGGATTTTGCGCGTAGCCCGAAATTCGAGGGTTCGAATTGTCAAAAAATTGACGAATTTTGGCGAAGTCTGATACATTTTGGACAATCAAACGTGGACTATTCCATGTAATTCAGCCCGATATGTATCGCGGTTTGCCCTAATTCGTCAACTTCTTGACGGCCCCAGCTCGTATTTCGGACTACCCGCGCACCCCTACTTATTGTGTACTGGCAAGAAATACTTAAGTTAATTGTTATGTTTGTTTAGTGATGCAGAGCAAAGGTTATAAACAAATTTCACTCGACGAAGTACTAAATATTTTAATGTCTGGATTTTTAAGAGGAGGAGTAGGTTTTTTAAAAGGCACTGGAGAAATAATAAAAGGAAATTCCAGTGTAAACAGAGATGTTCGAGTTGGAGTCACACATGTAAGAAAGAATATAGAAATTGTATAAAATTTTATGATTAATAATTTACATTATTAACATTCTGCAGGCATATGTGGTATTTGTTCAAATGTTAGGAGGTTCATGGCTTGAACGTAATGTTGGCGCATTAGTCGCCCATGTACTCGATCTTGTAACTAATCCAAAAGCTGCTAGTTCACACGTTGATGCTGTTTATTCTAGAAAATGTGTTAATTTTATATTACATGGCACTGTTGGAAAGTTATTGGGTGAAGGAGCTCAAGCTGCTGCATGCAAAGAAATAGCACATATTATTCTGAAACAAATGAATTCTATTGGTAAAATAGTTACGCTTTTATTGTTACAATATTTGAATGATTTATGCTTATATTAATCTTCACTTTGAAATTTTTAGATTTTAGTCCAGAAAATGCTAAGGATTGTAACCAGGAAACATTATTTAGTCAACACTTATTAGTCTGTGCACTGCAAGAAATGGGAAACTTAATCTTAGGGTTGGGTACAACAGCTTGTAATTTATTGTCAGATCAATCTTTAAGTATGTACTTTATATTCAAAATTTCTATGTACTTATTTATTTTTTAATAATTATACTAACATTTATGGTGCTTCAGGTTTAATTGATACAATCATGGCTGTTCTGATTCATCCGTGTCAAGCAGCCCGGCTCGCAGCCTCTTGGTGTTTACGTTGCATTTGTGTAGCAGCTCCAAGTCAAATAACACCACTAATTGATCGCTGTGTGGATGGAATTGAAAATATGCGTAGTTCACCGGAAGCAATAGCTGGATACAGCAGTGCATTAGCTGCAGTTCTCGGTAGCGTTCGTTTATCGCCACTTGGAGTTCCTCACACCAAGGGAAAGGTAATTGCTGTTAAGAGACTCTTATATTTATTTATGAAATTATATATTGTAAGTAATTATGAAATAAACATCCATTTCCTTTTATAGATCATTTTTAATACTGCAGAGGAACTTCTAAGAAGCGCAAGCCAAAACAGTCGTTTATCGCTGAATAGAACACACGCTGGATGGCTTCTAATTGGAGCTATAATGACACTTGGTACGATATCAGTAGTTTGGATTTACTAAATATAATGAATAACCTTGCTAGATCTGCGCATATAAAATGGTACAAAAATATTGTTTTAATTATCTAGGTACAGCTGTAGTAAAAGGATTATTGCCTAGGATGCTACTACTCTGGAGAAATTCTTTTCCCCGTTCAAACAAAGAACTTGAAAGTGAAAAAGCCAGAGGTGATGCTTTTACATGGCAAGTAACCTTGGAAGGTCGAGCTGGCGCATTATCAGCAATGCACAGTTTTCTATTGCATTGTCCAGAGCTTTTAAACGATGACATTACAAGACGACTTCTGACACCAATTGAGTCTGCTTTGGCAATGTTAACTAAGTATGTTAATCGATACTTTCTCTTAATGTATAGAAATCATTTATAATATTACGTTGTTACATATTAAAAATAATATTTTAGTTTGTCACCTGTGTTAAAAAATTATGGACAACAATTGAAAGCTCCAGCTGCTATGGTTCGTTTACGTTTGTACGAAACATTGTTATTACTACCGCCACAAACTTTTGAAGGTAATTATAATTACTTATGGTTTTGAAAACCACTTAAGCTTATAATGTTACGTATAAACGCATCATAAATTAAATAGGTTCATACACGCATCTTCTAAGGATGTTGGTATCGGAGTTTACATTGACTGAAAATCCTGGAAATACTACAACATCACTGTTACGTGCAGTTTGCCATGCTAATGATTCTGTAATACTTGGTACATGGTTGCAAGAAACCGATCACCGTACAATCGAAGATCAAGTAGGTACTTTAAATTATATGTATAACATTATGGAAGTATATTTTCTAATATGGCTTCCAGATTTTTTTAAAGGTATTCCACATTATTACATGTATAATATAACAGCATAACAACACATGCTATTAATATAACATTATCGACATCTATTGATATAAAAGCGTAATCAAATAATTAAAGCAGACGTATTGTAAAGAGTGAATTTCAACGTGACATATGTTACATTGTTTGAAATTAATGTATAATATTTGTACTCGTGTCTAGATGGAACCAAACAGAAGGGCAGATTTGGAACATGTGAGTAATGTTCTATGAAGCCTTTCACTATTTTGTAATACTTTCCTTTTATTCTAAAACCGATGATTTCACTGTCTTTCTTAATTTCCTAAGTACTCATTACATTATGTTTTGCTTTCATCTTTATTTATTTTATGTAATTAAAATTATATGAAAATGATTTTAATTTATAACGAAAAACTAATATTGATTAATTCTTTATTCATAGATTGTGTTGGTATCAATATTTATACTCGTTTACTTTGTATTGTTTATAAAAAATAATGGTTTACCTCATATGCGAAATTATTTCAGCTGCAACCCAACAGTGCTGCAGGATCTGGAGCTTTGGAACATAATCCATGTTGTCTTTACAGACCAGTGCCACAGGTAAATATTTTAAAACATTGTTAGAGTCATGTTAAAACATAAAATCGTACGATCTTCAATTCTATTAATATTGCTTTTAGGATGAAATAATTCCTGGTCCTTTACCTTTGGGAGTTGCAGTTATTGATCTATCAGTATCGTTGTTTGGTCAAATCTTTCCACGCGTAGCGAACAAACATAGATTACAAATGTTAGATCACTTTAGCGAGTGCATAAAACATACGAAGTCTGGTAGGCAAGAAGCAATACAAATGAATGTTTTCACGGCTGTATTAAGTGGCTTGAAGGGTCTCAATGAAGCAAAAACTGGATTTGGTCAAGAAGATGTAAAGAAATCCGCCACTAATCTTATCATTGTAAGAATTCGCTGTGTTTGTTATTGGTTATATTGGAGTATTGAATTTTTAAACTTTACTACGCGAAGAAATCAAAGGATAATATAATATGGAATTTTCGTCGAACGTTTGTACTCTTTTATATTGCAGAGTGCTTTGGTTAGCAGTAATTCAATACTGAGATGGGCAGCAGGGGAAGCAGTTGGAAGAATGGCTCAAGTTATTTCTGATCCTAAATTTACAGCGGAGTTGGCGCAAACGAGTTTCGATCGTTTAAAATCTGCTCGCGATGTTGCGAGTAGAACTGGTCATTCTTTAGCGTTAGGGTGCCTTCATAAATACGTAGGTGGGATGGGGTCTAGTCAACATCTCAACACAAGTGTCAGTATTCTACTTGCACTTGCCCAAGATAATACTTCTCCTGTAGTACAAGTATGTAGTTCTATAATTTTTTATAATTACTCATGGTCAAACTTAAAAATGAGGATTTAATGTTATACTCTTATTTAGGTATGGGCTTTACATGCTCTTGCGCTTATAGCTGATTCTGGCGGACCAATGTTTCGGGGCTACGTTGAACCTACATTATCTTTAGCATTAACTCTACTTCTCAATGTTCCTCATTCCTATATTGATGTACATCAATGTATAGGGAAAGTACTGTCAGCACTTATTACAACAATAGGACCAGAATTACAAGGTTAGTACGTACCTTTACTATCCGGCCGTTATTGACCGCTGAGACGTATATGCGATTTTATTGTTTCTATCGCAATATCATCTTTCGTTCAAGTTATTGAGTTTGTTCAGGTTCAATCCTATGCCATATGTTCATTATGGTATCTTTATTATTCATAAGTAAATATTTTTACGGCAATTTTAGATCCCCTTCCGCATGATTATATTTGCAGGTAATACGTCAACAATTTGTATGGCACGGTCGTCATTTTTATGTGCATGCGCCATTATGCAAGATCATCAAGATCCTCTTGTACAAGCTGAAGCCACAGGATGCCTTCAACAATTACATTTATTCGCGCCCAGACACGTCAATTTATCGTCTCTCGTTCCTACATTATGTGTAAGACATATTATACAATGCACAAACTATACGAATAGCAGTATTTTTTATATTAATATTATTTTATTTGTAGCGGACTTTGTCAAGCAATCATTTGCTTTTACGTAAAGCTGCAATATCTTGTCTTCGTCAACTTGCTCAACGAGAAGCAAAAGAAGTATGCGAACATGCAATGACATTAGCTAATGAAAGTCGAGACACAAATATAGTTGAAGGTCTTGTTATAACAGAAACTGGTCTTCCGGGTGTTTTGTTTAGCATGTTGGACACAGAAACCGATAGTAAACTGATCAAGGATATCCATGATACGTTAACCAGCATGTTACAAATTTTAGCAGCAGACAATTTATCTCAGTGGCTGTCTCTGTGTAAAGACGTTCTTACAATAGCTTCAGGTACAACGATGTAGTAACAGAATTATGCAGGGTGTTAAATTAAACGAGACTACAAAGTTTTCAACTTTTATTATATAGAAACGTGTACCAACGAAGAAGGAAATACTATCAATGTCGAGGACAGTGCCGCGGAAAATGATAATGCAGATGCAGAAGGAGACGATGATCAAGCTGAATTTCACGCCGATGAATCCACAAAACAACGACCGACTATCACTCCACGGTGGCCAACTAGAGTCTTTGCAGCACAGTGTGTCAGAAGAATTGTAGCTGCTTGTGTAAATAATAAACAAGCTCATTTTGATCTCGCCTTAGCTAAGGAGCTCCAACTGTCTAAAGGAAAAAGTATGACTTGTTTTGACTATTCATCGTAATCACGTATCACAATTGTATATTTCACTAATCTCCTCTAATTTTAGGTGACTTTTTGGTATTACATCTTTCTGACTTAGTGCGAATGGCGTTTATGGCCGCAACAAGCGACTGCGATCCATTACGACTCGAAGGTCTAAAAACACTTCAGGAAATAATAGATAAATTTGCAAAAGTTCCTGAACCAGAGTTTCCTGGACACTTATTACTCGAGCAGTTTCAAGCACAAGTAATTTATAAATCACAAGCACAACAATTATAAGTATTTTGTAAGAATTTTATATCCTTATTTAATCATTTAATTTATAGGTTGGCGCTGCGTTGAGGCCCGCATTTTCTGCAGAAACAGCATCGCATGTTACGGCTGCAGCTTGTCAGGCGTGTAGTGCTTGGATCGGAAGTGGAGTTGCTAGAGATTTGAATGATCTTCGTAGAGTTCATCAATTGCTTGTATCTTCTCTGGAAAAATTAAGAGAGGGACATACACGACCTCAACTTTATAATGAAAGTTTATTAACGCTCGAAAGATTAGCAATATTGAAAGCTTGGGCGGAGGTAAACTATAAATATGCAATAAACGTTTAATGGTAAAAATAGTATATTACATGTAATGACTATTCTACTTTATTCCTGTATTTCTTTTTTAGGTATACGTAGTTGCTATGATAAGAGATGGTGCTGCGTTAAATAGTAAAGATACGTTCAATCAAAATTCGAATCAAGTCGATGATGGGAACGATGAAGATTTTGGGAAGTTTGAATTTCAGACTGAAAGTTTATTAAGTTTGGTACAACCGGAATTGCTGAGTTTAAGTCAGTATTGGTTAGCTGCCCTGAGAGATCATGCTTTACTTTCTTTACCACCAGGTATAATTATTCTTGCATGTTGTATAAAATTTGTTAAATTACATGTAATGTTACATTGTTGATAAATCAATTTTTTGTATTATTAGAATTTTCCAGTCAATTACCACACGATGGGGGTGCTTTTTATACTACAGATACAATGGAATCTGCTCGACCTCATTATGCAGTATCGTGGGCGCCAATTCTGCATGCTGCAACACTTTGGCTTAATGCGAAAGGGTTCGGACTAGAAGAAACTAAGAATGAAGTAAAAACATCAAACGCGACCAATAATATTAACAATAATAACAACGACGATGCCTCCTCTAAAACTAATACTAATGTTGAACGTTTTCACTTATTATTTGGTAATTAGAACTTGTATAAATACTATTCCGTGATGATAAATATTTCTTTGTGCTTCATATTTATCGAATATTTTAGGTATATGTATGGAAGCTCTATGCAGCCCTCGATCTTCAGAATCTACTCAAAATATAGAAACATGTTTAAATGCTTTATATACTTTATTAAATTCCACGTGGGCTCGAAAAGTACTGATTACGGATCGTTCGTTACCAATTGAATTGTGTAACGTTCTTCACAGGTACATTTTTTTTATTTAGATATAACTGTATATTAAACGTAATATTTGTATACGTTCATATGTTTTATTGCTTAGGATGTTATTAACGAGAGAAAGTTACGTAATTCAAATGGTTGTAATGGAAGTGTTAAAACAAGTAATGAAAGCAGCACAAGAAGATCTAGTTGAAAGAAAAAAAATTAAACTAAAAGGTAAAGTATAATATGTTTTGATTTTCATGCATTAAAAACAAAATTAGTCACATACTTAATTTATGTATGTGCGTTATATTATGACAGAAATAGCACCAGCACACGAAGAAAGCAATGAAACTCAAGAAGTAGATTTGTTAGGAGAAGGTGAAGAAAGTGGCGAGCTCATACCTGGCAAATCATTGGTATTCGCAATTCTAGAAGTGTGTTTGTGCCTGTTGGTTCGACAAATACCGGCGTTGAATCCTAATCCTGGTGGTACAACAGCAATTTTATCTCAAAGAGGATACATGCCATCCGAAGAAAGTGGAAAACTGATAGCAGCTGCACTTAATATAATGGAGTCTTTGCCTACTCTTTGCTCTCCTCAAGGTAAACATGTTTCGCGAACCGTACTTGTATCGCGATTCTTTTTCCTCACTAGGGGTTGTAAATCCCGAAGACTTTTGTGACGAAGTCACGGTTCCGCATCTGGCAACATAAGAGAATGGAAAAACTCGAGCTGATCGATTAACGTGTAAATTATACTGTTACAGGGGCTGTAGCAATTTTACCAACATTGTTGTATCTAGCAACTGGAGTAATAAGAGAAACTGCGATACGGACTGACAATGAATGCAATAAAACAGGCTCAGATATACCGGTTCATGCAGCTTTGCACTGCATGAAGAACCTTACTACAAATAAGTATTCAAAGGATCATAGAAGTCAAGAACAATGGACAAGTCTTTTGCAAAGCGCTCTTGCTAAGATCATCGACCTTGCTAAAACAGGTACAAACAATTAAAACCAATATTGGCCAAATTTTAATTGAACTAATAATTAATGATTACAATTAAAATGGTTATGGCATTATGAAAAATACATTTATAGGTAACGAGGAAACAAAAATGGACGAAGTAGCGATGATATTAGGTATTGCGGTATTTGTTCTTCATGCTACTTCAGAAGTCGTAAGTGCACCAAACTTACAGTTTCCCTGTATCAATCATTTTAGACATGCATTCCAATCAGAAAATACGATGGTAAGTTTTGCAACATTTTAATAATGCTTTTAAAATGATACTTATAATTTATTTACATTTTACAATGTTTTAGGTTAAATTAAAATGCGTTCAAACTTTGAGAACAATATTTTTACATCCAGAACGTACAATAAGTACGCCTTATATTCATGCGTTAGCGCCAAGATTAGTAGAATATCTATACAGCGATAAAAGTAAACAAGTTACAAACGATTTAGAAATGTCCTTTACTTTGGAATGTATTAGCACCGTTGAGGCTCTTATAGGGCTTGCCGATTTATCTCATCGTAAGTAATAATTCTTATACTTTCATAACTATATATTTTATTTTACGCTAAGAATACCTAGTTTATTAAAATTGAATTAATATTCTGATAAAAACTATGTTACATGCAATACAGGAGATCTTCTCCAAGGTGTGTAGAGAATAGTAGTGTATTTAGAAATTTAAGGGATAAAATCTATTTTATTTTTCATGTTACAAAATTTCATTTTTATTATTAAAGTGATTATAACGTGGTCCGTTTATAAATAACTAGGTATACAGATGCTGACATTACTTGTGCCAATTCTAATTAATTATTTATTGGAGGGAGATCAACTTCAACACGCTTCCAAATATCAGTTAAATCTTCATCAACAGAGCTTTCAATGGCTCAACAAGATAGGACCAAAATATCCTCAGGTATATTATTTGTCTTGTTTAAATAATTATCTTTTTGTATTAAGAAATATATAAATATACAAAGCATCTATTTCTTATTTCAGGAATTTAAAACGTTAATGTCGCAATCTACAGAACTGAAAACTAAGTTAGAAAATGCCGTGAGATCTACTCACCAACAAGCACAGAGGCACACCCGACCAGTAGATCTTGTAAAACCACAAATTAAGATCTCTACACCATCCATTAAGCTCAAAACAGATTTTTCAAATTTTAATTAAAATTTCTTGTAGCATTATTTAACATACTGTATACCTACTGTATACCTACTCTGCAAGCTATGCACTGTACAACATAACTAACAGATCTTTTGTGCTTGCTAATTTTTATTTAAAATTTCATAAATTCTATTTACGTATAAATACGTTTAAGATAATATTTCGAAAGTGAAGTTTCTAGTCTGAACCATAAATATTCCCATACAAACAAATTTAAAAATAAAGTACGATAAACGTTTTCGTGTGTGGTATACAGTGTGTTAAAAATGGTGTTAATAATAATATTAACAAGTAGTAATAAATGATTATCGTATTAATTCATTAGCTGACACTTCGTAAATGATAATCAGTAGAGCAAATCTAACACAATATTTTCTGTACAAGGTATATTTTAATTACGAGAATCTTTACCTCCGCAAGAATTTCATCAAACAGGAATTTATTTGTTAATATTTATTTATTTAGCAAATATTAAGATTTTAAGAAGAAATTGGTAAGATAATTTATTATTTCAGAAATTCTGCTTCTGTTGTTTCAATTTATTTATATTTTCCTAAATTTCGAAAATTATTGGGATCAACAATTTTAATTATTTTTCTAAATTATGTAGAAAAATATTACACCATTTAAAAAAATTGTATATTAGAATTGTATATTTATATTTATTTAAATATGTAAAATTGAACCTTGTAGAAACCATCAACTTATTCTGTTAATTCTACTTGACTCAGCGATTGTTATTAATCTAAAGCACAAAAGAAACTCATAAACAAATAATGAAAAATCGCAAATATTTTATAGTACATTTGATGCAATGAATCTAAGTTATTTTTCCTACGAGTCGACAATGTAAAAATATAATACACTATTAGTATAGTGAAATGTATAATGTCAACAATGAAAATTATGTTTCTCGTAATTTTTAAATATCTTTTAATGTTTGGTTCAAGATAATTCTTAAAACCAATTTATAGAATTTAATTTACTATTAATAAGAAGTACAAGTAATTTAACTTCTTTAATGAAACAAATCAATGATATTAATTTCTTTTATATACAAATGTGACTATGGTGAATACAGGCTACCGTACAATATTGTATACTGTAAGATAAATTAATTAAATAAAAATGCTATTATATGTCATGAAATTAATAAAATACCATATAAATGATATTAAAGAAACATAGAGACAATAGAGTAAAATGTAACTATTAAATGCAACTAAACTTATGAAACATGAAAGATTTCTTCCTCTTAGTATGATAGTTACTAATAAAACATGAAGGATATTGTATCATCATTATTGTTACACTAGATAACTATTCAAATATATTTAATACATGTGCAAATATTTAAATATCAAAAATAGATGTATTAATTGAAAAATTTACTTTATAAGAGTGAATTTTTGCAATAAATTACGATTGCATGCATGTTCAGAACTTTTAGGGACATTTGAAATACTTATTTAATGAAAAGTATAACACATTGAAATTGAAATGATATTGTGTTAATTTAATGATCTATATTTTTACATTGACAAAATTACATTCATTTTTAGTGGAAATCTTGTATCCATTAAAATTATAGAATTATTTATACTTTGGTCTTAGAGTAGTTTTATATTTAATGTACTAAATAATACACATTTTAATGATATGTATTATAATATTGTATAACATATGAATAGTAATATAATAAAACTATACTATTAGTAGTATTCAGGAATTTGAGCATTATTCTTCAGAAATGTGTAATTTACCATATTATACATTATACGTTGTGTAATTTCAAGCAAAAATTTTTGAAAAATTTTAAATGCGATTTAAAATAACGCACTTCATTAATTTCATTTTACTTCAAAAAACGTAACAAAACTTTATTTACGATGTTATCATAAAAGTACTAATCCTACGAAGTTTGGAAAAAAACCTTTGATTGCTATCAACAATTACTCGGTTTATTATCTACTGCGTAGAGAAAGAGGGGATATAACGATATAAGAAGCAATTTTGTGATTATCATTGTCAGTTTATCAAAAGCGTTTCGTTGGATTTGGCGTGGTCGAAGAATTCTCAATAAATCAGCATATGTATTACATGTACACGTAATTATATTAATACAGTATTATTAATCGATAACAATTATCACACTTAACGTTATTATTTAGGTCATTAAATCCTATAAAACTACAGCAAACCTTTAAGATTTTTACAAAATCATTCCGTACTATTCGCCGGGAACAGCTAAGTACAATGGTGAAAGCGAAGAAATTTGTGGTAGTGAAACACTTTGAAGGAGATCCGAAACCAACGGATTTGCAATTAGTCGAGGAAGAATTACCATCTCTTCAAAATGGAGGTAAAGATTGTTGGATACACGTATATGTCATATCTAAGAAAATTTCATGAGTCAAAAGTCAAGATGTTGAAGCGTGATTTCATTTTAACATATCATCGCCGTGATACGATATTTTATAAACTAGAAAATATTGATTGCATTTGTTGATTTATTCTTGTTATTTTACTGTTTTTAATAATAAAGATAATATTGTATTTATTGAATATATCTATTGCTGAACGAAATAATTATACATATACGTAATTATGATCGATCGTGATCAATCTTTCGATGTTTTCAAATCTACGAGCGCCGCATACAGTTCTTTCTGTATAAATTACAATAATGATTCAATATCCTTCGTATTGTAAAATTGTACGATTGTATTATACGATCTATCATTTGAGAATTACAATAGAAATTCCAAATCTTTAGTATATCAAACTATTTTCAGAGTTCCTTGCTGAAGCAGAATATCTTTCTGTGGATCCTTACATGCGTCCTTACGTTCAAAGATATCCATTGGGTATTACGATGATCGGCGGGCAAGTGGCGAAAATCATCGATTCGAAGAATTCAAATTTTCCGATTGGAAAAAGAATTGTTGGTTATTTTGGATGGAGAACACATACAGTTGTTAATCTAGAGGAATTCTCTGATAAAGATGATGCTGTATTACAAAAACCTTATCTTTTACCTGATTTTGGGGATTTGTCACCATCATTAGGTTTAGGAGTTCTAGGAATGCCAGGGTAAAAAATTGTTTAAAATTCAAGAGACAATTCTATATTGTTTTTCTTCTATTGTACTTGCCTTAATTGTTGATACTTTGTTTGTTTCAGAAATACTGCATACTTTGGCCTTTTAGAGCTTTGCAAGCCAAAACAAGGTGAAACTCTTGTTGTAAGCGGTGCAGCAGGAGCTGTTGGTTCTCATGTTGGTCAGATAGGAAAACATGTTCTTGGAATGAATGTTATCGGTATTGCTGGTTCAGATGATAAATGTGATTGGCTTGTCAAAGAGCTTGGTTTTGACTCTGCTATTAATTATAAAACAGAAAATATTGCAGCTGCATTAAGGAAAGCTGCACCAAAAGGAGTCGATTGCTATTTTGATAATGTATGTTGCAATAGCGTATTAGAACAGTATTTTAATTTTCTTCTCGAGTTATACAATTGCAATTAGAGTTTTGTTTATGTTATCATTGTAGGTGGGAGGAGATATTTCCACTACAGTTTTGTATCAGATGAAACTCTTTGGTCGCACAGCTGTATGCGGAAGTATTTCATCGTACAATTCTGATGCTTCATCTTTGCCAAAAACAACTATTCTTCAACCAGCTATTGTGTTCAATCAATTGAGAATAGAAGGTTTCATTGTGTCCCGTTGGTCCGATCGTTGGTCAGAGGGTATACATAAAAATGCTCAATGGATAAAAGAAGGAAAACTTAAATATCGTGAAACTGTTACAAAAGGTTTTGAAAATATGTTTGATGCATTTGTTGGCATGTTACAGGGCAAAAATACTGGCAAAGCTATTGTTCAAGTTTAAGGAAAAAATTGTAAAAAAAATACATTTTTAATTATACCATTATATAATATAAATGCAGTACCCTTGTGTTAATAATACATTCTTTCCTAAGTTCTGTTGGGGTTTCGTACGCGGACATGTAATTTTATGTAATCACATCTTGTTTCTTCCAAGTTATGGACATACATTAGAGTTCAAATTTTAAAAAGAATTTTATTTCAATTTGAAAATAATTCTTTCTTTAAAAGTGTTTATAAAAATTATTAGTACTTGAGAAAACGGGATCTTTGATTTGGTGGCGCCGAACTTATCGGTACTAAAATAAACATAAATAAAACAAATACATATCTTTTGTTTTATCGTTTTACGGATTTAGTATTTATCAAAATGGGGAGGAGGGGGTGGGCGGCATCGACTCCGTAGAAGTGATAAGATATACATTTGTCTTCTAAAAATTTAAGCAGGTAAAAATGTTAATAATAATTCATCCACCTTGATGATTAATTGCAAGAAATGTTATAAATACATTCCTTCAATTGTTTTCTAGTTGTTCGACTCTCCCTGACTCGTTATCAATGGCGCCATAATTGATAACAAGCAATTATTTCGTTATAAGGCCTAAAGCAATGCACAAAAATTTCCACAAGATCAGGATACAAGGTAACGTCATCGCAATTATCGTTAAGTAGTTGAACGCTTAAGGAAAAGATTTCCATTATTATATCATTTAATCTACTAACGTAGCACAAATTTAAATACAGAATGTTCATTTAAAAAGTTACGGTTGAAATATTTCGATCATAATTTCGAAAATATTTCGCCATTGATTCTTATCGAACATTTTATTCTGCCGAGGAAAACAACAGAGAAAATGGTCGAGGACCATTTAACAGCTCAAGTGCATGAGATGGTGGTCAACTATTTGTAATTATTCAGTGATAATGTGTGGTAGTTCGTAACATTAACGTTTTCTTTCGTAAGATTCTTTCAGCACGTTGTTGAGTGGCAGAATTATGTAACCGATTCCTATCTTAATGAAACGGCACAAAATTAAAGAATGTATCTCGTGCTCCGATAAATTGTTTTGAATAAAAGACTGTCGAGTCATTTTTTTTACGAAACACAGTTATACAGGGTGTTCGGCCACCCCTGGGAAAAATTTTAATGGGGGGTTCTAGAGGCCAAAATAAGACGAAAATCAAGGATACCAATTTGTTGATGGAGGCTTCGTTAAAAAGTTATTAACGTTTAAAGTTCCGCCCGTACTGAATTTTTTTCTCGAAAATGGACAAGATTTCGGGGGTATGTCTATTCACCAAAAATTATTGTAATTGACCCCCACAACCGAAAATAATTTTTTTAGAACGTTTTGAAAAATTTTTTTCGCCGAAAAATTTCAGCACCTACCCGATTTTTTTTCTCGAAAGTGGATAGGATTTCGGAGGTATGCGTATTCACCAAAAATGATAGTAATTGACCTCCGCAACCGAAAATAATTTTTCCAGAAGCCACCATCAACAAATTGGTATCCCATTAAAATTTTTCCCAGGGGTGGCCGAACACCCTGTATCTACGTATAACGAAACAGCATTAAACGGGGTTTTATTATATTTGCACAACTATAAGAAGGTAAAGTTTTATTGAAAGATATATAAAATGATCACAGTCATTGATCAAAGAATTGTTTCTTTTAATATTGTAGAGATCGTTTGGTTTGTATATCGTCTAATATCGTTCTAAGTTCTTCGTCTTCTAAACGTCCTTCCAGACTGGGGATTAATGCTTTTGCTTCTTCCGGTGTCTCAGGGCAAAGATTCGCGAGGGATGCTAGTTCAAATTTATGAAGTTTTTTCTGTATAAGCAAACTACAACAAAGAAATGATTATAAGTAATCGTTAGAAATGTCGTAGTTAATAGTGTAATTTTTTCCAGTGCACGAAGTTTTTATTCGTTATAAAAGTTCTTACGCTTACCTTCTAACTGCTGCGATGGTTTCTTTGTTCTTAAAACGACGAAATCGATTTGTATAAGTTAAGCTCTTCATAAAAACTTCGGAGAATTCTTGTTCTTCTTCGGCGGATTCATTTTGCGCTTTTCTGTGTTCCAATAACATCGATACTTCCGAGATTAATAATGTCTCTGCATTTTCAAATTCTAAAGAAAAAGAAACAAAACTAGTATCATTAGTTGGATGAAAAATATTTTAGCTATTATTTAAAATTATTGTAGGGTGCTTTTTTTTATTAAATATATCCATTTAAACATTTTGAAATATATTTTATTTACGTGATTCGTTATAAAATACATCTTATCCTATCATTACAAATTGTATAAAGCATAAATAATATATCACATATATATTTACACATATTTTACGTATTGAAATGCGCGTTATTTTATTAGTTACCATATTATTTTCACACTATCATGTATACTCACTTCATTTTCAGTCGATTTTTTCAATTCTTAAACTTGGTTAAGAATTTAAAAAATAAATCTTAATATGTAATATCACAATTCTGGCAGTACTCACAAAATATAAAGTGTCTATAAAATTTGTACATTTCTGCTATATTACTGAAGCATATATCATTGATTTGGTTTATTTATGTAACCCTTTTCTGTAAGGAAATCGTATATTTTACGCGTTTTATTTACATCAATTTTAAGTAGAACCCTAGCTTGTGCCAACCTGAGATAACCATTCTTTTTATTTTCCCCTATCAGAAGTTGTTTAAAATCAAGGTAATTAGCAGGTACTATACGCGTAACTGAACAAAGTTCTTTTTCAGCAGAGGTAAGTTTCTCATACCCGGGAAGACCTTTAATACTAAGAGGCGGCGCCGATTTTCGTTGTGAAATCGTATTTGATATCGAAGTATTAGAGTTAATATTGCAACCAGGTAATATAGACTTCCAACTATATTCAGGATTATTCAAGTATTGCTTTCTTTCCCTTTCATTTTCTTGTCTAAGTTTACTTAATTTTTGAAACATTAGAACACTGTGGAAATGCTTTAAACCATTTCTACGAAATTCAAATAATTTGTTCAAATAATTCTTAAGTTCTCCAGTACGATCTAGACCTTCCATGAAATAGTCGAACTCTATACCACCCAGTAATTGCATGAAAATTAATAATCTTTCAGCAAGTGTTCTAGTTATTGTACATTCGTATCTTTGTATCCATGATATAGTTCTTCTAAATGCTATCAAACCATGATTGCGTATAATTTTTCTTCTTCTCATACGTTCTTTCAATCTATTATTATATGCTTGGACTATAGCTATTTGTAATGCTTTACCTAATCCATAACTACCATCGTTTGTATCAAATTCATCATAGTTCAAGTCAGAAATTAACAATTCTGCATGATTATCAAAATTTACTTCAAAATCCGACCTTGCTGGATTATACCCAGCCAAAAGCTTACAATTAAGAGTATTAGATGCAAACCGAGGTGGTTCCTCCAAATCTTGTAATTTGTACAAATAGGGAGTAGGCTCAGAATAGAATAAACTTGTTTCTGTTTCTTTGATTTTTGGTAATCCTGGTAAAGATTGATTATCAATATAATGTTGAAGATAATGATTTTTACATTCATCTGCAGATTTTCCTTGCATTCTTTTCGACATATCTACCCAATTACCAAAACCACATTCCTGTATTATATCTAAAAATTCTAATTCTTGCTTTGCTGTCCAACCGCTTCCAATAATCAAAGGAAACTCATTCTTTATGATAATATAATCATGATCGTTTTTATGATCGTCGATTTCAGATCCACTGGAGAAACAAGAGGGGCACAATTCCGTGTTATTACATACAGCACAACGAATGTACGGTTCCGTCAAAACAGATTTGCATACGCGGCATGTTGGGTCTGAAGTAATGATTTCATCCTTCACGACTGTCACGTCGAGTTCTACGTCATACTCGATCATTTCTGTTCTACTCGATGAGCAGTCTGAAAGAGGAAAATCGTTACCTTAGGCCATGCCGCACAATCAAATACAAGTCGTTCTTGACGTGTTATATTTGTCGTTAAACGTGAAATGTTACAAACGAATTTTTGACAAACGTCATAAAACTGAGGTTAGAAACAGTCGTGAAACTCCTACTTGTCCCTTTACTTTGTAAACGGAACGTACCTTTCGGAAACTGCAGATCAGCCGCGTCTTCCTCCGTCATATCAGTCAAATTTGGATTTGCTGCCATGGTGCTTTATATATTTCTAAAGTGTTTATTTATACCTCGCCTGTGGCTTGATGAAAAACAACCTCTTAAATATTTACTATTAATGTATGAACATGTGGTAATCGGTGTAACTTAGGAAAGCTATACAAGATGGCAGTTGCATTGCCGCGTTCTTTGTCGGTAAATCTTTTAACGCAGACGAGTTATACGAGCACAGACGAGATATATGAATAGACCTTTCACCTTATGGACTTTCGCGGCCGAATCTGACTGCCATACCGACCTGAAAATTCGGAGCTGATTTTAGCGGCCTCTTCTCATGGATGGCGGTTAGTTGAGAAACTAGGCACTGAATCAGAGATGCCAGAAAAGCACCGCCGGGTGCACACGCACACATGCCAGATACGCGTACGTGAGCTCGTGGAGTTTCGGAAAGTCGACAAAGGCAAACTGACGCATGCCCACTTTCTCGATTCTCCGAAGCTGCCCGAAGTAATTTCGGATCGCCTCGTGGGAGTCGAGAGAGAAAGGCTCACATTTGCCTTCTCGCTCTAAACAACTGAAATCCGACCTCCCGTCAACGGCATACGATTTGGATTCTCGAGCCGAGATTCTCGACTGCCCAGGCATTTTTACTTTCCGACCTATGTAGGCGCACATAAGCAAAGTACCCATAATGAAAAAAAAATGTTGTAAAATTTATTTTACGGAAATACACGTTTTAAAACCCCCTGATCATATTTTAATTATTGAAAAAAAAGAAACTTTTTTTATTAGTCCCATGTCTGAGCACACATATGTATATTATTAATACGATTTTTGAAAATCAAAATACTTTAAGATTGAAAATTAATAAATTAAAATGAGATTCCACTCATTACCAGTATTGTGCACGCTGTGGTATTTTTCAATAAGAAGAGTTTTTACTTTTATAACATAAACAAAACAGTAGAATTAATAATTGCAGAAATTAATTATTAATGATTTTCCTCGATTGTTTTGAAATAACCGTATCAATTTGTTATGACGAACTAAATAGAACTAACTAGAAACAAAGGAAAAGTGATCCCGTTTGCCAGTTTAATACAAAGTATGGGTTGTATCTTAAATTTTAAAAGGACATAGTCGAATATTTTTAAAGGTACAAAACATAGCGTTTCATTGTAGAACAGTAACATAAGTTAGCAGGTAATGTCATAAAACTGTTTTCCCCAGCTATATCCCTTTTTACCTGAAGTATAAGGTAAAAAGTACGAGCTACAAGGTACGACTATCCGAAAATCGTTCACATTTTATCAATGTAAATGAAGCGGCCTTTCCATCAGAGTTAAATACAAAATTTTGTAATTTCTGTGAAAACAAAACTTTCAGTAAATGTACGTGGTGCTTGAAATTTTTATGTTTTGACTGTTTTTGTGAAAAGTACCATCCAGATTCATGTACTTCGTACATTGAAAATAACATATGTTAAATGTAATCGGTTAAATTTAACTTTAAAAAAAAATATTCGAAGGTCAGACAAAAATATAATGTCATATTTAGTGTACGATTAAAGTATGATTGAATAAATAAAAAAAAAAAGTTCAAGCAGGGTTCGCGAACCAGCAGAGCAGAAGAAGTTCGGAACTTGCAGGCAAAGACCTCATCACTCACGCCACGCTCATTATTGGTGAACATAGTTCTATTTCTGAAAATAAGTACCTGTAATAACTTTAATAATATCTCAAAGTAAAACCTAACCCAAAACCTGGTACCATTCCAACTTTTCCTTGTTAGAAACGAGTTTTCAATTTGTCTTAGCGAAAATCGCAATCACATTTTGCACATTATTCTAAAACATTTGTGGTATTCGTTTTCAATGCGATTTAAGTAAGCATGTAATGTATAAGATTTCATTTAATGTTTTCTTTTCTAGAGAAGATAGAGAAAAAGTTTATATAATTTTTTTTATATAAAATTTAATTCGTCCTAAGATTTGTATGAAACATTTAAAAGATTTTTTATACATTATGTCTATATATCGGAACAACTATGAAACAAGAGGTATAATCTGTAAGGAGTGTATGTGTGTGGCTAGGAGAGCCGTTATCGTTTGCGTCGATAGGAGTGTTTAGTCTAAGCTAGAGTAGGTATCGAGTGAGGTGTTTAGGTTTAAGCTGAAATACGTTTTAGAGACTGCGTCTCGAACGTGCGTTTTGTTTGACTTTGACTGCAGGAACGTCACTCTGTATCGAACGTTAGTCGAGAGCAATCACAGTTTTACGTTTACGTTTTATGTCTTTCTTTTATGTTCTTTATGTTAAATAGTTAGTAAATATTAAATAATATAATTACATCGTTACGTTTAGTGTTCACGTATTTGAATCCGTCCACACGCCTTTGAAATGAGAACATAAAACTTAAATGTAAAGTTTCATTTAAATTCATTCAGCTATTTATATTCAATCGTATTAATAATATACATATGTGTGCTCATACATGGGAATAAAAAAAAATGTCTTTTTTTTCAATAATTAAAATATGATCAGGAGGTCTTAAAACGTGTATTTCCATAAAATGATTTTTACAAAATTTTTTTTTCATTATGGGTACTTTGCTTATGTGCGCCTACATAGGTCGGAAAGTAAAAATGCCTGGGCAGTCGAGAATCTCGGCTCGAGAATCCAAATCGTATGCCGTTGACGGGAGGTCGGATTTCAGTTGTTTAGAGCGAGAAGGCAAATGTGAACCTTTCTCTCTCGACTCCCACAAGGCGATCCGAAATTACTTCGGGCAGCTTCGGAGAATCGAGAAAGAGGGCATGCGTTAGTTTGCCTTTGTCGACTTTCCGAAACTCCACGAGCTCACGTACGCGTATCTGGCATGTGTGCGTGTGCACCCGGCGGTGCTTTTCTGGCATCTCTGCACTGAATTAGATTGATGGTCAGCCAGCTGAGTGTGTACGTAAATACATGTGAGTTGATTATGGGAGGGATTGGAAAAGACAGTGGAGTATTATCAGACGGCAGACCCGTGCCGAAAGGGAACTGCCCCACCACTCACACACACTAATGCCAACCACCTTGTATATGAGTTCTGGCGTTTCGTATAGCTTCGTGGATTCGAGAAAGGCGGCGAATGTGAGTCTATCCTTCTTGCTCTCAACACAGCTGAAATTCGATCTCGCATAATCTCGAGCCGAGATTCTCGACTGCCCAGGCATTTTTGATTTTCCGACCTATGTAGGCGTATACAATGTATAAGCAATATACCATAATGAAGAAAAAATTACAAAAATTTGTTTTTACGGAAATACACGTTTTAAAACGATAATATTTTATGAACATATTTTAACCCTTTGCACTTGGTTGTCCCCTCTGAGGGGACATGAAAGTTTATTAGTGATTAAGGAGAATGAACTGATTTCACCGCAATTTTTTAAGAAACACATGTTTTCCTGTACTTTCCTATTAAAATGGGAAATATTCTATTAAAATGAGAAATATATCAGCCGTTTTTACGTTGGAAGTGGAAGGATTGTCGAGGATGGTCAGAGGCGTATGGTCGGATTCAAACACGTGGACAATAAACGTAACTATATAAACTATATTATTTAATGTTTACTAAAATTATTTAACATAAAGAACATAAAACGTAAACGTAAAAAACTATAAACGTAAAATCGAAACTTCATTCAAAGTCGAACCATTCCTATTGCTATCTTCGTTATAATCTAAATAAATTAACGTTCTTTGTCGGACAATAGAATGAATAATAAGCTACATATTCCAAATGTAGGCCAAAGAAACCGGGACTGCATTATTTGTTCCGACAGGAAAACACCAGGAGAAAGACGTCAAACAACATTTTATTGTGAAACATGTATAAATCAACCTGCTATGTATATTGGGAATTGTTTCAGAATTTACCATACCATAGAAAATTATGAGAAATAAATTTTTATTTTGTATTGTAAATATGTGTTCTTCAATGTCCATAAATACGTATAAACCAAATTTCAACACAATGCCTTACTTGGTTCCAAAGTTGTACCATATAATATCACAAATATCGCTGTTACTACAATGAATTCTATCTACACTTACGTGCCTGTTATATATATACGACTCGCCGATTGTTGACAAAAAATCTGCAGTATGTATACGACTCGCCGATTGTTTTTTGTTTCTATAGATACATCGAGGCGGCCGACAATGAATGCGTATAACAGCTGTGCTTAAAAACTCGATTTGTGTAGCCGGCCGCCTAACGGCGGCCACGCATTCATTTTCTATTTCAATTTTCTTTATTGATATTATCAGAAGTGGGAAAGATTTCAGCCATTATTTCGACAAATTTAATTATTAGATCATTAGCATGATATTGTCGACGGAAGAAGAATTCACCTAAATAGCCTACATAATGTATTTGGCGAGTTCCATACTTCAGAATATTCGAACCTTTGACAACAATGCAGAACTAGATTTAGCTCGACACATTATACATTATTTGTCGTCGGTTGTCATGCCGACTAATACAAATAAGAGAAAAAAGCAACGATCATGGACTGATGCAATACAGAGCCACAGATATGTACATATAGACAGAATTCATTGTAGTAGTAGCGAGCTTTTTGAAGAAAAATCTCGGAAACTAAGGCCGAGCAGCGGTTATATGTATAGGAAAAAGTTGCTCAAAATGTTGATTTCTACAACATATTCAAAAATCATCGAAATCGGTGAGACCCGGCCTTTTCTAAATAATTACCTCATTTTCTTTCAATAATTCTCCATTGCAAAAATTCTACAGTATTCTTACATTTTTTTATATTTTAAAATTTTCCCATGTTATTAGAAAGTAGATATACAACGAAAGTTATACAATTTATAGTTCCTAGCATGTATAACATGTATATGTATATAACGCATGGTCGCTTCGTATGGAAAGTGAATGAATCTTCAAAAAGCGCCCAGGTCCGATTTCGAGAAATGTAAGGTCTGTCAGTCACGATGGCTTTTGTCGTTTACTGACGATTCGAACGGTTAGCGATGCCAGGCTTGCTTTCGAGAAATGTAAACGACGTCAGCGATGCAAGAGCGAGAAGGAAAGCGAGTATCAGCCTGTTCTTCTCGGCTCTTCCGAAACTCAACGAGCTCACGTACACGCAATTGAGCATAGTGTGCGAAAGCGAGGAATGAGGAGTTTCCGGGGCCCCGATGCACAGTCTGATTAAACTGATTTCGAGTCGCAAATACGTTTCTGCCGAGTTATTTTTTTAATAAATGATGTATTACAATTTAAAATAAAAAATAGAGAATTTGCGGTGTACGTATCAATGTAATACACCCTCGTCGTAACGAACTATACAGGGTGTTCGGCCACCTCTAGCAAAAATTTTAATGAGCGATAGTAGAGGCCAAAATAAGACGAAGATCAAGAATACTAATTTGTTGATGGAGGCTTCGTTGCAAAGTTATTAACATTTAAAGTTCCGCCTGTAGAATGACAATCCGCTAAACAGCTGGTTCGCGCGGACGGTTGCGGCAGGCGAGTGCTAGTGGTTCTCACGCAGCATGAAAAATTCTGCTTACCGACATTATCGACAGCCTTAGATTTTTGCCCACTTATGGGAATGCGAACACCTTACGTTGAATAAGATTCAACCTGTCTTATGAAAATCCAGAAGGGCATATCAAAACTCGTCCGACGAGATTTTCACAGAGAAAGGGTGAATGCCAGTTCCAATACACAATGTTGTGAACAAAAATCACCCACATGCGATTATACATGCCCCACGATTGTCCACAGTGTCCACAAGTATCCACAAATAATCCTTTCAGGCACTTAAGTCTTTCGCTTCAAATAATTAAATTAAATTCATAATAATTTTCTTGAATAATGATATTTTTCAATATTAATGTATATTATTCTTGATATATCAACTATATAAAATCGAGTCGTTTTAACTAATTAAACAAGAAATGCCGTTTAGTTATATTTATTTAACTTTTCTAGTCAGGATTTTCAGGATACTTTTCCGTGTTCGTTGCCTGAGTTCATGCACATGCCCAGGTGCTATTTTGCATGAGCGAAGGCAACGGGGCACGATGACTTTATTTATAATTTATAATAATATTTGCGACTGACATTGGTTAGTGAATCGTGCGCGACGTACTGTCCATATGTGTGTGTTGTGATTAGATTGTGGAAGTGCGTCGTTTGAACAATTCACTACAATTCTCTAGATTTCTATTAACTGCAACATTCAATTTTTACTTACCAATTTATCAAATTAATTATTGATTTTGCTGTTTATGTATTCGTTTCCATACACGATAATTCTAGTAATTCATACTAGAATAAAGTAATAAATACAATATACTTGATGAATGACTTTGTATTATATTAAATTATATAAAGATTTTATATTATACTAAAATGTTATCTATAATATAAATACGCAATGGTCGCTAGCCTTTGTCAGACGATTTCAGAATCTGGTATGTAGATTTAGAGTATGAATGGACTTAGTTGTGTCCGGGTGTCGGAGGAACCCCGGGGAGTCCTCTCTAGTTTAGGTCGCGCCCGGACATTGAGAATGAGAACCGTGGAGTGTTTGTTTGCGAGATTGAGTTTTGCTATTTTTTAAATATAGGGTTAGGTAGGTAATTTACTTTCTTGTGTGTGTGTGCGCCTTAATCTAAGTAGGTAGGGTCAGGGCAGGACTGTCACATTAGTCACTCGGGTAGGCGCGTTTCGCGTGTCAGTTCTGTACCTGTAGTTACGATTTGAAGAGTAGAAATTTTGCTGATACAAACAGTCCACGTAGTTTGTTTTAGCTTTATTTTCGACTCCTCGAATCGCGCGATTCTTAAAGTCGCTCTCTCGCGCTCGCGGTCGTGGTTAGATCCCTTACGAAACGCTCGTCCCCCTCGAGATTCACCACGTACCCTCTTCCAACAATTCGTACATTGTTGGAAGACTACGTATTGCACAAAATCTCGAGCCCAGTCTTACGTAAGTTTCAGGCTTCGGCAGGACCGCCGAAGAAAGAAAAGGCTCTATATGAGCTGAAGAGGCCCTGACAAATTGTCTCAAGACTGGGCTGCAACAAATGGCTCTTCATCTTCATCTTCGGATGTCATTCCAGTTACTATCATGTCACTTTACTTGCCTGTAGTTTTGTAGTTAGTTTGTTTTTTTGGCTGGCTCACGTATGCATGTACTTTGTACATGATTGCAGGATATATCCCAGCCACCAGAGCAACTCGCGGTTTTAATATACATACAGTAGCGAATGTGCAATAATCGCGTTTGTTCTTAGAGTTGCGAACTGTTATTTTTCGCGTTGGTTTTTCAGGGTAGTGTTGCGAATAATCACCATACGCGATTGTCTTTATGCAAACTTAGGTACCGGGAGTTTGCTTTAAAAATAGCGTTGCGAATTATTAATAAACGCGATTGCTTGTAGAGTTGCGAATTACTATTTTTCGCGTTTACTTTTCAGAGTAGTGTTGCGAACAGTCACGATTCGCGTTGCTTTTTTACTCTTTTATACATACAATGGATATCAACCGCGTTTGTAATTTTCATATTATAAATTAGCGTTGCGTTCTTGATTTATCGTGCGATTTTTTCTTTATCGTTGCGATATTTTCAATGCCCAAATTCAACCCTAACTGTAGTAATAGAAGTAGTTAGTTCATTTAGTGGCCAGTACATGTGAATTTACATGTACGATTAACCCCTGATTAAAGTTAGAGTTGCGAACAATATACAATGTTCGCGTTTGCTCGTAGTGTTGCGAATAAATATTTATCGCGTTGATATGTCAGTGTTGCGACTAAACATGATTCGTGATTGTTTTTATGCAAACCTAGGAACCGGGCGTTTGCTTTAAAAATAGCGTTGCGAATTATTAGTAAACGCGATTGCTATTAGAGTTGCGACTTACTATTTTTCGCGTCAGCTTTTCAGGGTAGTGTTGCGAATAATTACCATTCACGATTGCTTTTATTGTTACAAGTCGCGTTTGGAATTTTTCTATTATAAATTAGCGTTGCGATTGTTGATTTCTCGCGTTGTTTGACCCGTAGTATTGCGATATTTAAAACGTCGAACTTCATCCCCATATGTGCCACTCTATTGTAGTTTGAAGTAGCTTGAAGTAGTTAGTTTATTTCATGCATGTATGTTTGTAGCTACAACTGAAGACGCCAGCACCTGATCCAACATTTTTTAGCAACGCGATTTGCATTAGCGTTGCGAGATATAAATATAATGTTTTCATTAAAGATAGAGTTGCGAAAAATATACAATAATCGCGTTTCTTCTAGAGTTGCTAATTGCTATTTTTCGCGTTTCCTTTCCAGAGTAGTGTTGCGAATTTCATACGCGATTGCTTTTACTGTTATTTAAGAATAGCGTTGCGAAATCACCGATCGGTTTGCTCTTAGCGTTGCGAATGACTATTTTTCGAGTTTGCTTTTCAGGGTAGTGTTGCGAATAATCACTATTCGCGGTTGCTTTCATTGTTATAAATCGTGTTTGGAATTTTTCTAGTATAAATTAGCGTTGCGATCTTGATTTATCGCGCTTTTTATTAACTAGTGTTGCGATCCAATGCCCAAAATTTGACGCTGGCATCTGCTCCAAGATCATCACGATGAAGCTGGGGATTCTATAAAGCCTCCAATGGCTCAACTTTATTATTAAAATTAGTGTTGCGTATTATTTAGTATGGGTGCACGCGATTTAATTAATAAAACAACCCTGTGTGGTTCATTTTACAAATAATAAGCACCCCACGCGACTTTTGTATTTTATAAATTGGCGTTGCGAAAGAAACAATGGTCCACTCACGGGTTGTTTGAATTTATGAGTGGACGTTTATCCTAACCACGTGAAATATATCTTTTCTTTTATATATTTGTCAATCGAAATACTGTTTGGAAGAACTGCTGTATATAAACGAAGTGTTTCATTTTTCGTAACGTGTACAAATTTTTATGAATACATTTTTATCACAGATTTGTTATGCATTTCAAAATGCTATATTATGATTAAATTGATTGTAGATCGAATTCAGGATTCCAATATATAAATATATATCAGTAATTATTCATTGTTAAAGTTGTTAATTTTTATGGGATGTATTGGCGTTTCATCACAATATTCATTTATAAATAGCGGATTTTTTTTATAAATATTCGGAATTGTTTGCATAGATCAAAGTTTCTTCGCGATGATTGTTTCAATACATGGTAAATTAAATAGTTGCATCAAACGGGTATGGCAAAAAGGCAATTTGATATTTCATATTGAGAGTTAATTTCCACGTAGAACCGATATCTGTGTTTATTATTGCTTTTTTGTATAACATAGTTTTCAATGCGGTAAAATATAATTATTTCAACATATACATCTCAATTCACGTATTTAGTATAAAGAAAATTCTGTGATTGTTAGATTTCTCTTATACATATACCCGGCCGCACGCGAAATCTGCTGTAAGAGCGATTAGCGACGCGGCGCCGCCTCGCGGTCATCGTCGAAGTTGCCCGCGTGCGGTCGGTCACGGAGTCGGTAGATGGCGGGTTGCCGGGGTCGCGGCGCCGATAAGTGACTTTCGTCACACGGTATTTATCTTAACACTGTCTAATTTTGACGGTACATAATTATTTTGTTCTGTGCCCACTAATACATTTTCATTTCAGCTACTAATCCTTTGAACAAGTTCTTTTTACAGAATATAGTATAAGCACAGCAGAATGGAATTGGAAATAGTCTATGGATTCGAACTTGATCATTCTTAGGAAAATATCTATTTCATACAATTCTATTTATTGTCTGATTTTATGTTTCAGGAAAACATCGTGGGATTAACAAAGACAAGAAACCGAAAATATCTTTTCATATTTCTTTGTTTTATGTGAGTTATATTTATTGTATATGAGTGTTTGTTTCAGGGAAACATCGTGGGACTAATGAAGATACCAAGAAGAAAATATCTTCTCATATTTCTTCATATTTCCACAGATTGCGTTAGAATATAAGTATAAATAAAGTTAAGTTAAATTGTTATATTATTAGTAGCCACTACAAGCACCTTAACTATAAAATAAAAAAGCGAAAATTACGGCACCTTAGTATATACTACCGAAACAAACGTACGTTTAAGTGGGACCAATTAATATTAAGTTGATTCATGCGGTCGCACGTTTCTACGTCGTTTTTCAGTGGTTTATTAGGCACTATCATACATACAATACACAAATACATATTGATATTTATGTATCATTTATGTATCTATTTCGTTCATACAAAACATGTGTCTTATTAGAAACTATCATACATACAATACACAAATACATATTGATATTTATGTATCATCTATGTATCCATTTTGTTCATGAAAAACATGTGGTGGCTCATCTCACATGTATCAACATTTTGTTTGGTTTTTTGCCTCTTTATTAGGCAATTCTTTTAATTTGTTGTTAGTTTCTGTCACATATCTATTTCGTTCCTAGGAAACATGTGGTGGATAATCTCACATGCATCAACATTTTGTTAGATTTTTTGCCTCATTATTAGGCACTTCGTTTAAAAACCATTAGTTTGTTGTTAGTTTCTATCAACGATCGACTTTCGATCGCTTCTCTCTTAGCAGAAAGTATCCGTAGATGTTAGGTTTCCTCACCAAAGGAGGGTGGTTGGGGTGAGGCTGGGGCGGGTCTCCATTCGCAGCAACCTCCACGCGGTGAGACCTGGAGATTATTATTTAGTATGTAATTAATTTCATCGCTTGTTACTGTATAATATAGTTATTTAATAATTAATTGCATAGTAAATAATATGAGCTAATGGCTGCGATTTTCCTCGTGTAGTTTGGTATAAACATAGCTTCTTCATCAGAACCAAAACAAAGAATCAATACTTCGATCGTTTATCAAATCGTAACTCTTGTCACATTTAGTTTGAATTCTTCTAGTTGAATATAAATTTCGGTGAGGAATTTTTTTCTCAAAACTGAGGAGTATTTCGGGGGTATGTCTGTTGACCAAAAATAATTGTAATTGACCCTTGCAACTGGAAATAATTTTTCCGCACATGCGTATCTATAAAACATCATAACTTTTAAACGGATTGGGCGAATTTAATGTCTCAAATGGCAAACAAAGCGTGTTTTGGTCAAGAATATGTATACATTCCAAAAATATTCGAAAAGTTGTTTCTTAACCCCGTAAAGTGAGTAAGACCCCATAAAAATGGTCCAATTTTCAAACAGCCATAACTCCTACAATAATGAATATATTTCACTGAAAGTTTTTCCTGAAGTTGAGCTCATGGGTACCTATAAAAAAGTTGTCTAATACAAGCAATAATATCTGCGAGAAAGAAGTTACTGAATATATCACCTAGCAGAACCAAATTACTACTCTTCCATATATGGAGGTTTAAAAGATGTCGATTGTAATACATATGTAGGATTTAACGAAGAGGATTTATTTGAGGAACAAATGTACAAATCATATAATTATAGTAAACTTTGGAACGCATAAATTAATAATTCCCCCAGGGGGCTTACCTTCGGGTAAGTGCGGGCTTGACGCACCCGGGGCCCCGAGTCCGGGATCCCAAGGTGTAACCTACCGTGCTGATGGGATGAGTGGCTTCACGTGAGTGAGTCTCGAACGGTGGATTCCAGATACCAGGCATCCTCTGGTCTTATATCAGCCTTGTCACAGCACGCCGGCTCTGCTGTGATTGACGTATTTTCCGAGCCTACTCGTGGGAACCATATGAATTGCTCATTAAAATCCATTATAAACTCAACGGAGCTGTCTACCTCCTCAAATGTGGACAAACACCTCGTAACAGCTTCCAAAACACCGCCTATAGGTAGGAATGCCGTTTATTACATTGTGAAATCACCGGATGGTGAAATTCAGAAACTGAGTCCGTTTAAAATACAAAGAGGCATTAGTGAACAGATTGGTAATGTCAAAAGTGTGAAAAAGATACGGGAAGGTTTATTAATTGAAGTAAAAAGTGCAGCGCAAGCACAGCGAACCAGAAATTTAACATCTTTAGCAGGTATGCCGGTCTACGTTGAACCTCACCGGAACCTCAACCTCTCGAAGGGTATAGTTACTCACCGAGATCTAGAATGGTGCACAGTGGAAGAAATTAGGGCGGAACTAGCTGACGCGGGTGTCATCGACGTAAAACGCCTCCAAACAACCAGAGACGGAGTTAGGGTGGATTCTAATTCATATATATTAACCTTCGACAGCCCAACACTACCAGATAGGATAATGGCTGGCTACCTCTCAATCCCTGTAAGGCAATATTTCCCACCACCCCTACGTTGCTTCCGATGCCAAAGATTCGGTCACACTTCGATGAGATGCCCAAATGAAGAAATATGCAAATGCGGAAGTAAGCCGCACGGAGAAACAGCATGTCAATCACCACCCTGCTGTGTAAACTGCCATGGTCCACATTTCCCATATTCAAGATCTTGCCAGTGGCAACAGGAAGAAACAAATATTCAAAAAATAAAAGTGACGGAACACCTAACTTACACGCAAGCAAAATTAAAGTACAGACAAAATTCTGCCAATACGACGTCATACGCTAGAATTACAGCGCAACAAAATACAAGAAACAGTACTGATCTGATAATAGATAAACTTATACCTGAAATAAGCAGGATCATACAATTACATCTTGAAAGTAAAAACAGAAATAGTATAGGAGATGCAAACATACAAGCAGACAAAAGTAAAGTGGAACTACAGAACCCAATACCCACACAGGTACTTTCACGCGTGCATCAAAGGTTGTCTCCAAACAAAAGGAAAGGAAACACAGATCAAAATTTGATAAAAAGTAACCCCGTCACAGACTACATAGAAACAGACACAGAATTAAGAAAAAAGGGCATATTAGGAACGTCTACACCTATAACTTCTGCAAACGAGACCTCATGCAGCATCAGAGCAAGAGGAGATTCGGACTCATCCATAGAACACCCAGCAAAGAAACGGCAATCAAGCAGACTCAGATCAGCTAGAAGTCAAATGGAGATTCGCAGAGAGAGAACAGCAACGCCAGCAACAGTATCGAACTCCGGCCATGAGTCGGAGTCAGACGGTTCCATAGTTACGGCACAAGTGACAAATAAAAACAAAAATCAGACAGAGAGAAAAAAGAAAGCTGAAATTCCAAAGTCGAGCGCCAGCAACGACCCCAGAAAAGCTATCAAATATATTAAATCCACGAAATAAAAATGGCCACTTTTCTACAATGGAATTACAACGGGCACCGCTCACACAAAGCAGAATTGGAACTTTTAGCAGCAAAATATAATCCTACCACCATAAGCTTACAAGAAACACACTTAAGACCCTGGGACCAAATATCAGTCAGAAAATTTACCTTACATCGACTAGATGTCGAAGATACTATCAGAGCGAAGGGAGGTATAGCACTTCTAGTAAAAGATGATATCCCAGCAGAACCAATAAAACTCATCACCAGCTTATAAGCAATAGCAGTTAGACTAAAATATCCGTTTCCCATCTCCTTATGTTCCGTTTATATCCCAGAGTATGAATGGGACATTCAAAAAATAATGAAGCTTGATAGAACAAATCCCTAAGCCATATATCATGCAAGGAGACTTTAACGCCCATAATCCACTATGGGGCTCATCGAAACTGGACTCCAAGGGAAGAGACCTCGAAAACTATATAGAGGCCGCAGACATACACCTACTAAATGACAAATCTCCCACCCACTTCAGCACAGGATATGGAACCTTCTCAGCTATAGACCTAAGCATTTGCTCTCTCTCAATAGCACCCACCCTACACTGGAGTGTCGTGGACGATCTATACGGAAGTGATCACTTTCCTATACTGACCATAATTTACAACCAGAACCCAAAGCCCGAAGAATACCTTCTACCCCGAAAAACACAAAACATAAACTGGCAAGAGTATACATCATCTTTCCCAACCGACCTAGAACTGCCCGAGGATATAAATGAAGCAACATCAAGAATTACAAAAGTAATAGTAGAAAAGGCAGAAGCCTCCTCTATAGAGAAACCCAGACAGCGACACAGAAAAAGAGTCCCGTGGTGGAATAAAGAGGTTGGGAAAGCAATAGCCAAGAAAAAACAAACTCTTAGAAGATTTAAAAACACTCACACAACAGAAAATCTAGTACTTTTCAAAAAAAGCAGAGCTGAAGCAAGGAAACTGATCCGAGAAAGTAAAGAAAAATCATGGCACGAATTCACAAACTCGCTCACCCCGTCCACCAACACAGCACAAATTTGGCACAAAATAAGGACATTAACGGGCAGATACCTCCAAAACTCTGTCAAATGCTTAGAAACAGAAAGAGGACTAATAACAGATAGCAAACAAATAGCAGAAACACTAGCAAAGTCTCATGAGCGAATATGCAGCTCGAATAACTACGAACCTTCATTCAAAGCACAAAAGTCACAACTGGAAACACCGCTCAACTTTAATACAGAAAAAGCACTTCAATACAACTCGCCTTTCTCGATTCGAGAACTCCAACAGGTACTAAATGAACTGAAAACGAAAAGAACGAAATCATCAGGACCAGACACTATTACAAACAATATGATCCTATACTTACCGACACACTTGATAGATACTCTTCTGAATCTCTACAATAATATATGGAAACAAAATCAATATCCCACAAGTTGGAAAGAACCATTAATAGTGCCAATCTTAAAGCCAGATCCGCCACAGACGCAGGAAACTACAGACCGATTACGCTAATTAATACACTAGCCAAAATCATGGAAAAAATGGTCAATAGAAGATTGATAGCGCTACTAGAATCCAAACAACTTCTGACAAAACACCAATTTGGCTTCAGAAAACAGCGAAGCACAACAGATGCAATTGTAACACTAGAGAACGCAATAAACGATGCCTTCTTCAGAAAACACCATTTAGTAGCAGTATTTTTCGACCTAGAGAAAGCATACGACACCACCTGGAAACATGGAATAGCCCAATCATTATATAACTGGGGATTGAGAGGTAATCTACCTAAATTTATTCAAAATTTCTTAAGCAACAGAAAATTTAGAATAAAAATAAATAACACGATATCAAGCCCCTACACTCAGGAGAATGGAATCCCACAAGGTTCCAGTCTAAGCGTAACCCTGTTCTTATTAGCAATAAACAGTATATTCGAAGATACTGAAAATCACATAGGAAAGCTTTTATATGTAGACGACATAGTCATATATTACGCACACGAATCCATAAAAGAAATTGAGAAAAACTTACAGAAGGCCACAAATACTGTATCGAATAATGCTAAACTCAAAGGTTTCAAACTGTCCGTAGAAAAGACCAAATGCATACACTTTTGCAAGAAGAAAAAACAACATGAAGACCAGAAAATATATTTACAAGGAAACAAAATAAATACTGTACAAACTATAAGGTACTTAGGACTGACACTTGATAAGAAGCTCTCTTGGAAACCACACATAAACGCAGTGATACAAAAATGCAAAAACATCTTGAAAGTAATGAGATATCTGTCACACACTATATGGGGCGCAGACAGAGAAATCCTATTAAAAATGTACACCACCTTAATCCAATCACGCGTGGAATATATGGGCATAGTCTACCAGAAGGAAAATCGCTCCGCAACTCAAATCTATACAATTTGTAACTCTGCCATAAGACTCGCAATAGGAGCACACAGGACGAGCCCTACGAAGAGTCTGTACTCAGAAGCAGGAATAATACCACCAAAATTTAGAGCTATCTATAATATCTTAAAATACGCACATAAAATCAAAACACAGCCGAATCATCCAAATTACACGATATTTTACCAGAACAACATGATAGCGAGATATTCGACAAAACCTCTACAAAACCAACCACTAACTGCAAGAGCCATACACTACGTACAGGAATACGAAATCGACGATATTCCCCTCATTACAGACAGAGACGTACAATATCTGATAACGCAGAAAACAAACACAATATACAGATTAGAATTATCAAACTTCGACAAAACAGAAACCCCACCTCAAATCATAAATCAGATCTTCTGTAGCATAGTACAAGAGTATACAGACAAAATAATATTTTTCACAGATGGGTCAAAAACACCAAATGGAGTAGCATGCGCCGTCAGCACCGAAGCAAACGAAATAGGGTCCTGGAAAATGCATCCGATAGCAAGGGTATTCACCGCGGAATTATATGCCATATATAAAGCACTCATGGAAGCCCAGAACACCACAAACAGCAACATCTTAATAGGCACTGACTCATTGTCATCAATTATGGCAATCAAAGCATCAGAACCACAAGACACATTATTACAGCTTATAAAAACAAACTTAGCAAATCTAGAAATACAGAAAAAGATGATTATATTTGTATGGATTCCAAGCCATACCAGTATCAAGGGAAATGAAAAAGCGGACACATTAGCGAACAAAAAGACAAGAACTGCAGATAGTAATCTACACCCCATAAGACTAGATGACATTAATAGGCACATAAAACAAATCCTAATCCAGAAATGGCAAGACGAATGGAACACAACAACTACACAGCTAAAACTAATAAAACCAACGGTGGAAAAATGGGAAATAAAAACCACACTAAACAGAAAAGAAAAAACAATACTAACAAGACTCAGGATAGGACATACACAACTAACCCATAACCATTTATTCGAGAAACAAGAACTGCCAAAATGCCCGATATGTAAAATATCAATATCAATCAAACACATAATAGAAGAATGCCCCACCTACAACAGACTGATGAACAGGTTACACATAAAAAGGTCACTACACCAAGCACTAAACAACGATATAAACAATATAAGAAAAATACTGACATTTTGCAAAAAAACGAATATAACAGAGAAAATATAAAAGAGAAAGAAAATAACAAGACAACATAGGAAGAACAATAAAACAAGGATTAACTAAACCATACACAACAGCCAAAGACCAAGCAGTCGGTGCTGTTCCAAAATTAACATTAATAATTGGCAACACAAATTAAAATCACGTCCGTCTTTCACAATCACTCGTTTCTCATTCCCTGTTGTCTCGCTGTCCCTGGTAACCCCTTCTTTCTTCAACAAAACACTTTCAACCCTTTTGCACATAAATTAACATTGAACAAAATTACAGCGTGGCACAAATATTCAATAAAAATCTCCTACACATATGTTGAATTGATATTATTTTGTATTATAATATAATAAATAAAAACGAATTTTTAAGAAAAATCGACAGAGAGTAAGTGCCTAAACTTTTCGGTGAAAAAAAATTTCTTCAAATCGTTCTGGAAAAATTATCTTCAGTTGCAGGGGTCAATTATAATCATTTTTTGTCAATAGATGTACCCCTGAAATCCTAACCACTTTCGAGAAAAAAATTCATTACCGATAATATCATTTCGCGAGAAATGGCACTTACTCTCTGTCGATTTTTCTTAAAAATTCGTTTTTATTTATTATATTATAATACAAAATAATATCAATTCAACATATGTATTATAATCGATATCTTTTACAGTGTAACACCCATATATGGAAGCGTAATAGTTTGGTTCTACCGCGCACCGCTAGGTGATGTCTTCGGTAACTTTTTTCTCACAGCTATTATTGCTTCTGTACAATATAAGAGGGCTGTAGAAACTTCAACATGCATCGCTTCTCGGCCTGATGGCTAAGATCAAAGTGTAGTATCTGTTCTTATCAGCTTAATATCTGATACACTCCCCATCGGGGAGTCAGAATATTAATCTGATTTTTGGAAATTGACGGAGCAGTTGGAGCTTGCTCCACCTCTGTCGCGAGTCAGCCTGGCATTGCAGTGCCGCCAGGATTGGCTCAATTTTTCCCTACAACAATTTTAAGTATTTTATTTATTTATTTATTTAAATATTTAATCTTTTGACTTTGCTTATTTTTAACTTTTGACTTTTACTAATTTTAACTTTTAAATATTCTGACTCCTTTTAACTACTCTCTTTTGATCTTGCATTTACTTTTAACTTGTCTGCTTTTACTTTCGCTTGCTTGCTTTTTTGTGAGTTTCAGACATGGCCGAAGGATCTGGATGCGTCGCCCGGGGAAACGAGGTAATCGTACCGTTCCCGTTCCCCGAGGTCTTCAACTGCCCCCATTGTCACCGGGGGGCCACGGCGCTGCAAAGGGGAGCGGCGGTGTACCGGCGGCACGAGGACCTGGGTAAGCACCTTAGACTTCACCATTCGGGCATAACCCGGAGGTTTGTCTGCGGTGAGTGCGGCTTCACCGATAGCAGCGCGTACGCGCTGCGAAAGGTGAAGCTGCACCACGCAGCGAACCACAGTAGTGGTGCACTAGGTCCTCCTGCCGCTGGTGCACCATCGGCCGCCCCGGGCGACGCATCCGCATCCCCGGCCAGCGGACCCGCGGGGGGGACGGGCTCCCCTCGCGAGGGCGCGAGAAGCGAGGCCCCGAATCCCGCCGAAGCGGGTCGACCGACCGTTCGGGGAGGCGAACCGCCATGCGCGAGAAGACGCGTGCCAGCGGTGGCGGTATCGACCTCCCGTTGCAGGACTACGTCCTCCGCCACCACTACGACAACGGCGAGGACATCGACGAGGCGGGGGACAACGGCGGCGACGGTAGCGGCGACGAGGGCCGCTACAACGACGATGAGGAGCTTCCTGACCGTCGCCGCCAGGCGCAGCGGGACGCAGCCCGTGCCCACGACGGTTGCACCGAGGGGGTGCAACAAGAGGGTGACTCCCACCACCACCTTCGCGGAGGTCACCCGGGGGCCGCCGGCCGCCACCACCGGGGTGGCAACGACAGCTACGGCGAGGGATAAGAGGAAGAGGTCGACCGGAACACCCTCGCCGGCCGGGACGACGACGGAGGGGGGGGCCACCACCACCCAGCCGCCCCCCCCCCGCCGGACATATACACCAGACTAACTCCGGCCATTCGTCGTCGCCCGGCAGAACCACCCTGGTGGTTGTAACTTCGGCAGCAGCGGTAACGACGACGACGACGACGACGACGATGACGACGGCGACGACGACGACTTCGGTGGTTCGGGGGTCAATCCCCGCACCGGTCGTGACACCACCGCCCACCCGGGGTCCAACTCCATCGCCGAGGGGGACAGCCGGCGGCAATTCCACCTCGCCGCCGGCGCTCGCGCCCAGGACGAGGGCGCGAGCCAGGAGGGCCGCCACCGAGCCCCCTCGGACGACCCCGGGGACACCTGGAAGGAGGAAGAGGACCAGCGGCACCCCCCTGGCGGTGGTACCAGTCGCGACCGGAAGAAGGACGCCGCCGACGACATCACCGGCGGCAGTAGGATGCCCCACACCGAGGAGAGGGAGAAGCGCCCGGGCGACGTCCCTTCCGCCCGGGGGACAGACGGAGGGGGGCAACACCACCACCCCCATCTCCCCGGATGTGGGGACGATAAGGAGAAGGAGGGGGAGGAAACTCCCGGCCATCGAGGAGTCGTCGTCGGGAGAAGAAAAAGAGGCAGCGGCGGTTCCGTCGTCGTCGTCGGACGAGGATTGGAGAGTGGCGGCCTCCAGAAGAGGACGGAAGAGGGCAGGGCTGCGGACTCCCGTGCCGGGGGAGCATAGAAAAGGAACGGGAAGAAGAGGAAGGCCCCCCGGCAGCGCCAGAGCGGTCGGACCTCCCGTGGAGGCGGAACGGGGCCAAAACATGGACCGAGGCCCACATAGTAATAATAATAATAATAATAATAATAACAATAATAATAGGACTAAGGATAATGGCTGTAAGAGGTTTTGTGATAGGGCCACCAGCCCCATTAATTTTTGTAGTCGAGATAACGATAATATTGTGGACGCGAGCCGGGGCAGTCCGATTAATACCCCCGGGTCAAACCGGGGCTCTGTTTTTAGGAGATCTGCGGCCCCGAGAGGTGCCACCCCTGCGGTCATCTCGAGAGACGCCGCCGTGGATCGAAGGCGGACGGCGACGAGGGGGTGTGGGAGTGCGGCCAACCCGAGGGCAGCTGCACGTCGTGACCCGATGGTGACCGGAGGTGAGCGGACACAGCGGGCGTGCGTGGGGCTCAGGCATGGGCCGGCGCGTAGTACCGACGCAATCGCGGAGCGTACAGGGAGAGGGCGCGGACCCCCCCGGGGAGAGCGGACTCCTATGGCTGTCCCCCGCCGACGCGGTGGCGCCGAGGACGCGTCCGAAAGGGCGCGTATCGTCGCGGTCGCGGAGGCGGTGGTGACAGCGGAGGGCTTAGAGGCCCTTGCCGTCCTTGTGGCGGATTTCTTTGGAGAGAGGAGTTCTGCTCGCGGAAGGGGGGGTGCCGCACGAGCCACTGGTAGGGGGGGCGGAAGGCCTGATGCGGCGGATGGATTGGGGGGGCGTCCCCGGAGGGACGCCAGTTGCAACGGAGCGACCGAGGCTCCTCTCACACGGACGGAACACGTCCGGGAAGCGACGCGTATTCAGCGTCTGTTCCGAGCGAACCGCAAGCGGGCAGTGCAGGAGGTGCTAGCCGGGCAATCTCCGCACTGCCAGGTGCCCAAGGACATCGTCCAAGGGCACTTTAGTTCGATATATGCGGTCCGGGATCGCTCGGAACACTTCCCGGCGCTCCACCACGACCAGCCGGATGAAGGTACCAGTGAAGCACTGGAGAGGCCCTTTGGGGCGGCGGAGGTATCCACCCGACTCCGGAGGATGAAGAACTCATCCCCTGGACCGGATGGAATCACCTACGCTGACCTGAGGGGGGCCGATCCGGGAGCCGAGGTCCTGACGGCGGCATACAATGCGTGCCGTCGGGTGGAGTCGATTCCCTCCCTGTGGAAGGAGTCCAACACCATCTTGCTTCACAAGAAAGGTGAAAGGGATGACCTCAGCAACTGGCGTCCCATCGCTATGGGCGACGTCATCCCCAAACTATTTGCCGCCGTGATGGCCGACCGTCTCACCCGCTGGGCCGTCCAAAACCGACGGCTCTCCCCGGCACAGAAGGGCTTCCTGCCGTATGAGGGGTGCCTCGAGCACAACTTCGTTCTGCAGGGGGCCCTGGCCGACGCGAAACGACGGCGAAGGGAAATGGTGGTGGCGTGGCTGGACCTTTCCAATGCTTTTGGATCGGTCCCACACGCTACCATTCTTGGCGCGCTGGCCGGTGCCGGTGCCCCTCGCGCGACCGTTAACCTCGTCCGGTGCTTATACACCGATTGCACGACGAGGGTCCGTACCGCCGAAGGATTCACCGATAGGATCCCCATGCGGTCGGGAGTAAGACAGGGTTGCCCCCTGAGCCCAATACTCTTCAACCTGGCGATCGAACCCGTGGTCCGTCAGGCCACGGAGTCGGGAGCCGGGTACGAGATGGCGGGCTTCAGGGTAGCAGCCCTGGCCTACGCGGACGATATCGCGTTGATCGCGACGTCCCCCGAAAGCATGAGAGGGCTATTGGGTGCAGCGGAGGCCACGGCTCGGGGCCTGGGTCTCGCGTTTAACCCGGGGAAGTGCGCTACGCTGCACGTACTCGGGAGCGGCGCGGTGGCTCGGACCGAGTTTGGCCTCAACGAGGGACTCGTTCCAGCGCTCGGAGACGGGGACGCCTACGAACACCTGGGCGTACCCACCGGGGTTCGGATCGACCAGACGCCCTACTCCGCGATCCGGGACGTGCTGAGGGACCTGGGGGCGGTGGATCGCTCCCTGCTGGCTCCGTGGCAGAAGGTGGAAACCTTACGATCGGTTATAATTCCACGTTTGGATTTCCTGCTACGGGGCGCCAGTTTGAGAAAGTCCGCACTGGCGGAGGTGGACAAGGCAGTCAGGCGCGCGGTCAAGGGGTGGCTCAATTTGCCACAGCGGGCCAGCGCGGAGGTGGTCTACATCCCTCCCTCGCGGGGTGGATGTGGGATCCTCCCGCTGGCAGACCTGGCCGACGTGACGACCGTGGCCCACGCGTTCAGACTCCTGAACGCAGGGGACCCGGTCGTTGCGTCGGTGGCAAGAGCATCCCTTGACACAGCGGCGCGAGACAAGCTGCGTCGACCTCCGACAGAGGGGGACCTCGCGGAGTACCTGTCGGGTCGTTTGACCGGGGACTTCGCGTTGCCAACCACCGGATGTTCCTCATTCTGGTCGCGGGTGCGGTCCGCCGCGCTCAGGTCTGCGGCGCGTTTCGGGTTCCAGTGGAGATGGGGCGGTGGTCGGGCCGAGCTCTCGGTGGAGATTGCATCGCGGGGCGAGCCGGTCGTGGTGTCACCAGGAGCAAAGGCTGAGATAATCCGCCGCATGAGGGCGGCAGTGACCGGGCACTACATGGAGACATTGGTCCGAAAACCTGACCAGGGGAAGGTCTTTGGGGTGACCTCCCGCCATGCGGTGAGCAATCACTTCATGCGTGGGGGGTCGTTCACTCGCTTCGCCGACTGGCGCTTTATCCATCGTGCGCGCCTTGACGTCCTCCCGCTCAACGGAGCGATCCGTTGGGGGGGAGGCGACAAGCGTTGTCGGCGATGCGGGTACAAACTCGAGAGCCTTCCCCATGTGCTCGGTCACTGCGGCGTTCACTCGGCGGCTCGCCAGCTCCGGCACCACGGCCTGGTTCGCAGGCTTGCGACGGCGACCCGTCTCCCGGGCGACATCCGGGTGGACCGGCGTGTCCCGGGTGCCCCTGACGAACTGGCGGCCTTGCGTCCCGACATAGTTGTGACGCATGAGCCGTCGCGGACCGTCCACCTGGTCGATGTGGCCGTGCCTTTCGAGAACACCTCGGTGGCCTTTGAAGAGGCCAAGGCGGAGAAGCTGCGAAAATACGCGCCTCTGGCGTGTGCTCTCCGCCGGCGCGGCTACACCGTCCACGTGGACGCGTTCATCGTCGGGGCCCTGGGCGCCTGGTGCCCGGAGAACGAGGCCCTTTTGAAGACGCTGCGCGTCTCATGGTTCTATGCGAGAATCATGAGACGTCTCATGGTATCTGAGACCATAGCCTGGTCCAGGGACATGTACGTGGAGCATGTCTCCGGGATACGGCAGTACCCCGCCCCGACCTCGGCGCCCGATGCCAACGATAACGCGGCGGCGCAGAGAGGACTGCATAATATAAACGACGACCGTGGCGGTCAAGGGGCCGTACATATTGGCACCATCGGACTGCCCCGTGCTCGAGAAGACGAGTAGCGGGCGTCCACGAAACATGTCGGGCATCATACCTTACTGTATTTTGTCTTATTTATCTATTTATTTATTTTATACTTGACAAGTAGTCCGGCCCTTTACACCGGCTACATGGCTTATTGATTGTTAGTTGTTATTGTTGTGTTTGTCAATGTATATATGTATTTATTTATTTATTTATTTATTTATATATTTATATGTTATCATTGACTGACAAAACTAATGCCCAAAGAAGGATTTACATCAGTATTAGATGGACGCCCAGCGCGACGTACTAATGAAATAATATGCGACTACAAGGGCGCAGGGGGATTGTCCCTGCGCCCTTTTGAAAATTATATAATTATAAAGAAAGCATGAAAAAAAAATTGTAATATGTACCTAATCCCCGGGGCCTCGGCTCCGGGGAAACATTTATTGAAAATAAAAGCCATTTATCTGTTCTTATCAGCTTAATATCTGATACACTCCCCATCGGGGAGTCAGAATATTAATCTGATTTTTGGAAATTGACGGAGCAGTTGGAGCTTGCTCCACCTCTGTCGCGAGTCAGCCTGGCATTGCAGTGCCGCCAGGATTGGCTCAATTTTTCCCTACGACAATTTTAAGTATTTTATTTATTTATTTATTTAAATATTTAATCTTTTGACTTTGCTTATTTTTAACTTTTGACTTTTACTAATTTTAACTTTTAAATATTCTGACTCCTTTTAACTACTCTCCTTTGATCTTGCTTTTACTCGCTTTTAACTCTTGCTTGTCTGCTTTTACTCTGCTTTTGCTCTGCTTTGTGAGTTTCAGACATGGCCGAAGGATCTGGATGCGTCGCCCGGGGAAACGAGGTAATCGTACCGTTCCCGTTCCCCGAGGTCTTCAACTGCCCCCATTGTCACCGGGGGGCCACGGCGCTGCAGAGGGGAGCGGCGGTGTACCGGCGGCACGAGGATCTAGGTAAGCACCTTAGACTTCACCATTCGGGCATAACCCGGAGGTTTGTCTGCGGTGAGTGCGGCTTCACCGATAGCAGCGCGTACGCGCTGCGAAAGGTGAAGCTGCACCACGCAGCGAACCACAGTAGTGGTGCACTAGGTCCTCCTGCCGCTGGTGCACCATCGGCCGCCCCGGGCGACGCATCCGCATCCCCGGCCAGCGGACCCGCGGGGGGGACGGGCTCCCCTCGCGAGGGCGCGAGAAGCGAGGCCCCGAATCCCGCCGAAGCGGGTCGACCGACCGTTCGGGGAGGCGAACCGCCATGCGCGAGAAGACGCGTGCCAGCGGTGGCGGTATCGACCTCCCGTTGCAGGACTACGTCCTCCGCCACCACTACGACAACGGCGAGGACATCGACGAGGCGGGGGACAACGGCGGCGACGGTAGCGGCGACGAGGGCCGCTACAACGACGATGAGGAGCTTCCTGACCGTCGCCGCCAGGCGCAGCGGGACGCAGCCCGTGCCCACGACGGTTGCACCGAGGGGGTGCAACAAGAGGGTGACTCCCACCACCACCTTCGCGGAGGTCACCCGGGGGCCGCCGGCCGCCACCACCGGGGTGGCAACGTCAGCTACGGCGAGGGATAAGAGGAAGAGGTCGACCGGAACACCCTCGCCGGCCGGGACGACGACGGAGGGGGGGGCCACCACCACCCAGCCGCCCCCCCCCCGCCGGACATATACACCAGACTAACTCCGGCCATTCGTCGTCGCCCGGCAGAACCACCCTGGTGGTTGTAACTTCGGCAGCAGCGGTAACGACGACGACGACGACGACGACGATGACGACGGCGACGACGACGACTTCGGTGGTTCGGGGGTCAATCCCCGCACCGGTCGTGACACCACCGCCCACCCGGGGTCCAACTCCATCGCCGAGGGGGACAGCCGGCGGCAATTCCACCTCGCCGCCGGCGCTCGCGCCCAGGACGAGGGCGCGAGCCAGGAGGGCCGCCACCGAGCCCCCTCGGACGACCCCGGGGACACCTGGAAGGAGGAAGAGGACCAGCGGCACCCCCCTGGCGGTGGTACCAGTCGCGACCGGAAGAGGGACGCCGCCGACGACATCACCGGCGGCAGTAGGATGCCCCACACCGAGGAGAGGGAGAAGCGCCCGGGCGACGTCCCTTCCGCCCGGGGGACAGACGGAGGGGGGCAACACCACCACCCCCATCTCCCCGGATGTGGGGACGATAAGGAGAAGGAGGGGGAGGAAACTCCCGGCCATCGAGGAGTCGTCGTCGGGAGAAGAAAAAGAGGCAGCGGCGGTTCCGTCGTCGTCGTCGGACGAGGATTGGAGAGTGGCGGCCTCCAGAAGAGGACGGAAGAGGGCAGGGCTGCGGACTCCCGTGCCGGGGGAGCATAGAAAAGGAACGGGAAGAAGAGGAAGGCCCCCCGGCAGCGCCAGAGCGGTCGGACCTCCCGTGGAGGCGGAACGGGGCCAAAACATGGACCGAGGCCCACATAGTAATAATAATAATAATAATAATAATAATAATAGTACCAGTGACAGGAACGTCACTGAGGATAATGGCGAAAAAAGGTACTGTGACAGGGCCACCAGTCCCATTAATTTTTATAACCAATATAACGAACAGCAATGTGATATTTTTAGTAATATAGTGGACGCGAGCCGGGGCAGTCCGATTAATACCCCCGGGTCAAACCGGGGCTCTGTTTTCAGAACTGCGGCCCCGAGAGGTGCCACCCCTGCGGTCATTTCGAGAGACGCCGCCGCGGATCGAAGGCGGACGGCGACGAGGGGGTGTGGGAGTGCGGCCAACCCGAGGGCAGCTGCACGTCGTGACCCGATGGTGACCGGAGGTGAGCGGACACAGCGGGCGTGCGTGGGGCTCAGGCATGGGCCGGCGCGTAGTACCGACGCAATCGCGGAGCGTACAGGGAGAGGGCGCGGACCCCCCCGGGGAGAGCGGACTCCTATGGCTGTCCCCCGCCGACGCGGTGGCGCCGAGGACGCGTCCGAAAGGGCGCGTATCGTCGCGGTCGCGGAGGCGGTGGTCACAGCGGAGGGCTTAGAGGCCCTTGCCGTCCTTGTGGCGGATTTCTTTGGAGAGAGGAGTTCTGCTCGCGGAAGGGGGGGTGCCGCACGAGCCACTGGTAGGGGGGGCGGAAGGCCTGATGCGGCGGATGG